>NW_020837945.1:96755246-96812935 GCF_003676395.1 Aethalodelphis obliquidens | reverse complement strand
ACACACACACACACACACACACACACACACACATCCAGATGAGTTTTCGGTCAATATTCATTATCAGGGTCCAGAAATGTATTCTCTGCAACGTCCTCTGGTGGACTTTAAGTGTCAGTACGGTAGGAATTGGGTTTCTCTCATTTGCCTCTATTGCCCAGATCCTAACATAACGTCAGACATGGAATAGGTATGCAGTGGGGGTTTGTTGAAAAAAATTTATTGGGTCCTTCCTCGATTTTCATTCCTATGTAGTTTGGATGCTTAGCTTGTATGCTTGTTACCTCTAGTCTGAATTATCACAATGACTTCCTATTCTGACCATCACTCACCCACCCACTAGTTTATGCTCAACACTATTCATCTTCCCAAGCATCAGCTGTTGTTACTCACTCCCCTGGTCAAAATTCTTCAGTGGGTTCCAGTTGCCTAACAATTCAGTATAAACTCATTGTATTTTTTGAAAATGAAATGAGGTAGTGTATGTAAATTACTTAGACTCATGCATGACACCTAGCATATGGTCAATGAAAAAATAGCTATTATTATTATTGGTATTGCTAATATAATTATAATTTTAATCATTATTGTTCCTCAGCCTATAATTTATTTTGCCTTCATTATCTTGGATGAAATCTTATCTACCCTTCAAAGCCACCTCTTTTTCTAGGACCACTGGTCCCTAACTACCAGGTTTGACCTTTTCATCTTTTATCCCAAATCATCTCCTGGTTGATAGTCAGTTCTACCTTACGTTACAGTTGTATCTGTAATGCTCTTCAGTATGCATTATTAAAATTGTCAGTGGTCCTCCTTAAAGGGTTGTTGTAAAATTCTTAAGGATGGAATCAAGTTTGATTCATATTCACATCTTGAATAGCATCTTTTCAGAATAGGCTAAACTACCTTTGAACTGCACTGCAAGAATCAATTAATTATGGCCAACTGTATCAGGAATTGTTATATTTAATATCTAAGGAAACTGGACTATTTACCACTGTTCCCCCATGGGAATCAATCGATGCACTGGTAATTCTCTTTTAGGGAATCTAGAGATAGAAATTTCTACCACTGCTGCTTCCCAGGAGTAGCACTTTATTGCTCCCCCCATGCACCCATACTTGTGTTTCTATACCAACTATCTGAGTTGGCCCTTTACCTGGGTACCAACCCAGGACAATATCTGGGATGCTGCCCTTTTCCTTATCCCCAGTGAGCAGTCATTGGCTATTACATTGTTTCTTTAGGGCCCTCACCTTCCCACTGGCACTGGCCTGATGCAGGCCCTTGTCATTTTAGGCCTGAATCCTGTGGCATCTTTACGCGAAAAATTAGTCTTCCTGAGTAACAAAGTTATGACAATGTTTTGCTTTACTTGAAAACAAAAGCTAAAAAAGAAAAACCACACTAATAAAAACCCTTATTGTTCCTAATTTGCTAGAAAATAAAGCTCCTAATTCAAAATGCAATCTTCTCTATAAGTGGATGTCAAATTTATCTTTCCAGGCCCATGGTCTGATTCTTCCCTCTAAACAAATCTAAGTTCTGGTTAACTAGGGAGATGAGTAGGAGCTCTTGGCCCTTTAACTGTGTTCACGCAGGCCCTTTGCTTTCCTTATCTCTGATACTCAGAGCATTCAGGAGATGAAACAAAAGCTCAAGGAGGAGAAGTCAGAGTTCTATCTATCAAGCTCATACACAGCCCTCCAGGCTCCTTTCCTTGAAATTCGTACAGTGCTCATTATTAAAAACATTCACTTGTCAGTCATCATAGTTAGGGTCGGTTGGGATATTTCTGTCATCTGCTGATCTACCTATAAGTTGTTTGATGGCAAGAAATGCACTTTACACCGGCATTTTCTCATCAGTGACTTGTTACCAAGTATTCTCTGAAAATGTGTTCCGTGGTCAAATGAGGTAAAGATAAGCTCCATCTTGGAGCTTCACAATAAACGTTAATGTGGTAAATGCTCTAAGGCTCTAGAAGTCTAAAGTCCTTCAGTGAAGAAACCTATTTTGGCTTGTTTAATAGAGCATCAATAAAGATAGCTAAACATGTATGAAAGCCCCTTTCCCCTTCCACTGAACACCTAAGGGGAACAATTTTGGAAATAAAGCTTTTCATTATGTTGCATCTGTTTCAGCAAAGCTGATGCTAGTAAAAACCGCTAAGTATTCCCTAAATATTTTTCTATCAATTGACTGTTTTCACTCTTAACCAAAAATGTTACTAAAAAATAGTGCTGGATAAAGAGAGACAAAACCAAGCCTCAGCTTTTCATTCAGCTTGAAAGCATTTGGAAGGTCTATCAAACTCACAAAGAAAGGAGGTTATCAGTAAACTCTCTCCAACTGATCCTTTGCCTGTGAACTGTTGTAATTTTACTTGAGCATCTGGTATGAGAACCTTCCAAAGAAATGTGTATAATTTCCTTTCAAAATCAACCCACACCTTCCTATCCTCTTCCATTATAAGCCCTTCTAAAGCATAGGTTGTACCATGGGCATATTTACACACCATGTTTTATATTATTTAGGCTCTTCTTAATAAGATTTGGCATTATCTAGATATATATTTCCCCAGGAGAAAGAAAAGCAGTCATTTAATCTTAGTCTACCAAAGCCTGAATTAAACATTTAAGAATTAAACGGGCCTTTTCTCCAGTTTTTGATATTGGATTCCTGTGTTGTGCCTGCCAATGGCTGTCTAACTGCTAAACTAAGTGGACATTAAATCAGATGGCATACAAAATTACAGGAATTTGATCTTTATATAAACCACAAACCTTGATGAACTAACATTGTTCCAGATGAATTAACTATCATCCTGCGGAACAGAACATTTCGCAGGAGCAACCACACAGTCTCCTCTGTAAAGAGCACTAATGGCTGTGATTAATTTGTGATCTATTGAAAGTGCCCACTGCTAACTAAAGAAGCCTGTGCTAAACAAAGGGGGAGGGATGGTGAGGCAGTTCTGGCCCAGAATTACTGCCCTATTTCAACATTCTGAGGGTGGATGCTAGTTATGATGTCCCAGTGGCAGAATTATCCAAAAAAATCAATATGCTAAGTTCTGACCAGTGATGTAGTGAGATATCACTCTTCCCTATATTGGAAATCCTAAAATTCCATTTTATTATGTCAATAACTATAACTAGACACATTAAAAATAAAAACTCTGTAGAGCCAGAAAAGTGTGAGGCTTATAATCCGTTTAATGGGTGTCATATCTTTTGATACATATCAAATAGTAAAATGTCCAAATATTCCAATAGTGGTTAAAGTACCCAATAAGATCTCAGTATCATGATGAAAACATGGACATGATTTCAGGTGTGGCTTTAAAAATATATGTCTGTTAATTTTGTTGAGTCAATCCTTCAACTTCAAATAAAATCCTAATATAGCCTGTCTATAAACTCCAGAATTAAGTACCGGTCAATTTCCAAGATGCAGATTCTCAAAGGTATTTGTGTTTTGGTATGTAGTTCTTGACTGGGAAACAAATCTAGGCTTGCTAATGCAGTGCCTACAACTAGAAAGGAGAATGCCAGAAGGGACATAAATACTTAAAAAGAAAAGAAGAAACACACTTTGATTCACACATAATTTCTCTCCCCATGTGATCTGGACTATCAATTTACAAATAAACCATGGAACCCAGTCATGAGATGGAGAAAGTCAAAATTATAAGCCTAGGATGATAAGATCGAAATGGCTATAGATTTTAAATTTTAAACTCATGTTTTTGTGTAATATTACGTTGTATCTAATACAGTTTTATATTCTTCCCTGTTTCACTCTTCCAAGAGCTAGCAAAGTTCATATGTCCTCAAAAAAATGAAGTTGGATGAATCAAATTTAAATGATTCACTAAGTCCTTTAGCATGTTCATTTGTATTAATTCTGTGGTTTTTGTTGTCACTGCAGAAATTATCATAATAAATGTTTATCATTTCCTATACATATCTCTTTGGTAACCAATGCTGGAATATTTCAAGAAAGTCATTAAAAGTCTTTATAAAATATATTTTGCTACATTTCAGCCTTGGAAAGCCCAGTGGTGTTGTAACATAACATATACACATTCAAGTTACTAATGTTCAACTATTGTGAACAGATAGAAAGAGGGAGATGGAGATGGAGAAGAGAGAGAGAAAAAGAGAGAGAACAAGAACGAGAATGAGAATGAAAGATCCTTTATCCAGAAAAGAGCATCAGATGGAGAAAGAATCATCTGTTTCCTCAGTAGGAATCAGTGTTTAAATGCATTTTGTATTGAGTATCTTGTTGCATTGAGTGTGACTCTTAGGTTTAGAGATATGTATTTTTCACACCATGCAGCACCTGAATGCAAAAAACACCACTTTCTCCAATGCTCAACCAAAGCCAAGGTAATCTATGTCCATACTGGATGGTTTAAAGGCTGAGCAAGGGAAATTGTGATTACACTTGATTTTCAATTACTGGTTCACTGCAGAATCTAAGCCCTCAGTAAAATGCAAAATTGCTGAATTTGGTTTAGACTTTGAAAAGTATTCCATTGCAGTGATGAGATAAATAATTAAGGTAAATAAGTTAAAGTATCTTCCAGTCAAAGAATCTGTGGATGGCAAACCAACTTTTCTTCTCTAATTATTCCCTGTTCCCAATGATTTTGTTTAATATGGTCCAGGTGATCCCAGTGGCTCATGACTCACATGACCCTGCTGTCAAATCATTCACAGCTAGGATGTGATAATGCTATCACCTGTTTTCACAAACGTGCCACCTCTTGTGGCCTTTAGCAGGGAAGGCGATGGGCTGAATGTGGTTAGCTGCCGTAATGAAGTAAGAAGATCTTCTTCCCAGGGCTCTGTAGACCACAGGATTCCTCTCTGCAAATCTAAAATCACTTGGGCTCATGAGCAATCAGTTTCTCCCCGGTTTCCTGCTAAGATGTAGCCCTCTGATGTTGGAGCCCTGGATAGAATCTGCTGCTAGTTATGTGATACTGAGCTGCTTAAACTTCCTGAATTTCTCTTTCAATATCTTTAAAATTGTGGTAATGGCATCTATATCATAGGAGGTTATTAGGATTAAACAATGGAGATTATACATATGTGTGTGTGTGTGTGTGTGTATATATATATATATATATAGCACTTAGTATAATGCCTGCTACATAGTAGACATTCAAAAGGAGGAGAAATAGTATAGTGATTAAAAGTACAGACACGAGAGTAGGACAGCCTGGATTTAAATCAGAGCTTCACTACGTGCTAGGCGAGTGACATGTGCCAAGTTACTTATCACCTCAGTTTCCTCGTCTGTAAATGAGGATAATGATAGTATCTTACAGAGGATTAAACATGATAATCCATGCACGGCACTTAGCTCAGTGCCTAGAACATAAGCACCTAATAAACATAAACTATTATTAAATGGGGTTCTAACTCTATAAAATAGCTGTTAGCTTCTATATAAATGCCCTTTATGGGTTTTTTTTTTTCCATAGACATCTCTACATCAGAAGAGGAATAAGCATTTTTTTAACCCTAATTTATCTGCTGTCACACAGGCAGCAGTTTGTTTCTTGAGAAACAAAATGGAAACATATAGAAGCAGAGAAAAAGAACCAAAATAAGTGACAGGAATGCAAATTCATTATGGCGTCTAACAACTAAGCTAGGAATCCCAATCTTGGGAGCGGGGAGAAATATTTCCTAAGAAAGGAATGTTTTCGTTGATAGGTAAAAGAAAACACATGAAGAGAAACTGGAATCTTCATGATTCTACTGAAGTGATTCATGTTTTCAAAATAGACCTTGAACAGAAATTCAGTATGTTTTAGTCGATATTTAAAGTAGGCTATGAAAAGATACAATTCTTCAAAATGTGAATAAAAGGGGGAAAATGGGAGGTGAAACATTCAAGGAAAAGGAAAGAGGACACGCACAGAGTAAGATGTTCGTGTGAATCTAGAGGATCTCAGCAGAGGTTGTTCGGTTCAGGGTGTGTAAATTTCTTCTGTTGGCTGGGGCAGAAGTGTGAGTGGGTGGTGAGTGGGGTTGGATCTTCCAGAGCCAGTCAAATCTTTAGATGACTGTAGCTGCTGTCTTAACTGCAACCTGATGAGACCCTGGGCCAGAACAACCCAGCCAGCTAAGCAGCTCCTGAATTCTAAACCATAGAATCTGAGGACAATACATGTTTATTATTGTTTTCAGCCACTAGGTTTTGGGGTAAATTGTTATGCGGCAATAGATACCAAAAACACCAGCCAAAGACCTTTGGTGCCTATGGAGAACTCAGTCACCTGGCGTCCTCTGACTGTCAGAGACCTCTGGCCCCTGAAGGGGCACCCCGACCGTCCCAGCCTGCCCTTAGCCTCAGCCTGCCCTTTCCCTCCTGCAGCTGGGAAGAGATGGTTTCACACCCCCATCTAACAAATACTCGCCTCTGGTTCCGCTCATGAACTGTTGCTCAATAAACTCGTTATGATATCCCAAGAGCCATGAAGCTGAGAAGCATTAGTGAATAAGTCTTGATAAGGCCAAATTATGGAAAGCTTTCTAAAGCCTGTTGGAATTTAGGCTATCTTGGATTGAAAGCGGAAAAAGCAGCAATCATAAGTTTCAGAGTGGTGATATTATGACAACAGATTTCAGAAAGATTTGTTTCCCTATTTCCAGAGTCCTCATTTAGTGTATCATGACCTTTCAACTGGTTTGGCAGCATGTCCCAAATTAGGGCTAAGTTGCTTTGCCGATTCAGACTGATTTTTCATTATTGTGTATAAAGTGACTAAGATGTTGATCTTTGAATGTAAAAGGGCTCTGATAAACTGGTTATCAGGAGTTCCCTCAACATTTGCCCAAACCTAGAAAAATGGTAATACAACAGTATCACTGCCAAAGGCAGCAATGAAAAGTAATATTAGCAATCAATGTTTCTCTCCCTTCCCATCACTGCCATGGACTAGAACCTTGCCCCTCTTCTGTGGTAGCAGGAGCTCTCCTGGGAGTTGCAACCACTTCTGATAAAGTAGCTGTGGGCTGCTATTCCCACAGGTTCCCAGAGAAGGTTTTCAAAACTACCAACCAAACCATATCAGATGTGACAGAGAGCATGGTAGGGATAACACATCATCCTTTGCAAGGGGCTTTCACCTAGATTAGTTAATTAAAAGTCACAGATGATGCAAATCTATGAGACGGTATGACAAGTAAAATTATCACAATAAAAATGAGAAAAAAGATGCAGACATTAGAGAACTTGCCTAAGGTCCTCATGCTGGTAAGTGGTACACCTGCGGCTGGAAGCTAGAACTTCTTAGCTAATGTTTTTTTCTGCTGTACTGGTGCTTCTCCATCTATCCAGGCAAAACAGGCTGAATTTGAATTTAATTTCCTTTCCTCTTAGAGAACCTGGTAATTTTATTTATCACTTCACTTCACTTTGGTATTTCCTTTGAAGTTTTCATTTTTAAACATTTTCTTGGAAGTCTTTCAAATTATAAAAGCAATTCGTACTGTTTTACCAACTAAACAACACAACACAGTAGTGATTCACCATTCTGAGGTAATTGATATTCAGTCCCGTGTGGGTTTTTTCTTGTTGTATTCTTTGCTCACACCAAATTTTTAAAATATCACCAAAATAAAGTTATACTTTACATATTATTCTATAACTTCCTTTTTTGCATGTGACAATATGTCACAAACACACAAGTTAAAAAGTCTATAATATCTAATTTAAAATTCTTTTTCTAATTTGTTTTTGTGTACATACAGCCACATGTACATACATGCACACACAGTTTTACAAGGACTCTTGGGTTTCAGAATAACTGAGATTTCTTCCCAATCCCACGCCACTCGCTTCAATTCCTTGGCTCTTGATTCACAGGTTGAAAATGACCTACGAAATATGCTGCCGGATAAGGTTTAGAAGCCAAAAGGAGTGAAACATTAATATAAACCATTGTCCCTGCTGTTAAGGCCCAGGCAATCTATTTAGAGAGACAAGACTAAGCTACTTGAAAGAACAACAAATAGTACAAGACTGTAAGTCATGAAGTACTCAATTATGTGGCTCGAATGATAAGTGCTACAGAGATTCAGGCAGGAAAGAGACCCTGGTGTGGCAGGGGAAGCTTTATAGAAGGGTGAGACTTTCACTCATTCAAAGACTGGGCAGAAGTGGAAAAGAATATTCCTGGGGAGCTTTCGATGTGCTAGAGTTAGGTTAAAGGTATTTTCAATGTTTGTTCAATTTTTTTGATAAAACTCAGCATCCTATTGTTCCTTATGATTCTCAAATCACCCCCATATGTTTTTAAAGTATAGACTGTAGTAGCTTAGGTATATGTATATTCATGTGTGTATTTTAAACAAAGAGATTAATTTTCCTGATGGATTCTAATACATAAATGGATTTATGCTGGGTGAATCTGCCAGCATAAATTAAAGAAACAGTGAAAAATAATTGTTCTGATAAAATCTAAAAGCAGTAAGTAAGGTCAAGAAATGTTTGGAGTAATTCTTTTTTAAATTTAAGAATAACTGTTAACATACTGAAGGTACACCTCTAGGTAATGTTGTAGATAAACTAGAAACACTTTGTTTCAGATAATGAGTCTTCCTCTTTGGTTTAACAGCCAAAGACCTAGTCAAATCATTTTCAATAGCGATAACAATAAAAACAATAACAAAAATCACAAAACACTTCAAATCATAAGCACAATGCCTAAATACATACAACACACTGCTGTTTTCTGTGTTGTAATCACTTTTGTTTGTTTGTTTGTTTGTTTTTTGTTTCTTGCGGTACGCGGGCCTCTCACTGCTGTGGCCTCTCCCATTGCAGAGCACAGGCTCCAGACGCGCAGGCTCAGCAGCCATGGCTCACGGGCCCAGCCGCTCCGCGGCATGTGGGATCTTCCCGGACCGGGGCACGAACCCGCGTCCCCTACATCGGCAGGCGGACTCTCAACCACTGCGCCATCAGGGAAGCCCTGTAATCACTTTTCTGTAAATTATTTGATGTTGATTGGAAATGTAGGCAAAATATATCCATTAGCTTTTTAAAAAAACTATATTTAAATAGTTTATTTCTAACATTAGTCAGTCTTGTTAATTTCACTCATTTATTCATTCATTCTGAAAAAAAACCAGACACGGTCTTTGCCAAATTCTCATCTTTAGAAACCATAATGGGGGGCTTCCCTGGTGGCGCAGTGGTTGAGAGTCCGCCTGCCGATGCAGGGGACACGGGTTCGTGCCCCGGTCCGGGAGGATCCCACATGCCGCGGAGCGGCTTGGGCCCGTGAGCCATGGCCGCTGAGCCTCCGCATCCGGAGCTTGTGCTCCGCAACGGGAGAGGCCACAGGAGTGAGAGGCCCGCATACCGCAAAAAAAAAAAAAAAAAAAACATAATGGCCACAATGTGGCAAACGTATTGGGGTGCAGCAAGTGGATACTGGTGACCAATTAGCAAGCTACTGAAGTAATAGAAACAAGACATGATGGCAAGATGGTAAAATATAAGTGTCCACTCTATGTCAGGTGCTTATTATGCATCATTTCCTTTAACAACTCACTAACCACCATATGTGATTATTATCTTTGTTTTGCAGATGACAAAATTTACGAACTCAGTAAGATGGAGTAAATACCTTGCCCAAAGTCACACAGCTGGTAAGTATTAAAGATGGGATTCAAATTCTAATTAATCTGACTGTATATTTTGCTGTGATCTTTACCCAAAGCTACAATACCTCAGACATAAAGACCTAAAAGATTGCCCTGCTAACTTGCCAAAGATGTCATCTTTCTGATATTGGGAGTTGGCAATGAGTATCATTGTAAGCCAACCACTGACTGACAGGGACCCTAAGGAAGACTAACCTCAGTTTAATAATAAATATCAGATACATAAAGGAAGTATTCACTAGGGGTATTTTCAAGACCAATATAGACTCCTGGGACACAAGTGCACCTATACTGCATATTTGTAATAACACAGTCATTTTGTGGATGTGAAAACAGAGGCCGGAGAAGGAACTTGATTTTCCCAAACCTAAATCATAATAGGAGTAAGAATAAATGTAACCGATGCTTGGTTTGTGGCATCATACATTTTTTCAATTACCCTGTCATTGATTAATGTATTTTCATTGTAGTCTGTTAGGAAAATACACATGAAAAAGGAATTCAGTACTCGAAGTAAAGAAGAGGGGCACTTAGAAGTAAAATTCTCATCTACTAAGGTTCTCAAAAAGTGGCCCTAGAAAATGTATCTTTTATCCTCATCTTACATTCTTCACTTAGATTTGTGTAAAAGCATAAAGGTAAAAATAAAAGAAGATAAAACGATTTCTTATTTTTCTGTCCACAACTATAAATATGTCATAATAGGGATGCTAATAAAAACAATGAAATTTGATTTTTAACATTATGTCATTAAACCATAATTATGTCTCATAGCCTAAAGAAGGTCATTTGGGGTTTTTAGTGGTTTCCTCTTAAATCTAGCATGTCTGCCCTTGCTATCTGCTTCCTTATCTGATTATTTACACTGTTTGAAACTTCCTTGTGCTTTTATCATCAAAAACCACTTGTGGTCTGCATCCCGGGTGCAAGGCACCGACCCCATGTCATATTCCTTGTCTAAGCCACGTTCCTCGTAAAGTTTCCTGACAAAAGTTTTGTCAACATAATAGCCAACGTAAGTTTTGATAGGAAATAAATAGGTTTATAAAAGTAAGTCTTAAAGTGGGAATCAGTTCCTCTGTTTCAAGGTATCTTTTGAAACTGCTTAATGAGAGTTCTTGAAGATTTTGGTGAAGACACATCAGGACGCACATAATAGGAAAGCTTCTAAGTCTTCATATCTTAAAACTGTTAATAGAAATAAATTGTTCATTGCATCATCAGACAACACATTTCCACTGTGACTATGCTCAGCAGGTATTCATTCTAGTGAGACTTAACATGAAAATTTATTAAGAAAATGAAGTTGTGAAACTGATTAATTTCAGCAACCATAGGAGATAGAGTATAATCAAAATGTTGCAGTTGCACCGGACATTCAAGCCATCTATAGTGTAAGAGAAGTTTGTAATTAGTCTATGTTTTTCATCACTAGGGAAAAAAAATATGTGGTTTTAGATATCATGTTTAAAGCACCTAAAGAACCCAGAGTTGTCATGCTAAATACAAGAGATCTAAAGATCTGCTGTTACACATCCATTACATTTAGTGAGCTGTCCTCCTGGCTTTTTTGAAGTGCTGTATACACAATCTCGCAAGGCGAAACACTTTATGTACCATAAGAAATTTGAGGCATAATGTTTAATGTTCACAAGATAAGTTAACAAAACTGTATGCTAGTGACTTTTTTATTTCCCGGTTTTATGTCTTTCGAGTACTTTAAGGAAAGATAAACAAGAAAGTAGGAGAACAAATGTGCCTTTCCCTTCTACCTTTTTCACTTTTTCCTAAATTAAATTATAACTGCTGATTTGCACCCAAGGAAGAAATCATGTTAAAATATGCTGGGTTTTTTTTTTTTAATGTTTAGATAACAGCTTTCAAAACACAGCTAAGTAAAATGTGTTTTGAGATGGAAAACATTTGGTCTTTTTTGCAGCTTTCAACAGCTTAAGTGAAGGGATTTTTAATGTTCCCAAACAGCTGGGCCATACGATGTGTAGCATGAATTTCACTCTCATTGAAGGGTCCCATCTCCCTCCCTGCACCAAGAGGTTCCTTTTTTTTCTTCCTGTTATTACTGCCTGTTCATCTAAATAGCTTTCCATTATTATCACGGCTTTCTCATAGCTCATGCTTGCAGCAGTGACTGCTAAAAGAACCTTCTCTTGAACAAAACATAAAATTTTCCTTCACAAAAGTGCTAATTTTTAAAATGTATTGTGTGGCAGCTGTAGAAAACAGCAGGTGAGTGTACATTGGAATAATAATAATAACTGTGTGATAGGGAGGGGGGATTCCATTTGTTTTCAGGACCTCTTGTAGCTTTCTCAAAAGTGTTAATGAACAGTACAGTACACATTATCTGAACTGCCTTAATTTTTTATCACTCTCTCAACATCACTCCAAACATATGCCCAAATGGAGTTTTTTTCAGAACTAATTATTTCACAATTATCTTCAAACCCCTTCCCAGGTAAGTACATACATAAGCACATAAGTACGCGTAGATGTACATAAGTGTATCTATGCGTCAGTACTTATTTATGTGACTGTAATAAGTAAGTTAATGAAGACAGTGTGAATGGCAATCACACATGTCAATTCCACGTGACAACAAAAGTAATCATTGTAAAAAAAAAAGCCCCCAAATTATAGAATAGTTATTTAATGCAAATGTACTGAGTTAAAATGCATCTTACATTTAACAGCAGGTTTACTGTTTTACAACCAAAAGAGTAAAAACAATAGTTCAAACGTTTGCCTACACTAAATATACAAACCATGTAAATAAACTATGTTCATAAATATACATAAATTATGTAAACTGCTTGGCAAGAAATAGCAAAAATGTCATTGTCTATTTTTATAATCTGTTATTTATTTCTGTTTCCTAGAAAATGTCACCTTTTTCTGTATCTATTTATCTCGAATTTAGGGGTTGAATTGAATGGAAATGTATCTTTCACTCCCTGTGCCTTCCCTCCTCAACTACCTCCTCCCATCCTATTGCAAGCTATGGGACCTTCTAGCCTTTACTAAGGGCCACTGCAAAGTTCTAAGGCCGGGCAGAGAGTGGAGGAAGACAACATGAATCCATTAAATGACACATCTGATTGGCCGGGAAACTCAAAAGTTCCACATGGTAAAAGAAAAGATGCTGTGGTATTTATTACCTACTGTGAAGTTCAAAATAATAAACAATTCTTAATAGGCAGATGATTCACAGTCATTTAAATTGCTTTCACAAAGCCTCTATGATTGCTTTTCACCATGGTTGATCTGTACACTCCAAACTCTACTCCCCAAAAAGTTAACTTGTTCTTGGATAACTGAAAATTCACTTAATACATATAATGACCTATACATCTATGAACAGACATGTAACCCTCATATAGGAAAATTGATTCTGTGTGTAACACACACACAAACACACACACCCCACAGCTTCAAAATTGTCTTTAACATAAAAACATACCAGAATGCACACATTTAAATGGCTTTTGAGTACTTGTCCTTCCAGGTTCCATACTTCAGTCAACAGTGTTATTATCCACCCAGCTACTGCCTCTGATCCCCCTAAGAGAATATGTCTTTAAAATATTCTCTGTGAAATGAAATAAGTAAAATAAATGAAATTTAAAATATTGCTGAGAAATGAAAGAGAATAGCAGCTTCTCATGTGAAAACATTGGTAGGGAAAAAAGATATTTTCAAAACAGTTGCAATTCTATTGTTAAATAATTTGATCACTTTTAGAAGAATTTTAAAAATCAGTTTTAGACTTTTCATAATGAGATTTTGTTGAAAATGCCTCAGATTCCAGAACTAATGCTGCTAATTTCCCATCTTAGAGACCTATGTATTTTTTTTCTTTCATGCTGCTTCAAATTAAGCTACTTTGTTCTTTATTAAATTATGGTACTGTTTTATTTTGGTTTGACTGAGATACATTAGGTTAAAGAATTGTAGCTGTGAAATTGGTAAATGTTGCCAGTTTCTAGATTAAAATCCTGCTAGGTCAGATTTGTTAATATGAATTGCATTGTAATTGCTTATGGGCAAACCAAAAAGGTTCTAAATTCATTTCCTATATTGACTTAAAGGTTCTGTGCTGACCCTACATCTCATCTTCTTTTTTTCTCATCTTTTTTTTTTTTTCCCATATCAAAACTGTCTTGGAGACTTTATTAGTCCACTTTGTGAGATCCTTGGTGCTTAAACCTTATAGTCAGACTGAGCTAAAAATAATGAACTAGTACATGGTTTTCATTGAGGAGGCTCTTCTGACTAAAACCAGATAAGTGACAAGTCACATAGAAGAGTTGGAATACTAGGAAAAAATTCAAATTTCCATACAAAGAGTTACCTTCTTTAACATACATAAAAATTCAAAGGATATAGTAAAAGCAAAGTATTTATGATTCAGAACAGATTAGAGATAAAATTCATCCACATTAAATTTAGACATATTATTAATAGAAAAATTGCCATGTGAGGAATAACAAAGAAAATTATTCATGCTCAGGTTTTGGTTTCTACTCTTTAAAAGGTTATAGGTAATATTTCCCCTTTATCTAGAATAAGTTCACTCCATAAGCATAGACTAAATTAAATTTAACAATATGCCTTAGCTGAGAACAATAACTATCAAGGGGAATTTGTTTTCTGTTTTACTAGTTAATGTAGGAAAAAAATTACACATGATCTCTAGCAGAAATATAATACTTAATATTTTATCTGGGTCATAAGTGAAATCTTTCCCTAATTCAGAAATACTAAGTAGAAGAAACTACGATAAGAAACCCAACGTCTGGAGTTATCAAAAATAAGTTAATTAATCTCATTAATTTGGACAGAAATAATATGTTATAAACATTATTTATCAATGGAAATGATGGTAATTATACTTCCAAGTGTGTTCTGCTATGTCCTTTGAAAACATTCCAGAACCCAAGTGGCATATTTTCTCTCACATTACTAAATGTTTGCTCTGACCTCAGAGTGTTAATACAAATAAAAATATTGACATTTTTCACACTTATTCAATACCCACTGAAAAGAAACCTAAAGTATCATTCAAACCTCAGTACATCTTGTACTTTAAAAAAAAAAAAGAAAAGAAACCTTCAACATAGAAGTCCAAACTGTAAAATAATATGTCCCAGATAGAGCAAGAAGTGGCCTTTGGTTTCCCTGAACTATTCCAACTTCCTGCTTAACCATCTTATCAGAAGGTTATCTTAATAAACAGAGAGGGGCAGCATGATACTCTGTTCTGTTCAATTCTCTATGAGGGCAGTTCTACTTTTTTTTTTTTTTTTTCATGGGAAAGAAGAAAATGTCAGCCAGCCAAAATACAAAAGCCAAGATGATATCTTACTACTGGCCCAATGAAGTAATATTTTAGGAAAATTATATTTAGCCATTTATGTAGTTCATACTGGAAATCAAATCCCTAGACTGTCACAAAAGCTATTTCATATACATTCCTAATGCTGCAAACCCTCTTTTGATCAAATCACTCTATTTTAACCTCTGTTGATTTAGCGATATCATTAAATTAATCATTAAGATTGTCTGTTCCAACTCAGACCTTAAAAGTCCACACCAAGCCTCCCTGTTCTCTCAGAAGTAACCCTCAGATTATATTGTTTCCCATGGCACTTAATTATTCCAAGCCAAATGAAGGCACAATTCAAAGGTATACACACTTTTGTGAGTACCAAAAATATGAACTTGGCCAATTTTTTTTTTTTCCCATGCTGCACCAAGTGGCTGATGATGTGGTGATTTCTCTCCTCTGCATTATAAGCCAGCCTCTCTAGTTCTGGACACATTGAACAGAGCTCCAAAGGGAATTCCCCCAAGACTTTACCTAGAATTGGGAGAACTCAGTGTCCCCTCAAATAAAAGTAGCAGCTGGGGAGTCTTTTCCCTCTCCTATTATTGAAGAAGGGTGCACCGTTGAACTCGGCAGTTTAATAGGAAAATCAAACTATATTAACCTATTTTAAATAAACTTACTGGAGCTTTTGAGATTCTACCCATAGTGTTCTTTTCCACCAAGCAATGGCCAACACTGTAGATTTTTTGATTTTTCCATTCTGAGACTACAAATTCTAAATCCAGTGGGCACTGTTTTTCATTTGTACATTATAGAACAGTCTTCCATATGCATACAATAAAACTCCAAACTGGATATTCTGCTTTCCGTGTTGTTAAATTAACAGGAAATTTTCAAACTGTGCTCCTAGAATTTCTCTTTATTTTTATATCACTGTATGCTTACAAATTCCTTGCATTATTTTAAGAATGTATCTCTTCTCTAAGTATAGACATGCATAATTTAATTTTAAAGATGCCAATTTTCTACCCGAAAATCCTTTATTTATTTATTTATCTAGCAAAGGAGAAGCAATAGTGAAGACCTGGAGGAAGAAAATATTGCAAGTAAAATGTTATTGTATTTTTCTGTGTTATAAGAATAAATTACTTTGGTTTTCATGAAGAAATCTATTAATAATCAATAATAATTCAAGGTAGATTGTTAGGTTTTCATTCATCCTGAATTCCCAGTTAGACTTTATTCTTCTTGGAGAATGGCTCTTGTAATTTTTATGTCTCTTTTAATGCCTAGTTCTGTGGTTTGTACATAATAGGTACCCAATACATGTCTGAGGGAATACAAGTTTGAAATACTATGTTAGAACACAGTTATTAAATTCTTTAACATTTATAGCATGGCCATTTTAGTCCTTTTGAAAGAGACGTGTAAAAATAATCTTAAAAATGTATTTAGAAACTGATTCAAAGAAAATAAAAATAATTATAAATGAAATAAGTGATTGTTAGAATAAATAATTTGATACTCATTTGTCAAGCGCTCCACGTTACTCTGAGGCAGAGGAAGGAAATGATGAAAGTACATAATAACAGGGATAAGAAGTTATTCCTCAACTATTCTAAGATGGAAAAGTCCATTAAGAGAAACAGGGAAACCTGCCTGGAAGAAGTACTAGAGAAACTATTAAGATATAGATGAAGAGGTGGGGCAAGGAAGAACTATTGGCCTTAGTTTTCTCAAGGGAAGCCAGAAAACTGATTCCAGCAAAATAGAAAGTTCCCAAGAGAAAAAAACATTAATGCTAAAGGAACACCAGGTCACTTCAGAGTGAGCAATAGGAAATTAAACCAACATTCAATGGGCTCCATCCAGAGTGCAGTGTAAGACAGGAAACTCATATGAAATCTAACAGGCAACACTGACAAAGAAAGAATTGAGGAATGAGAAACCAGAGGAACTCTCCTTCTGTCCAGGATGTTATAAATTTTTACTAAGAGGAATATATGCAAAAAAAAATTTTTTTTTAATGTCTGTCCATGATTTTACCTGACTCAGAAATGCTACTCATGTTTAAGAACTAGGATGACAGATACCTTGTACCAAGTAATGTAATCATGCCACCTCCAAAGACATGGATTTAATTTTTTGAGTTGTCTTATACAGACCACTCTCTATTTTATTCTGTATAATGTTTCCCAATATTCTACAAAATGCTGACAAATGTCAATTTCTTTTCTTTCTTTCCTTCTACCGTATTATGGGTTTTTACTTTATTCACTATCTGTTATCTGCAGATAACCTTGTAGATAATATAATTAAAGGCCTAAGTGTCTAGATGTTATTCCCCAAATAAACTTAATCTCAAAAGAAACAAATTGTGACTGCAAATTTTTTTCTAAGAATATGGAAAATGGAACAGAAAAGCGATTATGTAAGAAAGGTAATTGATATTTTAATGATTGCAATTTTATGAAATTGAAGATTTTGAATGCTCATGATTAGGAGGAAAGTAATAAACCTGAAGAATGGATATGAATATTTTGTGTCCATGGGCTAAAGGAATATAGACTATTCTTTGTCATGTTTGGATTCCTACCATGCTTTCATGAAGGCCTAGTGGGTCAGGAGGCTGAGGACATTACACTGTATTGTCCAAGCTCTACAACTCACGTGCAGCTAGCTGTGACATATCCTTTAACCTCACAGTGCATCAGTTTCTATGATTTGAAAAAAGGGAGAAATCTGAGGTCTCAATGCTTGTCTTATTGGAATCATGTGAAAATAAAATGACATTGGATATCAGGGCACTTTATAAACTCTATATAATTATCAATTAAAGGATTGTTACTATAATTGTTTTATTTACATGAAAATGTTGTCTTTCCCTAGCTTATCCTAAGGAGAGGACATATTTTTACATTTTGGCCCTATTTGTACCATACCTATTTTCATCATTAGCAAATGCAATAAAAAAATTTAGCATAGGAACAAACATAAAATATAGGTGAAAGTGAGTGAAAACATTTGACACTAAGAGCCGCTTCCTCCTTGAAATGGTCTACTTCTTTGGCATTCATGACTCACTCTCTCCCTGCTCACCTTCTACTCTGGATTTTTTTTCAGGATCCTCCACTGGGTCGTTTTCTCCCCCTGCTGAGTAAATGCTGGGTTTCTCCCAGGGTTTTCTCTTCGCCCATTAACCCTTTAACATGCCCCCTAGGTACTCTTCCAACCGTTCTCAAAGCTTTAATCCTCCCTCCCTCCCTAGGCTGGTAACTCCCTGACGGCTCTAACCACAAGCTCCACTCAGAACTCCAGACTGGTATATCCAGTTGTCCTGGAGGCATCTTAAATTCAGCGTGGCCAACTCTGAAAACATTCTGTGTTCACATTCTTTCTCTGGGCTGCACTATCTTAGACTTCTCTCATGTCCCCAATCCAGCCAGTCCCCAAGCCTCATCAATTGTATTGCTTAAATATTTCTCATATCAGGTGCTTCTCACCATTGCTTGTCTTCTCTATTTAATTATCACACCCAACTCCTCTCATCCAGGCTTGCTTATGGTAGACCCATTCTGCCAAATGCAGCCAGTGATTTAGCTTGTGTTCAAATCAAACCATGTTAATTCAATGGTTAAAATCCTTCAGTGACGGTCATAAATGACTGTCTGAAGACCAAGGAACTTAACATGACACCCAGAATACTCCATGTGGCCCCCACCAATTGTGTCAAACTCATGTCCTCTTACTCCCTACCTCATGCTTTGCCGTCTATAAGTACAAACCAGTCTTTAAGTCCTAACATTCGGGTTCTGAGCCTTTGCTTGGGCAGGCTCCACTTTCTCAAGCACACCCTTTCTACCCTCTATTTACCTGCCTAACTCATGTTCATCATTTTAAAGACTTCATCTCCAGAAATGTGTAACAAATTCCCAAAATCCCAACGGTGGGCATTTTGCTGTGTTTCCACACCCTCACAGCCATATATCTATTTTCTTAATATCTATTTATGTATATTTACCAGTAAACTCTAAGATTTCCAAGACCAGAGAAAACGTCTGATACCTTTGTCCTTGACTCATATTAGTTGTTCAATTAAAATGGGACTAAATTTTGAACAAATTAGTAATGGTCCTACCAGTAACCATTTTCTTCCAGCACTGTTATACATTACTAATGTACGGGACATGAATGGCATCAAAATTATAGAGGTTTTCTTTTTAATACTCTGGACTGCTACAAAGGATACGTAGAAAAAATAATAACTGTAAAGGACATATGCAAAAAAAAATCTTGTGTAAAAACATCTTTATATAAAGAAAAATCTACACTCAATAATTTTACACCTAAATTATCAGTCACATCAATTATGGACAATTTTTAAAAGACATTTTGTCCATATCAGGTTAATGCAGAGATTTCTTTCTTTTTAAACCATGACTCCTTGTACTGTCTAAGGAAAGGCACCAGCTCTAAGATTCTGTAGAGTGCTGTCCACCTGAAGGTATATTTGGAGAAAGCAATTTATCAGCACAAGACAAGGTCATTCCTTTCTTATCTTCCCTTCTCAACCTGACACATAGTATTTTTAAATTAAACAGAAGAATATGCTGCTTCCCAGGGATTTAAGCAACCATCTGGCATATTACTCACATGACCACTGCTGCCCATTACTTAGGAAATCAAGCACATTTTTATTCACAGAAACCAGACATGAAGACAACTTCTTAAAACTCAGGCTTTTAAAAGCAGAGTCTTTCTCTTCTGGTAACTACTGATTGCCTTTCTGTGAACTTCATTCACTGGGTGGATATTTATCTGCTCCGGTGTAGAGAGTAAATACTAGAGTCTGAAACTGGGCAGACTTGTGTCTCAACCCTGCCTCTGTTGCCTTCTATTTCTAGCTTTATGATCTTCAAAAGTTACCCAACCCTTCCAACACTTCCTCCTCATCTATAACATGGCAATAACAGTAAGAGCCAGAACTTAAAATGGGCCAGGCGTATTCTGATGGCTTTGTGAATATTATCTTATATAATTAAAATTCTCCCAACGATCCTAAGAAACAGATATTATTATTTCCAGTTTATAGTTGAGGAAACAGAGAGGTCCCAGTGGCACATTTAAATGGTCTGTCTCTAGAGTTTGAGACTGTAGTTCTATGTTCTTCCCTTTTTCTATACTCATTTCACAATGTGTGCATAAGGATCAAATATAGTTGACCCTTGAACAACATGGGGGTGTTAGGGGGACCCACCCTCTGCCCAGTCAAAAATCCGCATATAACTTTGTAGTCAGCCCTCCCTATCTGCTGTTGCACATCTGCAATTCAACCATCTGCGGATCTGGACCATGTAACACTGAAGTACATATTTATTGAAAAAATCCACATATAAGTGGACCCATGCAGTTCAAACCCATGTTGTTTAAGGGTCAGTTCTACTTTAATAGGGGTAAAATATTTGTGATGGATAGGTACTCCACAAATGATTCCCTCTAGCTTTTTCCGACATTCCTCTCTATCTTGTATGCCAGCCCCTCACCCAAACATCTAGGCACGCCCTTACACCACAGGAGCTGAACACCACCAAGTGAATAAAGATGACCAGTGAAGACTAAAGGGAAGCCCAGAACCACAGAGTCAAATTGGGCTTTTATAAAGCCTGCAAATCTAGTTTCTATTAATTTGATTCTGTTTTATTTCTTCAGCATATATCAGTAGGCTCTAACCTAGAGGAAAGATCAGGGAAGCCTTCCCTAGGAAAGGATGTTCAAATGAGACATGAAATATAAGAATGAGATAGCCATGTGCAAAAGAAAAACTGTCTGAGAGGACAGCTTTTGTAGTTATTTATTCTGTTTTTGGCTTCCTGACTAGTTTGTAAACTTCAAGAGGGTACACACCATGTCTATTTACCCTTTGACATGGCCCTTAGAAATCAGCATGGTGCCCGGCACAGTCAGTGCTCAATAGATATTGAAGAAATGAATGAATGGATGAATGAACGAATATATGTGCAAAATGTTTAAGAGACTGTGGGCCGTTAAAGGAACTGAGAGAGGAACAGTGGCTGCAGACTGGAGAGAGGTGGTAAGCTGAGGAGTTTGATGGAGAGTCAAATGATGGAGGGTCTCATAAGTGATGATATGAATTTTGAACTTTATTATGAATGCAATAGAGGAGGGATTTGACAGAAGAGAAACATAATCAGATTTAATATTATTTGTGAAATGGATGATGTGCCCGAACCCACAAATAGAGCAGAGTTAAGATGTCACCATCAAGAAGGACCTTGGTTCCTCAGAATCAATCCTACCACATTTCAGTGGGTTCTACAAGCAGAAGCTAGAAGCGTGGAGCTCGGGTGGGGAAAATAGTGTATGGCCAGGAAAGAAGCAGAAGGTTTTGGCCATGTATTTAGTGGAATCAGGGAGTATTTGGCAGCTAAGATCAAGTTCACTAAACACACACTATCTTTGGAACAATAGTGCCCACGTGCTAGGTTCTCCCATGTTTAATATTTCAAAATGAATTTTTAAAACATAAATTGTTCAGTTCTTTCTCTCTGTGTTACTTAATTTCTAGGTAGTAATAAATCCTAGGATATGTTATGCTAGCTATCCAATGCCCAAGTTTTATTGTTTTTCTTATAACTCTTGAGACCATCAAGCTCCTTAGAAACAATCACTAAACTGTCCCTTTTGTGAGGTTGCTAACCTTTAGTAACACTGAACACCTCTCACTGCACAAAGCTTTCACGGGGCACTCAGATTAGGCACTATTAATCACGAAATTACGGTGTGTTAACCATGAAAAGTTCAGTTTGGGATAGACTATACCTACCTTATTTATTTAGCAGAGTAATAAAAAGTAAATGTTTCTTAAAAATGAACAAAAACAAAAGGGTGATTAAAATCTCTTTGACATGCACTTGAAAGGCAAAAAAAAAATTTTTTATGAAAAGAATGTACGTTTTAAAAAGTAGCTAAGCCAATTCACAGCCTTTCTCTTCACTATAGATAGCTATATTGTATCAGCCCTGCCTTTCTTTGCCATTTATGTTTAAACAAATTTTAGACACTGTAAACAGGCCTTTGCTACATGAAATAAACCATGAGATATTAATGCAAAAGCTATTGTGCTGAGAGCTCAGAAACCCTACACTTCCACTCTCAATGTCAGTGTGTTAAAAGAGATTTTAGTAATGGCAACGCCAGTCAACAGGGAATAATTAAACTCAAGTTGTCTGAGATTTGCTGTGATGTGTGGAATGATAGTTTCCAACCCAGCTGCTGCAGAATGTTTGCCTAAGAAGAAAGAGTGTGGTTGACCAGAGGCTACAGTTCAGATGAAATGCAATGAAAAAGCTCGTTGACCTCTGAAACAATAGGCGGGGCCTACTTGAATAATAAAATCGACACAAAGTCAACAGTTAAACCAGGCTGTACCAAGAGGGCCATCTCTATAGCATGCCACTGAAAGGTTTTAAAAGGAGAGAATTGCTTCATAGGAAACTGAAAAATATCTATGCTGGGCACCTTTTACCAGCTATTAAAGGTGTAGGCTGGCAACTGTGATCAGCAAAACCCTTCAGAAGGAGCTCAGTTCCCGTTTCCTGAAAAAGTTCTTCGAATTCAACTTGTTAAAAGGACGTCTTCTATTTCCTTCAGTCCTGTGGTGGGTCTCTCTTTTGAAGCTGTCAGCCAAGCAGGCATGAGCTCTCACTGACAGCATGGTAACTCCTGAGCACCTCCCCGCCCCCGCCAACGCCATCTCCGTCCTAGGCCTGCAGCCCAGCCTAAGCTCAGCAGCCTGAGTGGTTCCCTGTGAAGCTGAGTTGTTGGGAATGTAGTCAACATGGATTGCAGATGAAGAAGAAAGACACGTTATGAGCCAGTGTGTTGTTTTACTTTAGGAATTCCTTTTTAATTTTACGACTTTTTCCATTGTCTGGCATTTATAATATGGTCACAAAATAAAAAGGCAATTATTTACCTCTCTTTCCTATCAACAGTACTCTAAACCTCAGGTCTAATAGAGTTTCCATTTAGAAAATATTTGTATCGCCATTTACAAGGTCTTATAGAGTGAAGGCATGCCAAGGTAGTGCTAAGGTTCAATTTATTGTGGCCAGACATAGTTGGCACTAAATCAAAAGGTTTTACTATCTAATTTTAATGTCAATATTAATATTTGTACACAGACACACAAACAGATATACACACACACACTATATGTGGTGCACAAGTGTCTTCAGGTGCATACGGTTATTTTGATGTACAAGGTCCTTGTATACTGACTGGCTAATAAAAATCACGAAGATCAATCTATAATATGCCTGATGAGAAATGATTTCCTGCTACTTATCAAGTGTCCTATTAAAATAGACTTTCCCTTGATCACATTCTCACCCATGCCAAGCCTGAACTTTTGAAGATCATGGGTATTTGAGTTTCATGGGACAAGAGATGAGCGAATTTTATTTTTTCTTAGTAAGAATTAGAGTCTCTTCACTTCTTTTTCTTCTCATCCACCTTGACCAACAAACAGACTTGCACTTTTTAACTGCATATCTGAAGAAGGGAAGGCATTTTCTGAGATTCTCTGCATCAGAAGTCCTAAATCTGAGAGATTTCAAAAACGTGATTCAATGCATATCTATGAAGCAGCTCCCATGTTGTCAGCACTTCTAAGTAGATTTCACATCACAAAAAAGGCAAGCAACTTCGAATTATTTAGGAAGCTAATAACAGTAATGGTAAAATAACAGCTGCGAAGATTGATGAGCCTTTACTATGTGCTGGGCATTGTGCTTATCTTTACATAAAACTGCTCACATAATCCTCACAACTAACCTGTGAGGCACATACTATGATCACTGTCATTTTATATTCAAAGTAATGAAAAACAGAGATATCAAATAACTTGCACAAAGTCACACAGGCTGATGAGCCGGTTTGGCTTTAGATCTGAATCCTTAGCAACTGGACGTCATCGTCTTTCTGTAGACCTAACGAGGCCTATGCTATCCAATACGGTGGCTGCTAGCCACATGAGGCTATTTAAATTTAAGCATAAATTAATTAAATTTAACATTTTAAACGCAGTTCCTCAGTCACTCTAGCCATATAGTTCAATAGCTACATGTGGCCAGTGCCAAAAGTCCTGAACGATGCAGATACAGAGCATTTCTATCTTTGCAGAAGATCCCATTAGTCGGTGCTGACTAAAAACTCAGCAGTGGTGTCAGGGGAAAAGGTCATCTCTTAACCTCACACACATTAGGTTAGTGAAACTGGGAAAAAGAAATATACAAACACAACTTCTACTAAAAATAATTCCAGATTTTAATTATGCCTCCAAGCTAAGTGATACCATTTACTTGCTCTTCCCTAGGATATAACTTTGTTGTTTTTTGTTGTTGTTGTTGTTTTTGTTGTTTTTTGCAGTATGCAGGCCTCTCACTGTTGTGGCCTCTCCCATTGCGGAGCACAGGCTCCGGACGCGCAGGCTCGGCGGCTATGGCTCACGGGCCTAGTTGCTCTGCGGCATGTGGGATTCTCCCAGACTGGGGCACAAACCTGTGTCCCCTGCATCGGCAGGCAGACTCTCAACCACTGCGCCACCAGGGAAGCCCCTAGGATATAACTTTGTTAAGGCGAGGATCTGAAAAGTACCACAGACATATGTGTCACAGAAACAGTCTTGATAACAGTGGCACCCAGAGGTCCTGCTTTTACTGAAGCTACATCTGCACCTATCAGGAAAGAAGCCAACTGAGATGAAGCAACCCGGAATACTGGGGAAAGACTTATGGAGTCACATGATTTTGGAGTCAGGTGATCTGGGTTTAAACTTTAGTCCCAACTCCCTGTTTATGTGACCTTGAGCAAAGTCTCAGCTTTCCCATCTGTGCAATGGGACTGATAATGTCTCCTTAGCAGGATCTTAGAAGAATTAAATGAGATAAATGTAGAGCTCTTGCTCAGAGGAGCCTCTTAGAAAATGACTTATATGTATTTGGAGATGAGAAATGAAGATCAAAACTGAACAACAAAATAAAGAAGGGTAGGAAGAGGGATCACTTAGGCAGGTGCTAGAGCTGCTTGAACTGAGTCTAAACATTTACAGAGCTGATATGCTTGCGATTAATTACCACAGAAGGTCATGAGCTGAAAGGCATTTGGCAGAGCGTAATATAAAATAGAGCTGCCAAGGCTAGCAGCTATTATTAAATGTCTGCGTACTTTAACAGCCATGCTTAGCACTTTTAGTCTCACTTGATTCAAAGGACCATCAATACTCCTGTTCGTTGTGACTGTTATTTCATAAAAATAAGCAGATTCTTGGGCCTCACCCCCAAAGGTTCTAAATCAGTAGACCTGAGTTTGAGTCCAGAAATCTGCATTTTAAAACAGTATCCTTATTTTTGATGCATGGGGTCCATGGACCACGCTTTGAAAAGTTTAAGAGATTCAACTTGTTTAAAGCAGTGAAGCAAGTCTGAGCCTACATCTGCCGGGATGCTATCAAACAACATCAGCTATGTTGGAAAGTGTAGGAAAATTGCCCTTAATTTGGGCAGCACAGAGGTTAAGCCCACGTGCCAAAGCTTATACACTTTTCTTAAAAGAGAGTCATTTAGTGCCAATTTACTTTGATTTAGGAAAAGAATCCAACAAGATTGGCTCTCTGGTTTCCTGGACTAATGATTTTAGAAAAGTTTTCATCCTTTGTGGTAACATTATAGAAGCCACGGAGCTCAAGGATGTGAGCTTCTGATATCTAGAGAACTCGTTTCTCTGGAACACTAACTTCCCTGATTTGCATTTATAAAGGAAATATTACCCAAACACCTGTGAGTATTCCAATATTCGATCCAAAAAATACTTGGCTAAACAGAGCTTGTTGAGATTGAGCAGTGAGTGGAATAGGGGTCAGATCTGGAGTCAGACAGACTTGGGTTCTAACCCTGGGTCCACAACTTCCCAGCTAAGAGGCTTTGTTTGAGCTAATTAACGTCTCTGAGCCTCTCTCCCCTCATTTCTAAAGTGAAGGTAACAGAATGGCCATCATCAAAACGTCTAAAAATAATAAATGCTGAGGAGAGCAGGAGAGAAAAAGGAACCCTCCTACACTGTTGGTAGGAATGTAAATTGGTACAAGTACTATGGAGAACAGTATGGAGGTTCCTTAAAAAACTAAAAATAGAGCTACCATGTGGTCCTGCAATCCCATTCCTGGGCATATAACCAGAGAAATCCATAATTTGAAAAGATACATGCACCCCAATGTTTACTGCAGCACTATTTACAACAGCCAAGACATAGGAGTAACCTAAGTGTCCATCGACAGATGAATGGATAAAGAAGATGTGCTATACATATTAAATGGAATACTACTCAGCCATAAAAAGGAATGAAATAATGCCATTTGCAGCAACATGGATGGACCTAGAGATTATTATACTAAGTGAAGTAAGCCAGACAGAGAAAGGCAAGTATCATATGATATCGCTTATATGTGAAATCTAAAAAATGATACAAATGAACTTATATACAAAACAGAAACAGACCCACAGACGTAGAAAACAAACTTATGGTTACCAAGGGGAAAACAGGGGGGAGGGATAAATTAGGAGTTTGGGATTAACATATACACACTACTATATATAAAATAGATAATCAACAAATACCTACTGTATAGCACAGGGAACTATACTCAGTATTTTGTAAGAACCTATAAGGGAAAAGAATCTGAAAAAAAATATGTATGTATAACCGGATCACTTTGCTGCACACCTGCAACTAACATATTCTAAATCAACTATACTTCAATAAAAATAAATAAATAATTTTCTAAAAAAATAGAAAAAATAAAGTGAAGGTAACAATAGTACTTATCTCACTATCTCTCATGAGGTAATGTGAGTGATGTGTACGGCACAGTGTTTGACACGTAGTAACAAAGGCACATTGTTGCTGTTTGCTAACTGCCACTCCAGAGACGCGATGGGGATGGAGAGGGCTGGTAGAAGCAAATAGTTTACCTATGGAGTGAATACACGGTGCGAGGGAATGGACAGAAGCACTCGTTGCCGTCGTTGGGACTGCCAAAGAAAATGATATACTTTGGTCTTCCACCTTTATCCTCTGAGATTTATTCCTCATCCCATCAATTCAGCAATGAGTCTGTAGTAGATTTTACTCTAACTCATATACCGTATTATTCTGAGAATCTCTGTGAGACCCCATCACTCTGACTCCAGACTTTCCCCCTTTTTACCTGTTCTGCACTTGTTTTTAAGATCAATCGTCTTAAACACCTAAAATACCATTCTTGATATTTCACTCTTGTGCCCAAAAATGTCCTCTGGCTTTGCCATTGTAGCAACAGCAGCAAAAGGAGGCACAGCCAGAGTTCACATGAAGCGAGCAGCACTTCCTGGATCACAGCTGCTGGGCTATCGGCTGGGGTACAAACAGAAGTAAGGCTCACTCTCTGCCATGGGGAAAACAATCTGGAGGGGGAGGCAACTGATGTGCTAGGGACTGTAGAAGAGACTTATGAAGAATGCCTTTCTGCAGGTTCCTCTCTCAGGGAGAGCTGTGAGAGCAAGATTTGAGTTGAATCATCAGGAATTGGCCACGTGGAGACGGTGGAGAAAATGGAGAGCAAACACGGGAGATTTCCAAGGGGGAAAATCAGCATAAACAAAGACATGCAGTGGTGGTGGAGCACAGGGCTGTCAGGAGAACTCTGAGGGAATGAAGATTAGGGTGGGGGCCAGAGCAAGGGCAGAGCATTTGGAACGAAACCACCAAGGACTGTGTCTAACAGGGTACAGAGTTTGGCTTCCTAACTTTTGAAAGTTTTTAGCCACAGAACACTTTCTGTTCCCAAGCAAAGTCTTATGGTAGTCCCTTAAGCAAATAAAAGACTATCTTGGTTTTGATGTTTGATGTTTAGAAAGGATGGTCTTGAATGGAAAGGAGACCAGTCTTAGCAATAGGTGGTGAAGCTCAGAATTCAGTGTGATTTGAAGGATCAGGCAGAATCAAGAACTATCTCTGGGGTGTAGAATACTACATTTAGCAAATCACTGAACACGGGTGAAGAGAAAATGAAATGCAAGAAGCCAAGGCAGACTTCCAAGCTCTCACTTGAAAAACAAGATGGATGATGAAACCACTAACTGCAATGGGAATAAGGGGAGGGAGGACGGATTTCACTTCATCAGAAGTGGAGCAAGACACTCAGGTAGAGATCTTCAGCAAGAGGTTGAAATTGTAGGTGTGGAGCCTAAGATAAAAGTTTAGGAGTCCTTGATGGATAAATAGATGGCATCTTTAGGTGAATATCATCCAGGGAAATTAAAGACTACAGGAAGAAAGGAGAGCTGAGGTCTGGACCCCAGGGACCATTTGAGGTCTGTGAAGGAGAAGATAAGGAGAACTCAGAGAAGGAGACAGAATTAGAAGGGAACCCTGAAGTGAGTGGTGGTTCAGAAGCCAGAGGTGGAATAGGTTCCATGAAAGAGAGAATTGTCCTGAGAAAGAACATTAGAGCGGACCAAGGACTGACAAGCACCATGGATTTGGCTGTTGGGATCATTACTGACCTTTTCAAGTATTACAGGCAAAATAAGCGTTGCCATAAGATGAAGACAGAATGGAAATGAAGACAGAATGGTAAAGACTATTTGTTCGTGGAGAAAAGGAATGCAAGAAGATAAAAATCTATAGATATGCTACTTATCTTTCAAAGTCTTTCTTAAAGCCTTCTTTGCTTACCATAGCCCACCATGACCACTTTCTCCTCTGAATGGAGAAACACACTCTCTCCTCCTCTGAATGGAGAAACACACTCTCTCCTCTTCCCCAAGGGAAGTTCATAATCTGTGTCCTTTGTTTGGGGACTTATCACTCTATCACTCACTACTCTAGATTATTCTATTAGAATTAAAGAGCATTATCTTGTCAACTTCATAGCTCCTAATGGTATCTTACAAGCATCTAATGCCTGTTGAATTCAATTTATCTTTCAAGGGAATTCAACTCAGTCTCTTCCCTCACTACTCTCTCTGCCCTCCAACACTCACACTGAACTTTCATTAGTTCATGGACTCCACCATGCTTTCTCTTGCCCCTGGGCTGATACCTGAACATTCTTTTCCACTACTATCTAACTCCCCTTCGTTGGAACAAAGTCAATCATCCTTCGAGTGTTGGTTTAGATACACTCCCTCTAGGAAACCTTCTCTGACCCCCTTTAGACTTGGTTGCATGTCCCTTCCAACCATCGCCCATACCTAATATCTTATACATGGATTATCTCTAATAACTAGCTTAGATGAGTAGTAACTGGCTCAGATTATGGGCTCAAATATTTGAGGAAAGAGGAGAAAAGAAGAATGAAGGGAGAGAGGAACAAATAAAGGAAGAGGAAAAGAGGAAAGAAGAAAGGAAGGAAGGAAGAAGAAAGAGTGAATTTAATTTGCTTCTAGTTTCAGCACTGTCGTTAACTAGAGGGTTACCTTGGTCTTACATTTTGGTTTGTTAATCTACAAAGCCATGATATCATATTAAATTTCTTCTAGGATCCTTTCCATCTTACAATGAGATTCAAAAAGAAATCCAGCATTTATGCATGATTCATATTTCTGGATAAAAGAACTCCATAACTATATTCCGTGGCTCCCCAAAACTTTAAGCCTTAATAAAACAATTACCTATTGAACTTTTCTCCTTAAAAGATGACCACGCTAGAAGTCTGGATGAGTTTACACTCACACCTAAGTGACCTTGACCAAATGACATAGCTTTCCTCCAATTCAGTTCCTCTACCTAGAGAAAGAAATGGCGACAGAGGATTAAATGAGAGGGGTAAGCAGCAAAAACGACTTATGAGCTGCCGTTGGCTTTACATAAGTTAGTCATCAGATATTATTTGTAGGTGGCCAGCTTTTAGGTTGGAGTTTCATTTAGAGAATAGCTACCTTGATTTAAGAAAAGTCACTACTTGATACATTAGTCACGGCTAGTGCAGTTACAATCAATATTCAGTGTATAGTTAGGTAAACAATTTAATAAACACTTAGAGATTTAAACTTATTCCCAAGCAATAGGAAGGTAATTTATTTACTGTGAGCTACTGAAAGCCTGAGTGTACATGCCTTTCATGGGAACCCAGCACACATCGTGATGCTTGTCATGCTCTTCAACAGGGACTACTGCCTGGAAAATTGCGGTAGAGGTTTCCAATTCAAGTGGGTGCCTTCTCACCCTTCAAAGAAGTTACAGATTTTCAGTCTCTTCCTGGCTATGATCAACCTCTCGCCTTACTGACAGAGTTCCAATTTAGCCAAACCTCACTGAAACAAATGACTGCTACACCATACTGTTTCTTATTCTCTACCAAGGAGTTAAGTTTCACTTAGCAGAACATGCATCAATGAGTAAGAAAATGTACACAAATACAAATAAAAATGGAAAAGCCGACGCCTTACAGTTTTTTGCCTTATGTAAGCTAAATTTTCTTCCACTGGAAACAGAACTACTTGTGCAGGTGGTTGCTAAATGCTACCAGCTGCCCTGCGGCAATATAGGTTTGGAAACAGAACCCTGAAAAGAAGGATGGAGACAGGAAAAATAAAGAAATGGGTGTGGAATAAGACTCTATATTGAACTAATTCCCTGGGTAATACAGGAGACGGGGAGAGCAACTTCAGTCGTAAACAGTAAGCAGAATTTCCATTCAGCTGGCCTGCAATAAATTTATTTTTCCAAGCAAATGAAATGGAACAAGAGAACAGACATACCTGCTTTATGTTAAAGAAAAGCATGTATGAACCTAATACAGGAGGAAGTTGTTTAAGACTGTACATCCTTGAGAAAATATTACCTCCATAATAGTGCCAGGGTCTCTGTTAACTTGGGTTATCAGCTACATAAATTAGACGCACACTGGGGCAGTCTAACCTGTACAGTCATCTGCAGCGCTCACAGAATGTGTACTTCACTCCATCATTTGCTTCCTTTTGTCCTCCTTCCTACTTGCTAAGTTATTTTTTTAAAGGCCTTTGCTGTTTCAACTCTCTTATTATCCATATTGTACCCATTGGAAAAATGCTGAGAAAATAAAGGATCCATGTAAATTCTAGTAATAAAATTAGCAATACCAAAATAGGAATTGGAAGAGAGTCACATATGCAGTTTTAAGGAACGTGATTCTCTTTTGATACCAGAAAACCTCTTTCCTTTAAGCAAGTTCTTGACAGTGCCAAGAATTTAACTATCAATCTACTTAATGTCAGCTTCTTTCCCACCCTGATGTGGAAAGCAAGAAACAGGACGAAATGGAGAAAGGAAAGGGGAGAGAAAAATAAAAGAAAGAAAAGGAGAGGGAATGAAGAAAATAACCAGAAGAAAGAATGAGAGAAATGAAGAGATAAATAGGAAATTGTGAACCTTGAAAGACAAGAGGTAGAGACTTAAAGAAGAAAAAGTCAACTGGACACACACATGCTCAGCTTCTCTATAGCTTTTTACCTTGCTGAGTAATTTGGGAGTACCTGAAAAGCTTTACCCTGATACGGAAAAATCACCGCCATGTACAACCAAGATGCTGACGCCAGTACAGGAGTATTTCTGACACCTGTAGAGGGAATATGGGTGCCTGCTCTTATGGATAGAGCTTTATGGTACCATTGTTGCTGAGTCTGCCGCTGCATGGCTCTGCTTTGTGCAAACATTGTGAACTGAGAGTCTTAACCCGAAAGGAGCCTTCCAATCCCATTTACCAGCTTCAAATTCTAATTCTCAATGGCACATAATATCCCCACATGTGGGTTTTTAGGTCCTCAACAAAGCTGAATGAAACCATTCTCTTATTAAGCATGGAATTTAAGAACCAAACTGCTGCAAGTTGAAACATCAGTCACAGATTCTCAGAACATTACGTTGCAAAGGCTGTGATGAAGTTGAGGCACTGCCCGTATTTCCTAAAGTAATGACACTTCATCTTAAAGGCCCACTCAGTTGTGTCACATTTGTATTTGCATCCTGTAATGTGAATGTATTAGCTCCAAATTGTTCGGTAATAAATCATCATCAGAGAAATATGTTTATTTTTATTTTTAGTATTCATGACTTGCATGATCCTAGAACAACATATATTTAGTACTGCAGAGCCATGAATCCATAACTTTGAGAGAAATGGCTTTATAGATATCATTAAGGCCTATGTTGCTTTAACAGTTAATCACATTTTCACTAATAATGTGACATAAGTCCTTTACCTAAAGAGTGACAAATGAATGACTCTTTTGCTTGCACTAAAAAGTCCTCTATTTGACATTTACCAAGGGCAGAGGGAAATCCAGTATAATCGCTGAAAGCTTTGCCTACAGCGCTATCAATACTTTCATTCAGCCAACAGACTTAGCCTCCAGTTAGGGCTCCTTGAGTCCCCAAACTGCAGAAGGGAAAAATCCTTCGGGACTGTGCTGTAACTTTGAACTTGGGGTCACGTGGTGATGTCTCAATGAGCCCTGAATCTTCTGGAGAATACCTCAGATAGCTGGCCCAACAAAGACAAATATTATGGCAATGAAAAATAAATCTGCCATTTTTAACCTTTTCAGGGAAAGTAATTCACTTATTGGCTTTAGTTAAAACGTCTTACCTTTCTTCCCCTTTTTGTTGTATCTGTGAGTAATTTCTCCAGTCACATTGTTTATAGGAAGTGAAGTTATTCGTAATCATGCCTTAAGAGTATGTACACAAACTGGACATCCTAACAGACCACTATGTATTAAATTCCTGATTGTTTGACATAAATTCTCTCTCTCTCTTTCACTCCGACAGGAATCTTCTCATTTATTTACGAATAGGTTAAGACCTTCGCCTTGTTTCTAACTATGTTCCTAAGTGCTAACATATATTAAGTAAATTTAGAGCCTCTTCTGCATAGGAAACAAATTAAATTGGTTAAACATGGAGAAAGACTAAATGTAATCCATCTCTTGTCATGTTTATGATATCTGAACTCATCTTATATGAATGTTCCAATTTGGCTGTCGTAGCAGATGGGCTGCTTATGAGAAACCATAACGACAGACACAGAATGTGATAATATAAATCATAAAGAAGATAAATAATGAAATTCTTTTAAAATAACTCTGGTTAAATATTTAGACAGTCAATTTTTAAGCTTACTCGCACACAAAAATAGCATTCACATATCTAGGCAAGGAAAGAATGGTGCTCAACCATTATATAAATATAATCTAAATCTAAACATTCAGGATGCAAGGTATTTTAAAAATCTGGGTAAATTTTTAGCAAACGATAAAGTAAGAGGCCTTTTCCAGCGGTACTCAAAACAGGAGAGGGCGCTTATGAATATCTCTTTATACAGATACCCCACCACCTATAATTCCGGAATTAAGTAAAGCCTCCTAAACTAGGATCTATTTCTCACGATAGAGGAAACTCAATATCTCTCTGGATGGACAGCATGGGGTCCATGACCCTGTTGTCAATTTGTATCAATTTGTGACCTTGATAGTGTTTAGAGTTTGCAACTGTTTTCAAGTGAGTCTGGTCATCTCAAAAACCTGAACATGGGCCAACAATTATACAGATGAGGAAAATACAGTTCAGAGAAGTGACTTGTCCAAGGCCACATGTTCATACATGCTGGAGCCAAGATTTGAGCAGAGGTTTTTGATTCCTAAACAAGTGCCAGTTCTCTTAACCATGGTACCTCAGCAAATTTAGAAAGAAGAGCCAGTGATAAAGGGATATGGGGGCAAAGCCTGTACAAATGACCAGCCTGGTAGGTTGGGAAGAGGGGCCTGAAGCCAATTATGTTGTGTATCAATATAAATCTACCTTACTAGGGAGCCAAATCTACTCTCAGACTTTCAGCATGTGTGAAAGTGGATGATTTTACAAATAAATCTGTGATTTGGTGCACTGTTTCAGCCTCTAAATAGGAGGGCCTGTTCCCATCTGGAGTGCTAACTCCTCTCCCACCTCTACGGCAGATTCCTAGTAGGTAGCTGTGCTCCAACTGAAATTGCATTTGAGAGAGTTCTTAAAATACTTTTCTATAAGATGGCATTTGTTCCTCTCTCCCCTCTTTCCTTGCTTTCTCTCGTTCCTTATTATTTATTGAGCTCCTATTACATGCCAGGCTATGTGACCGTGAGCAAGGCGGCCATAGGCCTAGGCTTCGGAGCACCCAGTAAGCTGGCATATACAGAAACATAAGGAGGCACTGTCAGGTGGAAGGGAGCAGATAAGAGCGCCTGCCTGCACCAGGTGTGCGGTGGCAGGCAAAGGGCCAGGAGGGCATATGTAAGATTTCCCAGATGAAGAATGATTTAAGTTAAAAGCTAAAGGAAAGTAGGATTGACCGGATAAAATGGAGGAGGGCAGTGTTCTGTCTTAGAGGCTGGAGATGAGATGATGAATAATATGTTGGGGTGCTTTTGTTTGGGGTGGTGGGAGAAAGTGGGGAGACAGTCAGTGAAAGGGGGAAGAGAGGGGGAGAAGAGAGAGAAAAAAATATCCTTGTCACATCACAAAAAAAGGAAAAATAGGAGCAAAATCATCAAAACCTGATTTGGTGGAATTTTTTACACTGTAAATACATTGGAGTGCTCGGAAAAATTGGGGAAAAAATGCATGTGCATTGGGGGTTGGGGTTAAAGACTAGGGTGGACAGAATAGGTCTGTAAGCGCCATTCCAGTGGCATCAAATAGCTGTCATCTTTGCTGGTTCTGTCTGGCCTTAGAGTAAAAAGTTTTACCTACTAGACTGTTCAGCCACTAAGTCAACCTAAAAATGCAAAACTCTGGGCGTAAATTTTGAGATCACAGCCAAGGATTCATTGTAGGCCTGGAATGAAGTCTCAATTTTTTTCACCGAGAACCCATGTTTTAATGTTTGTTTATTTTTGATTCAAGATTTTTTCTAGAAATATTGAATTGGAATGACAGAGCCCATACCTTTTGGGTGTAATCTTATTAAATATGTTTACTAATTCAAGGTAGTGATGCAGAATATATCAGACATGACACTATTCAGATATAACTACCAATATTTTAAAGGAATATATTATATATATTCCCATTTATATATTTCTCTATATATTCATATATAATATATAATTTTTCCTCTCTGAGAAAATTTTCTTAGCATTTTCCAAAATTTCAAATAATTTTTCATCAAATTTTTTTTTACCTATACTCCTGTGCCTTCCATGTGATGAAAATGATGACCAATTTTCTCTGTTCTATTATCCTGTAATTAACCCAGCTGAAAATGTTATAAAAAGAATGTGGACACTGTTGTAAGAGTATGCAAAAAAGTATGCATTGACAATTCCTTTTCATTTTTAAATTGTCAACTGCCAAACCGGTATCTTGCCATACTTACTTTGGATCATGTAGGATTAATCAAGAGAACTCAAACTGGTCCAGCTCGCCACATTAATGATGTCCATTGAATAACCGAATTGTCTACCCTATTTGGGAGTGCTTTCGTACTATCGCAGATAGTGTGAATATCAATTTTCTAATTGCAGTACATTTCACCAAACCTGCTGCAAAATCCACCCTGAATTACTACTACCTATACTGTTACTCTGATTTGGAAAATGACATAGGCATTCATTCAAGATATGAAAGTGATATCTTGTTTATTCATTTTTATCATTGGAGTCTGTTGGATATTGGAGCTCAAGCATATGCAAACAGGGACAATCAATGGCTCAACAGCAGCCTGGAAATTGCCCTATTCCATTCAGTCATTTTATCAGTGACTTGGATGAAGTGAGGAGGGGATGATATCCAAGTGACGGAAACCTGAGAAACCGAGTAGGCCTGGGTAAAAGTAGAAAGACAATGAAATACAGAACCCAGATATTAGGTCAGAGCTATATGTTTAAATTAACTTTTAAAATTTAACAGACATGAATGTCCTGCACTTTCATCTAAAAAATTAATTTTCTAAATATTGAATGGAGAAAGACCTGACAGTCATAGTTCACATGACACAGACATAGGGATTTTTTTCACTGCAAGTTCTATAGCTCAGACTGTGATATGATTACCCAAAAAGCTACTACAGTCCAAGAGTATTCTTAGAAATATAATGCTCATAGCAAGGGAGTAAACAGTTCTCTTCTCTGCATTTGCTGGACATCCCTGGTATTGATGATGTCATCAAATGGGCAGAGTGAATAAACTAAGGACTGAGGAGGTCAGTTCTTTGTGCTGCGGTCTTTGGATCAACCCTATCTGCCCTTTGGATTTTTCCTCTAAAGGCTAACATAAATAAGTTTTCACATCCTAAAACATTTACAGAAGGAAGAATTAGTAGTCTAAAAATGTTTAGAAACACAAAAGAGGTCTTCCGTATTATTACACAAAAATATGTGAAAAAGGAAAACACATGAAAGCAAGGCTTCAATATTTTCACAGAAAAACGTCTGAAGAAAAATACTAAATAATAAATATTTAATGTAATTTGTAAAGATTACAGGGTGGAAAAGCTAAGGACTATCCTGAATTTTTGGAATGTTAATCACTGATTTCAAAAAGATGTTACAAATCTAAACTCACTGGTATTTGTTTAGGTACCAAAAACTAAACAGCATTTGTGCTTATTTATAACTTGTATTTGAAATTGATCTAATCCAATGGCTTCATTTTATTAAATTTTTCTCCTTTTATTTTTTCACTTTGTGCTCTGAAAATACATAACAAAGGTAACAAAACTTCCCCCCCCAAATACTAATATGGTATTAGTAAATGATTACAACACTTTTACGTAAAACCAAATGTGAATTTTATTGTATGTTTACTCACATTGTGGTGAGACTGTAGAGTTTAAAATCAATGAACATTTCAAGATGAGTAAGCATAATCTGAGAAACAAGTAAAAGTTTCTGATAAATAACAAAAAGTATCTTCTCTGCTATATAAAAACCAAATCCTCAAAAATGCCTCTTTATAAACATCTCAATAAATAACAACAACAATAATATGGACATGTATGCATATATTTTTTTCTTCTGAACAACATGCCTCAGGAATTGCTCTTCTGGGAAGCTGCATTTGTGTGTATATTTCATGCTGACACTATGAAGAGACTATATGCAGTTTGGGTGTTACTCCTGAAAGCACCAAAAGTCCTAGGCTTATCTGTACCAGGAATAGTCCCCTCCCAGCTTCAATCATTCAACCTCAGAATTAAATATAGCATCAGCTAACATAATATCAGACTGAACTTGCTCAAATGGCTTTTATCATTACAAACTCACATGATTACACTTAGATTCTGAGTGCAAATACTGTGCCATTTAAGAGAGCAAATAGGCAATTAGCCACGACCCCCAAAAAACATAGTACACAAAAGAGAAGGATATGGTGACAGTGCCCCAAATTGAACCCATGTCCCATCTCAGCCACCTACAGCTATTATTCTAGCAAGCTATGAAAGCTCTTTCAACCTTAATTTCCACAACTATTTAATAGGAATCCTTAGAGTTCCCCTGTTTGCATAAATTTTTTGTGAGCATCAAATCAGATAATGCATGGGAAATCACTTGCATAAATAAACCTTGCAAAATAAATATTGCTGTTTCAGCTAATCCCTGTTCATATCTCTGCACTGTCACTGTTCCATTGTAATGAGACAAGAATCTGCATATCCTGAGTGAAAATGAGCCCTCTGTCCAGGTATATCTGCCCAGCTGTGCCTTTCCTTGCAGGGCGAGTGGCCATCACATGTAGAATCCAAATCTGACCACTGGAGATTGTAGAATACGGCTAAAAGCAAAAACCTGAAGTATTAGCTGTGTCTGTTCTTTATTCTTAGAATTTACTGGCTTTACAGAAGCATACGAAATGGCTTACAATTTTATAAGGAAAAAAGATACAAGCACAAAAAGGGTAGAGCTAAGTGATAGATAGTTTCTGACTAAGCCCACAATCATTTCTCGTCAGGCTGTAAAATAACTTTTATTAATGCCAATTAATTCCTTGCACAGCCCTGTGTCACTTTATAACCCTCTGCTTAAAAGAAATCAATTGCATGAGTTCAGCTGAGAAATAACCATCATAATAGATGTTTTCCCTCTCGCTGTTACTTTTTTCTGATAGCCCTTAAGGTGGTCAGAGGTAAAAGCTAAAGATGCATTGTAGCCCGAGGGATGATTGAATGAAAAAAACGGGGGATGGGAGCAGAACCTACTGGAATAGACCAATTTCCCACCACTGCGAGCCGGAGCAATTGATTGATGAATCCTTGCTCTGTCAAGAGGCAGCCTTCAGATTTGATCACATAAATACTCATTCAACTCAAATTCTGCTTGACAAGCTTCAGACAGCTTTGTTCTGTCACAGATATCATTGGAAGGAAAATGCTCCATTAATCATCCTTAATTAACTTTACCATAGTCTGCTGAAACCAATATGGTCTCTGGCTAAACCTTGTACTTAGCCAGGATTCTACAGTTATCAAATAGAAGAGAGTATTTCAAGTTCCTTCTTTCCTATTACTACTAATTAACTATAGGGATTCGGCATGAGTAGAGCTCAGTGGAAGTTATGCCCATTGATTAGCTGAGATAGCTTATCAATGGCTACATTCTTCGCTAAAGGAAACATAATTTTAAATATGACTGATCTACATGAGATGGCGTTTTATAACTATATCTCACTTGATGTTCATAAGTTGTTTCCTCCCCAATTCTCAGGTATCATATGTCCTAAGACATTTTTAAGTAAGAGGAAAGAAAAATTTAAGAACAGCAACAATAATAGAGTCTTAATGTGAAAAATAGAGTTGTTAGAGACACAAAATGGTTTAGTGATAAATATTGGGTTGGCCAAAACGTTCTTTCGGTTTTAAGTAAAAATAAAAGGCACATTTTTCATTTTCACCAAGAACTTTATTGAACAACGTATTCATTAACCGAACGAACGTTTTAGCCAACCCAGTATATAAACACACACGCACACACACACACCCCTCACTCTTAAGAATGGCTCAAATTTTCATAAAAGTTTAATATGAACATGGTCTCGTTTTGATTTTTGCTTAGTACACTTATGAACCATTTTCTCATTTTGGAATTACTTCTTGGGAAGTTTTGATAACAAGGATCACGCTTCAGCAAAAACAAAAAAGGGAGTGTTCACACTTTAAATACAAATAAAGTGCAATATGTGACCTATAATATAATAAATGGATAGAGTTGTCAGTATGTCCCAGGCCACTTCAGATGATGTCTGCTCGTCCCGAGGCTTCCTAGGTTTCAAGACAGATGTTCTAACAGCTTTGGACTGTAGTCGTGTTTCTGTGAGTACAGGCGATCTCAATCAGAATGTCAATGACCATCACAGACTGTGTGCTTTTAAAGCCAGATGAGCCACAGTAGAGTTACAAGAAACTGGTATTTGCATCATAAAATTCTCTAATCATATAGGCGCTCCTGAGAATTGCCTACAGAAAGGCAAATGGACTTGCAGAGCAATGAGGGTGTGCAAGCTCACTGTATGTGTGCAAACTAAGAAGAAAATTGAGGTTTCTGAAGTGATGAGCTCAATAAAGACAAAATGTTCTGAAAATGACTGTCCCTTTTTAAAACCCCTGGTCAGGCACTGTGCCACAGCAGACATAACATTTTGCCCCTCACACCCCAGGAGAGGTAACAATGTAATATTATGACATGCATTTGATTTATCATTGATCTTTCTAAGACACTTCTTAACGAGCTATAGTTTTCTAATTGGAGGCAGAGTAAAAAGTCTGTGGTAAAGCCCATCTCTGTGAATGACAGATTTGTTAAAACAAATACCAAGTCATGTCCCCTTTGTGCAAAATGATATAAAGAGCATGTTTTCATGGAAATCCTAAAACATAGATTTTATTCACCAACATTAAATTTTAAAACTATATATGTGTGAATGCTAAAAAAATGATTTTAAAATATGTAAACTAATTATGACTCTTATGACAATAAAAGAGGATGTCAAGTTGGTGGGACCAATTCATAGCAACAGACGCCTTCTTTATTAAAAAGGTTTAAATATTTTATATTTAGTTATTACAAAATAGGGTTTTACTTTGGGGGAAAATACATATCTTAAATCAAATCATTATATAAAACTGTCATTCCCATTGCTTTCTCCTTTCCTGGGCGGTGGGGAGGGCAGGGGGGGAGGTCAGAAATAAAAATAGGTGGATGAAATCCTCTTGTTATGTTGTTTAATATTATAAATTCTGGTTACTATTGCTTGTCTTATGCTTTAATTCCTCCCTCTGTTTTGGTGCCATAACTTCATCCATGGCTTAGGCACGAAGGTCCCATCGCAAAGTCTTTATTTCTCTTCCCCTCATTCCATTCCCAGCCTCTCTTCCTTTATCTACTTTCTTCCCTTACCATCGACTCATTTTCCGTTGCAGACCTAACCCACTGTTCATTTCTTTTTTGCTCCTTCCAGTAGAAATCTACTCCCTGGCCACTCTTCCTTCTGCCCTTTTCGGGTTCAAGTGCCTTTCTGCTAATTACCATGCTGGGAAGTGGGGACAGAACACCACATATAACAGGCCTGGGCAGCAGAGGGGAGGTAGGCACTGAACACTAAATCCCAATAATATTTGATAAAAGATATGGTAGAAATTTAGTGTGTTATGGTAACAAATAACTGGAACATAATTTAGTCTGTGAAGAGCAGTCAGGAGAAGTTTTTCCTGTGAAGTAACAATTAAATGGAAACCCAGTGGACAAATAAGAGTTTTCTAGATAAAGAAGAGGGAACCAGGGGTGGTATGTATAAAGGCCCAGGTGAAGTTCGTTTATTCATCTGTTCACTACTTATTTACTGATGGCCTCCTAGGTGCCTACATCTTACCTGTCTCCTATGTCACCTGTATTGGTCTTTCATTTGTTGATTTAAAACTGTGATATTTGGGAAATTAGAGTGCATAGATTAAAAAAAAAACCCAAATAAACCTGAACTAGAAATTAATTTTAGAAACCGTGGAGAATGAAATGAAGACTACATTATAGGTTACTGTTTGTTTAGAGCCTGCTTTGGGGATACTTCTATTCTTTCCCTTCTGCCTCCACCCCAGCAATAGCTGAGTGGATTCCTGCTGATGGGGGCCCCCTTGTCCACATTGCAGTGGGGACTGGTGGAGAAGGAAAAATGATGGGAGGAAAGGGGAAAAAAGAACACCTCACTCTTCTTTCTGGTAGTTAGCATTGTGATGCACTTTAGAAATTCCTCCCTAAACACTATATATTTGACATATACAACAACATAACTGCATCCATTTCTGGGTCTTAACAAAACCCGGAAGGGGAACGAGCAATGGCCTTCTTATAACACTCCAAGGGGGAATCTTGCCAAACTGTGCTAAAGAAATTTGATTAGTGGTCATTTCATAAAACATACTCTCAATATATACATGTTTTTAAAAGTCAGCTTGGTGAGCTGTGAAAATTGTAGGCTCTAAACATACAAGGGAAAGTTGTTGACAGAATCCATTTGGGAAGAATACAACTTTGCTTGTGTTATTTAAGATATTTAATATCAAGGCATACTAAAATGTTCTCTATTTTAAGCAATGAAATGAGTTAAGGAGATTCACATGTATGGAGTGGGAGTCGGGGGAGGGCCATGAATGTCCTTCCTCATTTCAAAGGTCAAAGACAGCATTAATTATTTTTAACTAATGTCTATTTAACCACATGCAAACTTAAATCAGTTTGGGTCTGACCGATTCAAAGCCGTTCTTCGGTTCCCTGCTCGGCTGCAATAATTGACTAGGTTAGACTTTGCAAAGGTCAAAAGAATGGACTCAGTTCATATTATTTCAGCTAATAACACAGTTCTTAAATCAAAATTTGAGAATTGATCTTTCAAAGTCACTTTTCCTCTCTATATTCATATGTAATTTCAAATTAAAGGATAGATGGATCCAAACCTCACTTTTTATTTAATTACTTTTTAGTAACAGAAGACACAGTGGGAGGGTTTTTTAACAAGATCTAGGTTTGTCTCAAAAAAAAAAAAATTCAAAAGAGAATTAAGAAAACCATGGGAAACTTGGCATTTAGCGAAGTTCTAATGAATGCAACTGGATGTGGGCAATCTGAAGGAAAAAATTTAGACGGACATAATGCCAAGCAAGAGAGAAATGAAAACGATCTTAGGTGAAGTTCAGGCAAAACGCAGTGCACAGTAGAGTCAGGTATTTTGGCAATTAGGTCTTGCAAGACTTAAAATATCACACTAAACGTTAAAAATGTTGCTTTAGAGTCGGGTCTACCCCAGATCACTTAGCACCGTCTGCCCAGGCTTGCGCCTTTTGTTGAGATCAGAGTTTCATCCCAGCTTTGTCCTCCCTCTCCAGGAATGGTCTCCCTATCCCTGGTGTGCCAGGGTTGTTGCAGATCATCACTCAAATGGTACATGGAATCTACCTTCTTCCCCCCAAACTTTCCTGACTAATCTATGGTCAGATGGTGATTTCTCCTCAAGGTTCCCTTATCAAACCTTGCAGCTCCCCCAAGCTGTCTCATCACTCCACAATGTACATTTACCCCTTGGCCTGTAGATAATGAAATCTTTATTGAATATGTACATCTGCTCAAAGTTTATTCAGTTGCATGAACATCTTTCAAATGTATTCTATGACAGTTTCACCTCTCACACCTTAGATGACAGAGAATATATATACTTAATGCATTTTGCATTATTCCTAGCACGCCACCAGGTGCTGATAATATTTGACAAGTGTGTTTGATTATGACATATTCAAATGTCATTTTAGACACACAAGAAGTGTGTGTGTGTGTATGTGTAGACAAAATGAAATTCAGAAAGAGAAAATCTCTTCTAAAGTAAAATTCAATCCCTGATTTAGCTATTTTCAAACCATATCCCAATACCACATTAACAGAACCAAAATGAAATGGAAATAGAGGGTTATATTATTATCCATTTTATGTAGGGTCAGGTCTTTTTGTCTGAATTAATTGGTTCCTTTTTCATTAGCTGATTAGAAAACTTCATCCTCTGAAGCTGTACTACTAGAGACCCAGCCCATTTTAAAAAGAGTTTTCAAATCAAGGTTTGTATAAAGTTTAAAGGTGCTTTCCAAACCTTGTTGTAGATTTCTATAATAAATATATTTTATGGTGGATTACTCACCAATCATTCAATCTATAAAGCATGCTGACTATATTTAAACCTGGATAAGGTCCATTTTTTCCGTATGTCAAAATGCCAGGTTGGCTAAATAATCTTACACTTCTAACCATGCTTAAAGAAATATAAAATTTATGTATGGGATGAGAAAGACATTCATAGATAATTTTTCTGGCTTCAGTACCAAGCACATTCATATTTTTCTCCTAAATCTGAAACCAAATGTTTGGTTTCCTAATATTTTTCCTGTCTACTGGATTTTTCTTTCCTTCTTCCATGTGGTCACTCACAGCCTGGCCTTTGTGTATGCTCCCAAGAAAGAATTGTTTATTTATATTAGCAGTCCTTTCTGGGGCTCCCTGTAGACACTGTTTCCAATGGCATGCGGAGTTACTAAGCTTTTATTGTTGACAAGTGGTAGGTGGGATCCAAGCTTTTGTGGTTAAATTGTTTATTGATAATTACCTGTTAATTACCCCACTGCCTGACTCCTGTAATTTACTCTAATCATTACTTTCCTTTTTCTTGAAAACCATGGGCACAAAAAACAAAAGTGAAGAGAAAAAATATACTTCCTTACCACCTTAAAAAAAAAAAAAAGATTGGTTTTTTAATTAAAACCATTTAGAGTCAGAACATTTCCTCATCGTATAATATTTGGATTTGGAAAAGCAAACCAGCGTTATTAATGTAATTATAACTATGCCCCGTAATTGATTTATAACTGGTGAAAGTAATTTTGGGTGGCAATCATCAAATTAGGTGTCAAATAGTATTCTTGAGTCATTAGTGTTTTATTTTACTATAGAATGTTTTCCTTCCTAGAGCTGGCCAGAAAATCTTTACTAAATGAAAGGCTTGAAACAAAATAGACTAAACTCCATATTACTTGCTAAAGTTTGATGCTTTTTTATATCAAGATTCCAGCATCCAAAGTTTTATTCCAATGCAGTTACATAATACTCTTGATTCCCCAAGATAATGGATAGAGAGGCCTTCACACTTTTAACAGGGTTATCATTTCTATGGTACAGTCCTCCCTAACCAGCCACGGTGTAAGAATGTATTGATGTCTGGGGAGATGGTGCTCAATGGACCGCTTCAGTTTCCATGCATCTCAAAAAATCCCCCCTAATCCTCACTCCCCAAAGCTCTTTCAATACTAAGAGCATCTGGTAAAATACCTTGCCACTAGTAAAAGTTTTGAGTTAACAATTGAGTCTGCAAACAGATGGATTTATTAGGCATATATTCTTGAAATGTATCATACAAGGGACTGCAAGGAACAACCAAATGACATCCTAAAATAGCAAACCAAAAAGAGCCCTGAACTAACCATAGCCATCACCCAGCCTTTCTCACCAACCTCCTCTTGTTTCCCACCTTTTCACTATATTACTAGGCATTTTCATATTGTGTTGAAGGTAAACACGGTCAAGGTGAATCCACGAACTTTGTTGGAGGCTTTGACAACAAATTTCAGAACTGTCTGTGGTTCACACCAACCACTTGGCCTCGACAGGAAGCAGCACAGAGATGAATGGCAAGAATCCTTGATGTGCATTATGGCAATCGATCTACACTCATCTTCCATGGGACTCCCCATGCTAACGGCAGCTCTTTTAAAAGAACAGGTCATTTTAAAACCACAGTGAAAAGAACATGGCGCTTAGAGTTCAAATAGCTGGATTGGAGTCTAGGCTTGACACCTACTAGATGTATAAACATGGACAAATAACTTAACCTCAATGAACTTCTTTTAAAAAACTGGGATAAAAAAATAACAACCTTGATCCAACTCGTTTCTTGAAGTTCTTATAACGATGACCATGATGTAATGATATAATGATGCACGTGAACACATTTTATAACACTGAAAAGCACTGTCTGATTATAATAATCATTATTAATCATGAATAATAATAAACACCCTTTAAAAAAAACCATTAAAAGAACTTTGCTGGACATAGGGAATAAATAGAAGGTCAAAACTATTTAAAAATCTAAGTAAGAGTGTCAATACACCCACGTTATAGCATTTCTAGAAATATTTTTCCTAGGGAGAGATTAAAGTCAGAAGAGGAAATGGAACGGCTTCAGTTGCTGTCATTGCATTCTTAGTATTTTCCTTGGGAGAATGAGCCTTGTCAAATGGAAAGACTGAAATGAATACATTTCTCAGCTGCTTAGCAGATATGTTTTCCAATATAAGCTAAACATTTCAACCAACCTCACTTCCATGTGAATGTTTACACTCCCGAATAGATGATGGGAACATTAAGGGGAATGGGTTGATCTTGGCCTTGGAATTATATGGCCTAGGTGTAAATTTATTCTTAATCTCCAGCTATTATGTTTTAACATTCCTAGCTGAAATTTGGTTGAGCTATCAAATTGTTCAAAGGCCAGTTCATGCCACAGCCCAAGAACCACTACTGCGAGAAGGTGGAAACCCCAAACCACAACCAAGTCCAGCCATAGGGCTTTTCCCCATGAAGGTTACCACAACATACCTAACATTGTTACAGACAAATTGCTACCATTACCAAGCCAAACAATTGTGTTTTTATGTTTTTAAATAGTTTTGGTGACTCTTTAGAAACTTTACAGCTGGAAAGGAACTACATCTTGATGGGGCTACATTTATAGAATTTTGTTCTGTGCCACTTTTTCATCGGTTTCCTGATCTAAACAATAGTCCCAGTTGCCAGCTGCACATCAGTTACTCACAGGCCTGGTCTGGGTCTGTGATTCAGCCAAGCTCTGCACAATCTTCCCAGCTCCCAACAGTTTATCATCATTGTTTTGTATAATTAGAAACAGAATTATTTATATGTCCCTGCTTACTCTTCAAGCAAATTTACAAGGCAACTGTCTCTCTTAATCTACAGTAGACCTAATGTAAACAGTAATGCAAAAGAGTATTCAGATTTATTACATTGCTTCCTTAAAGATCAATATTTAAATGAATACATATTGTGCTAATTTAAACACTGCAACATATCACAGAGCTATCTACACAAGAAATATACAGTGGCTTAAGACATTTTTATACTCCATCCCTACTTCCTAGGAATACCTTTTTTCAAATGGAAAGAAAAGAAAAAGAGTTACACGTTCAATGTTAATTAGCCTTATTTATAAACGTGCATCTAAACCTGTAACCTCAACAGACAATATATTAAGCTATTAAAAGGAGAATTACAGTTACATTGAGTGTGACCCAGACAAGAAAATGAAGCCACTCCGCCCTACACAGTACGAGACGTCCAGTTCAGAGGAGACCACGGTGAGGGGCTCTGTGAAACCAGCTACAGCCTGCTGATCTTAGAGCGGTTATTTTAGTTTTACTCTGCAGTTCCTGGATTCTGCGGGTTTAAATCAACTCCCTCTCTTTATTTAGACCTCATCGCGGAGCTTTAAAATGGTATCCCGTTGACAAGAATCTGAGGTCCTTCAGACCTAATATCACGTCAAGCTGCCGGGCTGAGACCTTACGTGCCAAGTCCCAGCCTAGGATGAATTTTTATAAGTGAGTTATAAACCCCTCAAAAACAGGGTTTATAATGGAAACGCTGACAGACTCTTAACTATCGAGTTTCTAGTGGGTTCCTGCTTAATATACTGTATTTCTTCCCCTTGAAGATATTAATTTACTTTTTGAAATGTTCATTGCTGAGATTAAGTGTAGGTTTTTGAAATGTGTTCACAGGCAATTTATGCATGAGTAGAAATGTACTCTTCTCCAGATGTACAGAATACTAATTTGAAAATAATTTATAAGCCACACCATACTGTACCTTCCATTCCCTTCTGAAAAGTTAAGACAAGCTTTTCCTCTGACATAACAACAGGATCCTCTATATAATGTAAAGAGAGTGTGTTAGCAATAGTTGTATACATTCTTGAGATGTCAACTCTAGGATGGGTCAGAATAGAAAGAGTGAACTGTCAGGACCCATGGAATAAGGGAGAAATGGGAAGATTCAAGAAGAGGAAAATTAAGAGAAGCACATATGCAAATAGGAACTTTCCATCTTAAGGGAGTATTTTCTGGTTTTGTCCTAATTAGATCTCTTAGAATCTTAGAATGTTAAAATTGAAAGAATTTTACAAATCATCTAACCTAGACATTGCAAACTTGTGGCCTGGGGTCCAAATTAAGTCCAATAATATAAGTAAGGCACATAAAAAGGTTGGCATCTAATGATGTCAATAAGTAACTGGGAAATTTCACCCCAAAAGGAGAATTTCTATTTCTCTTAAAAACTGGAAAGATTTGAACACACCTAACTTGCATTCTCCCATAGAAATGACTGGCCGGAGATGAGTATCGGTAAGTCCCTGTAGAATGGGAGTGAGTCCGCTGCTGTGCCAGTGTCCACTCTTCCTGTTTCACACATTCACGTTATCTTCCCGGCCCCTGATGCATCATGTTTGTGAATCTTGTCTGGAGATTATCTTGCCCAGGAATCCAAGCTTGTTTGTGGCAGGGTTGGGATGAAAGCAAGGTCAAATCTTAACACATTTCCCTCTCTGCACTACCAGCACATTATCCCCCAACATAGTTCCCTTCCTTGGTCAATTCCCTGCTGAGTGAAAGATAAGCCCAGAGAAAAATAAATGCAAAACTCAAAAAACTCAGGGTCTTCAGCAACTATGGCTTCCTTTACGCCCTTGCCATCCAATTTATAGAATGCTTAGTTGAATACTTCGGTGACTCTTCGGAGGAACGAGAATACCTCTATAATTCCAAAGGGTGTAGTGTTTTAACTCTTGCAAAAACCTTTTTGCATCTCGAACACTGTTTCTCAAACCTTGGCTTCACTCAAAAATCACCTGCAGGGCTTCCCTGGTGGTGCAGTGGTTGAGAGTCTGCCTGCCGATGCAGGGGACACGGGTTCATGCCCCGGTCCGGGAAGATCCCACATGCCGCGGAGCGGCTGGGCCCGTGAGCCATGGCTGCTGAGCCTGCGCGTCCAGAGCCTGTGCTCCTCAACGAGAGAGGCCACAACAGTGAGAGGCCCGCGTACCGGTTAAAAAAAAAAAAAAAATTCACCTGCAGAGTGCTTAAAATTATGAAGCCTGAGTCCCACAACAGATTTATTAAGTTGGAATTTCTAGGTGGGAGATCCAGGCACAATATTTGCAAAACAATTTCCTAGATGACTCTAGTGAACAGCCAGGGTTAACAAGCACTGGTCCACAAGGTAGCTGACTATTTTATTATATTCAAATGGAAATATTAAACATATTTTGGGGTAGGAAAATGATGTGTAATAGAAAATGGCTTGAAAAGCAGTTTTAAACTGTGTCTCGATAAACAAAATGATGATAGAGGGTAAAGAACAAAAAGATCTTAAACATAGTGACCTCTTTCCTAAACGAAGGAGTTACAAGATTATCCATAGCTACTCACTTCATGGTTATGTGCTTTCATCATTGAGGAAGAAAGGTCTTCCTAAAATAGCTGGGAAATAAACAGTGAGCACATAAATGACAGGTCAGGCAGCAAGGAAAGGTGCAGTATCTCTGAAGGATGACACAAGATGTAGAGGAGTTCCAGGTTAAGAATAGTTCTCAGTGTATCCTGGAAAGGAGTTCCATATCCTCAGGAAGAAGAGACTATCTCAGAACATCCCATCTGGATACACAGAAGACGGAAGTCACATTTACAGTAAGAGTTGAGCTTAAGCAGAGAATAAACTATAATTAATATCTGGTAAAATCCAAAAAGCAGCAATTACTCACGTAGGAAGCTCTTTGTAAAAATATGGGTATTATCTTAACAGAAAGACTGTACAAAATGTGACAAGGTAACAGGGACGTTTATTAGCTTTCAGAATCCTGGTTGCACAAGGGCTAAAGACATAATTTTCTTAAGCAAACAAAAAAACCCTTACATGTATATACATAATGTATATTTGTGTATGTGTGTGTGTGTGTTATATGCAGATGAAGTTCTATCTGTTTCTAAGAATAAAAGAGTGCTTCCTAGTGTAGATGATATTGATGATTCCTCTTGATACTCTATTTCCAAAGCTAAAAAATCATGAACTTCACAAAAGATTGAGGTAATTAACGCTTAATTGCTCATGTCTTCTGATAAGATTCATCAAATGTGGCCTCACATTGAAAAGCTTATAGTTTAGAACTCAGAGATATTTTAATCAATTTCTGCAGTCCTTTAAAAATTCAGAAGCAGTTCTTCTCGGTTCCCTCCCCTCCCCACCTCGCACCATGCTGACAATGTGCACGATAAGAGGAGTTACATATAGAATTTCAACTCTCATATTTGAGCCCCTATAACAAGTCAGACACTGTGCTGGAAAGTTTACATGTGTTATCGTTAAACCTTACAACAAGATAGAAAACTAATTATTACTTTACCGCTTTACAGATAAGGAAATTAAAACTCGGTGAGAGTAAGGAACTTGCCCACACTCACATGGCTGGTTGGTAGTAAATCTGAGATTCAAGTCCAGATGTATTCCAAAACCCTTCATCTTTCTATTATAATGCACTCTGCTGAGATTTTATATATATATATAATATATTATATTTTATATATTTATATAATATATATTATATTATACATATTATATTATATATTATATATTATATAAATATAATATATTTTATATAATATATATTATATATATACTATAATTTTTTAAGCGAAAGAGTTGGGTACTTTTATTGAAATTTGTGATGCTTCCTGTATAAAATGCCCTCCCTCCAGTTTCCTATCTATTCAAAAAAGCTCATAACAGCCTCTGTTTTTGATTGAAGATGTCAGTTATTAAAAAAAGAGTGGAATTTGTCAAGTCAATAACATTGCTATAGATATCGCAAACTAATGGTGTTAGCAACTTAGAACATATTTAGATATATTTTATTTAAATCAACTTATATGTTAAAGTCAGGATCAAAATAGCCATGTAAAGGTGAAGAAGCATATTTCTAAAGGCACGGAGGCATTACTGTTAAGGATTCTATGGAAATACACAATAGATATCAATATACAGTAGATAGCAGTAATTGAGTGACACGTTGACAGATATTAAGCAGTAGAAAAGAGACTTCTCGAAGTAATCAAGGAGAATGTGTTACCAATGTGATAAGAAAATGACTTAGGGCTAACTAATCAGAAGAGACAGTACTCTCAGTCTCTCTCTCTCTCAATCAAGCAATCAATTTTATTGAGATATAATTCATTCATTTTAAGTAAGTCGATGACTTTTGACAAATGTATATAGCCACGTAACCACCATCACAATTGAGACATAAAACAGTTCCATCTCCCTCATGTCCCTTTGCGGTCAATTTCCCCTTCCCCATGACCCTCCCCAGGCAATTATTGATCGGTATAGATTAGTTTTTCTATACTAATCAGTATAGACTAATTTCCCTGTTCTAGAATTTTATATAAATGTAATCAGAGAGTATATACTCTTTAGTGTCCAGCTTCTTTTGCCCAACACAAGGTCTGCGAAATTCATTCACTGCATGGCATATATCAATAGTTCATTCCCATTTATTGCTGAGTAGTATTCCAGTGCAGGATACACCAAATTTGTTTATTAATTCAACTATTAGTGGATCTTTGGGTAGTTTCCAGCTCTGTGATATTATGATTAACAGTACAGTGAATGTGTGTTGCCTGTTTTTTTGTGGACCCAAGTTTTCATTTTTCTTGGGTAAACAACTAGGACTGAATTGCTGGACTACAGAGGAAGAAACTTCTGAACTGTTTCTCCAAGTGGAGGCACTATTTTACATTCCCACCGGCAATGTATGAGATCTCTCTAAGATACACTTTTCTACTTCCAAGGGCCAAATGCTGTCCCTTGAGGCTTGAGACACTATCTCAATGATCAGACAGGTTAGCAAAAAACAGAAACAAAACAATAAATGAACACACAAACAAAAACACGATGCTACGTATCAACCATCCCAATTGTCGGCCTGTCTTCTACTGTCTTTGGAGCGCCTTGACTTTGTCTCCTTTACTGATTCCTTCTTTAGATGTTACAGTACCTGCGAGTTTAGATTTAAGCCCTCTTCCTTCTCTGCACTCTCTTCTGAAGACGGTTCATCCAGTTCCAGGACTTTAAAGACCATCTATGCTCACAATTCTCAAATTTATATCATCAGTCCTGACCTCACTTTTGAGTTCCAGACCTTTCTATCCAGTTGCCTACTTGCATCTCCATCTAAATGTTTCATAGATATCTCAAATTTCGTTTCGTCCATTCGGAACTCTTGAAGTACCTCCCTCCCCACCCACTCCTCATTAAGCCTCTCTTGTCTCACTCATCTCTACCCCAAAAATAGCTCATCCATTACCTCAAGCCAATCATATAGGAGTTAGACTCAATTTCTCTTTTTTCTCTCTATCTACCTCCAATCTGTCAGAAAAGCCTTTGGGGAGTTCTCTCTTTCAAATATATCTAGAAACTGTCTGCATGTCTCTCTCTCTCTCTCTCTTCCACCTCCTCAAAGTTATCGCCATTCAATGCAGCAGTCACTCCACTATTATCCCTACAATTGGTTCTCCTCACAGCAACCAGAGTGATCTTTAGACAGCATAAATCAGGTCATGCCATCCCACCTGTTAAAATGCTCTGATGGCTTTCTATTGCACCTAGAATAAAATTCAGACTTATACCATGACCTAGACAGCCCTACCATACTCCCTGCAGAACAGGGCTTGTAGTTAACTCTAATGTTAATGAATAAAAGGGACGGGGTGAAACACACGTGCTTAACTGCTTGTAAGGGAACCAAACTTAACAAGTGACCATTTACACTGTCTTCTAAAACAGTGTGAAGACCTAACAACACAGGCAACCGAAGTAATCAGCTACCTCCACTTTGTGTACAGTTCTGGTCCCCAACTAGCCTCTATTATTCCACTCTCCCCTTGTTTACTATGCTTCTGGCTTTTCTGATGTTCCCCAAATATGGCAACCTCCTTCTTGCCTCAGGGCCTTTGCACCTGCTGTTGCCTTTGCCTGACATGCTCTCCTGCCTGATTTTCACATCACCAGATCCTTCCATCATTCAGACCTCACTCAACCCATTTCTCAGGGAAACTTCCCTCACCTCCTCCTTTAAAGTAGCCACCCCCCATCACAAAGCTTAACCCTAGGTACTGTCACATTACCTCACTTTGTTGCTTTCTTTGTATTTTTTACTGTTTGGAATTTGCTTATTTATTTACTAATAGAATATCAATTTTCACAGCAGGAATGGAAGCTCCATGAGGCCAGAGATAATATCTATCTGCTTTATGCTCGACCTGTAGCTTTTAGGCACATTGTAAGTGCTCAAAATATAGCTCTTAAAGTAATGGGTCTTTACAGTAATAAAAAAAAATTAGAAATATGCCTGTGAAAAGTAGAGTTAGGTTAAGTTTCAATTTTAAAAGTATTTTGGAAGATCAAAAAACAAAAAAGAAGCAAAAAAAATTAGAAAGGAATATATGAGAGCTTAGTTAATTTTATCCTGCTTTGGCAATTTGAAAATTTCCTTTACTTTCCCTTTTTAAAAAATGTTTATTCCATTTGAAATAATCATCTTTTTGCTCCATTTTTACTCTACAGCTCAACTTCCACCTTACTGAGAGTGGGATGGGGGTCCATTTTCAAATAAGGACACACTTGATTAACTCCAAACTGATGAGCCTGAACCAGTTTTAAAGATTGCCAGAGAAGGAAATGCCATAGGCTCTTTTGATGGTTTTAGGTTCTTCTTTATAAACAAACTTAGCTTGCTCTTAGTGCAAAAAAAAAAAAGAGCATAGTTATATTTTGTACTCTTTAAAAACTGCCCGGCTTTATTAATATTTTGCTAATAATATACAATTAAATCAATTTCTTTACCCAGAGAAAATGAAGTTTTTATTTGAAAGAGGGTCCTAAACCTGAACCAGAAGTTTCCGTTTATTTTACCAACTGGGACCCCGACTTCAGCAGTAAACACTTCCTGCTCTCATGGCTGAAGGGCCATATATTATCCGAAATAATTTCTTTAGTCTGTGACTTGAGGAAGAAAAGTGACTTGCCCTTATTTATCTTTTTTAGAGGCTACATGGATTTTAGTGTCCTTGAAAACAAGTGATTGAGAGCAAAGAATTAGCATTAACACACATCTGTATGATACCATTCATCTAAAGATCCCAAAACATTTCTGAGTGTCTACACTGCCCCCATCTTTAAACTGCTAGAGCATTTTGGTTGAAGGCAGGCAACAGCTATATTTGTTCCCTTTTGTGGCTTTGTAAAAGCCAACATTTAAGAAAAGTAACATGTATGGGTGTCAGTGGGATTAAGCAGGCCTCACTCAGCTTGCAGTGCCAGCAGCCAAAAACTAAACACACAGGGGATGCCCAGCATATATTTGTCCAATTTAACTTAATCATATAATTAGGCCTTTAATGTTAAATAATGGAAAAGACACATTTGAAGGGACACATTGACGTTTGCAAACAGGAAGAATAGAGCTCAGGAGCACTACATTTATTATTAACTTAAAAAAAAAAAGAAAACTAACGCTAGGAAACTCCGTTTTGATGAAAAACAAATTCGTAAATCTTTTTTCAGGTATAGCTTTCACAAGTTCTTGGTCACATTTCAATGAGGAAAAGGGTTTTTTCTGTTGTTTGTTTTTAACTCTCTTTAGCCTTTAAGTCATTGAGTAACCTAATACTAATAAATCCTACAAGATAAGTAATTCAAAATGAGTTTTAAGAAATGTTGTAGTGGATGATTCTGAAAAGTATCTATATATACCTGGATTCATTAATAAGTATATTTTCCTTCATTAGAGATGCCAACATAATGATTGTTATTTTATAATTTTCTACCACCTAAATAAATAAGTCAAAGTTTACAAGGAAAAATATTCTCTAATATATATTATATAGTGTTATATTATTTATATATATTATATGTTTTTAAAATCCAAGTAGAATTCCCTCTGCAAAACTCAGAAGATTCAGAAAGCCAAATGCCCAGGCTTCTCTTATAGAAATTTGAAAATAGAAGGGCAATTTTTAAAAAGCCAGTATCATTCACTGAAAGAAGCCATGTTTTTTTAAGTTTATATTAAGTTCCATGCTACGTAATTATTCTCTACACAATATTCTTTGGATTAAACTCTTCCCTAAATAAAGAACAAAAAACCAATCAGAAAAAGTCTTATGAAGTACTTTCCAGAAGAGTCATTGTCTCTCCCCTCCCTTTCCTTTTTTGAAAAAAGCAGACTTTCTTCTAAAGAAGCAATTTCATATGGTGTGTAAAACTGACCTTGGAGAAAAAACAGAACATAAAGATTAATCAATCACTTATGGTAAATTTAAACATGAATCCGTGGAAATTCTCCTTTTCCGAAATCCTCCATTTCTTTTAAAACATTAAAAGAAATAAATAAATTTCTGGTAATAAATTGCGGTGAGTTTTTGCCATATCCTATGTCCTTACTCACTAGGAACAACTGATGCTTGGCACCATTAAACAAGGGTTACATACACTTGTAAAAACAGGAGCCAGTTCACTTTCCCTTTAAGAGTCTTTTAGTAAAGTTATGCTTGTTGATTTTTACTCTCATTATTAAAATTCCTCACTAAACCTGCCTGAAAACTGAATGTAATTCCTTTACCTGATGTGGCAAAATCACCCTCCCCCCCCCCCCCCCCCCCCCCCCAGGACCATTTTATTACAAAAGAACTTAGATTTCCTTGCTGGGTACAGTAAGAGCCATGTGACTACTGCACTTTCTATCCTACAGAAGGCCTAATTTTGTTAATTTACAAAATCAATTCAAGGGAACCACTTTGAAGGCAAACTAGGGTCGTGATCGCTCCAGAAATGACGTGTCAGTTCCAAGGCTGGCATCCCGCCTCCGCTGGCATCTAGCAGTTTTCACTCTTCCAGACAATTTGGCCCTTGATTTCAAACAAATGCATCCTGAAGGCCTAATGCCAGGGATAGTTTGATATGATTTATGCTCTGTATTTTCTCACAACCCAGAAAATTTTAGACCTAAGAGACATATTTTTTCATTATTTAGCGTTCACTGTGAGTCTTGTGTAAGCCAAAGTTATTTTAGTGTCAACCTTAATTTTTCTGGACCTCTGAGTGGAGTCAGCTCAGCGGTGTTTCCACCTCTTGTTTGTTGCACAATAAGAAAGTTTGCTGGCTGCTATCACTGATCCCTAAGTTCCAGATCTCTCCTTTCTAATGGGAGGATGGAGAAAATAACATTTGGTTGCCATTGTTTGATGTCAAAATGACCACCATTAAAGCTATTTTTTCCCCAAAGAATTTACTGTTTTAACCAGATTCACAGCAATCCTCTTTTCCTTATTCAGAACTTGTGGGTATGGAAGACATAGATGAATTTCTTTGGAAAATAAAAATCATCTCTTTATATCCTACTGACCCTAAATATAGAAATCAATTGTGTTGCTTCTAGCAGTGCTTAGGTGTAGGTGTATCTTAAAAGTAATAGTTGAAACGTTCCCAAATCTCTTACATGACACCTGATCACTGGCCACCAGGTCATGAGGTGGTGTGGTTCCCCCCAGCTTCCTGCATTCATCTTTTTTGCTATTTCTAAAATGAGGAGAAACAAATGCACTACTTATTTAAGCAAACCTCTCTCTAAACAAAAATGCACATTAAGCCCTCTCCTTATCCACTATTTACATAGACCACTTAAAACAGAATACATATACTGCTCCATAATTTAAAAGTCATAAAAATCCACCACAGGGTTTAGCCACTAATAGCCACACAAACAGGAATGGTACCATGTAGAACAATTGACACCCCTACCCCATGGGTTGACCTTGGCTTCCTTGCACAGGCAGGTAACAGGGAGGCAGATTATCCACTATACAGATAGTGGGCACCACAGACTTAGAGGACGAACTGGTGACAAAATGGTGTGGATTAGGATGTCAGAGTAAGCATTGACCACGTGGCTCTCTCCTCACTTCTGTTTGACCCCCACAGGTCAAATTTCTTATCTCTTGCCTGTGCAAGTGAACTACAGCTAGACTTGGATTTATTTTCCTGGCATCTTCCTTTGATTTTTTAAAAACTGTGTATTTTATATTGGAGTAGAGTTGATTAACAACATTGTGATAGTTTCAGGTGTACAGCAAAGCAAAGTGGTACATATATTCAACAGAATATTACTCAAAGAATGAAATACTGCCATTTGCAGCAACATGGATGGACCTAGAGATTGTCATACATAGTGAAGTCAGTCAGACAGAGAAAGAGAAATATCGTTGATATCACTTATATGCAGAATCTGAAAAGAAATGATACAAATGCACTTATTTACAAAACAGAAACAGACTCACAGACTTAGAGAACTGAACTTATGGTTACTGGGAGAAAGGATAGTTAGGGAGTTTGGGATTGACATGTACACACTGCTATACTTCCTTTGATTTTTGACAAAACACTTCTGTGGATTCAAGAAGGCATAAAACAAAAAGAGGAAAGGTTCAGATACAGGGTTCCGTTTGGGGTTTGTACTAAGCTAGAACATTGCACTTCATACTGCTCAAGTTCAGAAAGACAAAGTAGCAAATTCTTTAGTGTTTTGGTAAACTGTCCACAGTTAACAAACTACTTACATGAAATACTTGACAAAATAAATATCGTGTCTGTAATTTAAAAGTTATAAAAATACCAACATAGAGTAGTTTATCTCACTCACCCACAAACATAATAGGTATTTACAGCCTGGCCAAGACACTGACAACAATTTCATTATACATCCTAAATTCTCAGTGTTTCTGATTAAATATTTTTTAATAACTCTAGAGTGAAGTTAATGCCTATGACAGCAATAATTTGACCACTTAAATCATGCCAGGCTAAAACTTTCATAATATAGCTTGAGGGCTGGGGATCTAGAAATTACATTTTTATATTGAAGGAAAGAGGAGTCTTACTTTGTGCTTTTAAAATAAAGTTTCAAAAATCCATGAATTCTGAAAAGGTACAGAAAAAATGATTCATTTAATCAAAGTTGTGTGACAGTTTGTGACATTCTGACAAAATATTTTACTATAAGAAAAAAAAACTTTCAGCAGAGTCATCAGAAAAGCAGGGCTACTATTTAATTTGTAGTAGAATCTTTTAAATCTTAACGGAGGGCTCTAAAATCAGGTGTATGCAGGCAATAAAAACCTTAGGGACTTGCCAATGTGATGGAAAGTTACTTTAGGCAGTGATCCCAATAATGCCACACTTGGGTGGGAAGTTTATAAGGAAAAACAGGAAGTGATGCCAGGGATCACAAAAGGACACTTCCCTTGTGCTTGGAATGAATATTTTAATGTCCCAAGTGCTATGCACCCAGGCGGGGGGGGGGGGGGG
>NW_020837945.1:96694548-96755146 GCF_003676395.1 Aethalodelphis obliquidens | reverse complement strand
GGGCGGGGGGAGTGGATAGCGGGAGGCAGTGTCTCTGAGAAAGCCCACAACCTGTGGCCACACAAATTGACTTCAAAAGCTGTGGAATATTTTGTCAGGTTAGTACAAGTTTCTATTCTGTGTTTGAACAGTACCAAATGAGATCTGTATCACTGTTAACTTTTATTTCTTAATCATCCTGAACTAGGTTTGCAAAAAGCCTGCTACTTCTTGCCTATATTCATTCTGGGGATTTAAATTTTCTCTCTTTAATTAATTTTACAATTTTATTTTGACAGAGAGTGTTGTACCTTATTGAATTTAAATTCATCATGACAATGGGTTTGGGTGGGCTTGCAAATTCAGCAGTGAACACTCTCTTCCTAATTATTCCATTCCTCCCACTCACCCAGCCCCACTTGTGTAGCTGCATGTGTGTGTGTGTGTGTGTGTGTGTGTGTGTGTGTGTGATTTTCTCTGATATCCTGAACCACGGGTAAGCTCCTGAGTGTGTTGTACCTGTCACATCCGTAGCACACTGTACCTCCCAGTGTCACTGCTGTGGCCCTTTTTTGCAGCAACTGTAAAATTCAGCACATTATCCTCACTTGCTATAAAAGCAAACACTGAAGGGTCACAGAATCAAAGGAGTCACTTGCAAATACTTTGAAGGGCAGAGGTACTGAGTTTTCAATTGTTCTGCTTCTACTGAATATCACTCTATATCAGGTCTTCTTAAAAATCTTAAGATCATTCCTAGATTATAAGGTAAACTTATAGCTAACTCTGTGGCAAAAAATTAGGAGCCTTAATGTATAATTAGAAAATAAAACTTACCTCTTTTTTCAGTGAGACCTAACTGTGAGAAGAGTTTCTACCTGTCCCCCCACCTGCTGACACTTTATATTCCTCTTACTTGTTTTCTTTTTCCTTCTTAACACTTATTTCTATATAATAAGCTACATATTTTTCTTAATTTATTTATTGACTGTTCTTATCAGTAGAAGGAAAAGTCCAAGAGGGCAGGAATATTTGTCTGTTTTGTCAACTAGTGTATTTCCTGAGACTAGAACAGTGCCTGGCCCAAAGATGAGGCTCAAAAAAATATCTGCTGAATGAATGAACAAATCAATGAAACCAAAGAGGGAGGTTAGGGAAAGACGCAGTATAGAATAATGCTCAGTGGTGTAGGTACTGGTTTCAGGCTGCTTGGACTCAAAAGCCATTTCTGTCTTTTTCTGGTTGCATAACCTTGAGCAAGCTATTTACACCCTCTCCTTTTCCTAATCATTCAAATGGGGGAAATACCAGAACTATCTCACAGTATTAAAAGGATTAAAAAGACGATCCTTGCATAGAATTTAGCACCATTTCTGAAACAGTATGCAGTAACTATATGTTAACTAATAGTGTTATTTTATTATTATCATCATCACTATAGCCATCTTCCTCATCATAATTTTATGAGGGTAGCATTAGATACAAATCATGAATATTTTAAAATACTTCAGGGACTTCCCTAGCGGTCCAGTGGTTAAGACCCCGCGCTTCCACTGCAAGGGGAGGGGGTTCGATCCCTGGTGGTGAAACTAAGATCCCACATGCCGCACGGCAAGGCCAAAGAATAAGAATTAAAATAAATTAAAAACAATAAAAATACTTCAGTAAATGACATTTTGGAGTAAATTCACAAATTATTCGTGTCTCTTTACATACTTCTGTTTGGCCACACAATCAAAGATCCCACTATCCAAAGAGAACTGCTTCCTCCCTCCTCAACTTCTTCCCATGCAAGGAGCTGAAGTATGTGCCCAGAAACTGTCCATTCATTGCCTATGGCCATCTTGGGCCCGTGGGCTTTTCAGGGTCTGAAAGAGATGTTTCAGGGAGGGTCAGCGGGCAGCTTCTGGAAGTCAGTTGGTCTGGTTTTGAATGGGTTGGGCTAAGTGATCATTAAGGATTTACCTGGTTTTTAAATTTTATGATATTTGCCTAACTTGTCACTCAGAGAAAGGGCAGCGAGAAACGTAAAACAGGAATAATCACTTTACATTTCCTGCTTTCATTTAGTCATTATCCATGTATTCGCTGCATTCATTCATTTATCCATTCCTTTGTTCTACATAATTTGACTCTGTACAAAGGTAAACCAGACTTCATCTGTGTCACCAAGTAGTTTGGCACCAGTGAGAGGCAGACTAAAGACCTGAGTGAAATGGTATTTCTGTTGTTGTTTTCCGATACTCCTGGTCTTATCTTACAATTGCTCCATAGATGTCCCATCCAAAATGGTAACCACTAGCCACATGTCACTCTTCAAATTTACATTATTTAAATTTAAAAATTCATCTCCTCAGACCACAAGCAATATTTCAAATGCTTAGTAGCCACATGTGGCCAGAGACTACCATACTGGACAGCACAGAGAGAGAATATTTTTATCATCACAGCAAGTTCTCTTGGTCAGAGCTGCTCCCAGAATGTGAGTTACTGATAAGTTTAAAAGTAACAAAGAATTTTCCGGGGTCCAATATTAGCTAGCTTATTAAAGCGAACTTAATTGAAATGGCAAGCAGTAATCATTAGCAGAGATTCCAAATTAATTTAAAGGTAACTATGGTTTTGAAATTAATTCCAAACACTGGCTGCCCTCAGTGCCTTGTTACAGCCTCTTATTCCTGCCATCAGACAACAGCGAACCCCACATATGGTGTCCTGACTGGTCACATGATTTTTTAATATCCACATGATGGCACTAAAATGGCCTATTAGATTTACAGTGTCATTAACCTTCCAAAATAAAATGAGAGTCGGCTCTGGCAGGGGAAAAAAAAGTGTGACTGCTGTTGGGTTTTGGGTAACCAGTCTGTGAGGAAATGTTGACAGGGGTCAGTGTGACATCATCTTTCATTCGGCCCCAAAGCTGTCAGGCCCTCCCCAGATGTCTGAAACACAGATATAAATTTTCATTATCCAGCAGCAAAGGGCCAGAGGTACACCAAATGAATTTTTTACCAATCAAATTATAGCTCGTTGCCAGATTAAGTGTAAACGCTAATTTTGTGAAGTTTTCTTCTGGTCATTTATCTACAACTCCACAAAGTAACCTTGCTGAAGCTGGAAAGATTTCTAAATCAAATTATTGTTTTTATAATCTCATTGTGGACACCACAAAATTGAATAAAAAGAAATTCCATTAAGAATGAATAGTGCCTTCTTCCATAGAACAATTAGGTTTTTTTTACGTTTCTTTTTTTTAAAGAAAATGCAAAGGCAGGGAATACTAAGGACTCAGAGAAGACATGACTTCACCATTCTGGGCCTCAGTTTCTCCATCTATGAAATGATGGGACTGGATATGGTAACCACTGATTCTGTGGTATAACAATGGCTATAAGGGGGCTTCCCTGGTGGCACAGTGGCTGAGAATCTGCCTGCTAATGCAGGGGACACGGGTTCGAGCCCTGGTCTTGGAGGATCCCACATGCCGCAGAGCAACTAGGCCCGTGAGCCACAACTACTGAGCCAGTGCGTCTGGAGCCTGTGTTCCGCAACAAGAGAGGCCGCAATAGTGAGAGGCCTGCGCACCGCGATGAAGAGTGGCCCCCACTTGCCACAACTAGAGAAAGCCCTCGCACAGAAACGAAGACCCAACACAATAAAAATAAATTAATTAATTAATAAACTCCTACCCCCAACACCTTCTTAAAAAAAAAAAAAAAAAAGAATGGCTATAAGGATCTGTGCTTCTATATTGGCAAATCTCATGTCCAAAGTCCTCTATTTTTAATATGAGGTTTGGGAATAAAATAGCTCCCAATTAAAAATTTTAGTAGATTGTATAAGTCCAACTATGTATTTCTTGCTTGGAAATTAGAACTCATTTTCCCATAAAAAATGTGATACATTTCCCTTCCCATGTGACACATGGTACATTCACAGTTATAGTTGATGTTACAATGAAATATGGTTGTAGATCAGATCAGAAATAAATGAAAAAGAAATGAAGGAAATGATAGCAAAGATCAATAAAACTAAAAGCTCGTTCTTTGAGAAGATAAACAAGATTGATAAACCATTAGCCAGACTCATCAAGAAAAAAAGGGAGAAGACCCAAATCAATAAAATTAGAAATGAAAAAGGGGAAGTAACAACTGACACTGCAGAAATACAAAAGATCAAGAGAGATTATTGCAAGCAACTACATGCCAGTAAAACGGACAGCCTGGAAGAAATGGACAAATTCTTAGAAATGCACAACCTTCCAAGACTGAACCAGGAAGAAATAGAAAATATGAACAGACCAATCACAAGCACTGAAACTGAAACTGTGATTAAAAATCTTCCAACAAACCAAAGCCCAGGACCAGATGGCTTCACAGGCGAATTCTATCAAACATTTAGAGAAGAGCTAACACCTATCCTTCTCAAATTCTTCCAAATATAGCAGAGGGAAGAACACTCTGAAACTCATTCTATGAGGCCACCATCACCCTGATACGAAAACAAGACAAAGATACTACAAAAAAAGAAAACTACAGACCAATATCACTGATGAACATAGATGCAAAAATCCTCAACAAAATACTAGCAAACAGAATCCAACAGCACATTAAAAGGATCATACACCATGATCAAGTGGGGTTTATTCCAGGAATGCAAGGATTCTTCAATATACACAAATCAATCAATGTGATACAACATATTAACAAATTGAAAGATAAAAACCATATGATCATCTCAATAGATGCAGAGAAAGCTTTTGACAAAATTCAACACCCATTTATGATAAAAACCCTCCAGAAAGTAGGCATAGAGAGAACCTACCTCAACATAATAAAGGCCATATATGACAAACCCACAGCCAACATCGTCCTCAATGGTGAAAAGCTGAAACCATTTCCACTAAGATCAGGAACGAGGCAAGGTTGCCCACACTCACCACTATTAGTCAACATAGTTTTGCAAGTTTTAGCCACAGCAATCAGAGAAAAAAAGAAATAAAAGGAATCCAAATCGGAAAAGAAGAAGTAAAGCAGTCACTGTTTGCAAATGACATGATACTATACATAGAGAATCCTAAAGATGCTACCAGAAAACAACTAGAACTAATCAATGAATTTGGTAAAGTAGCAGGATACACAGAAATCTCTTGCATTCCAGTACACTAATGACGAAAAACCTGAAAGTGAAATTAAGAAAACACTCCCATTTACCATTGCAACAAAAATAATAAAATACCTAGGATTAAACCTACCTAAGGAGACAAAAGACCTGTATGCAGAAAATTATAAGACATTGATGAAAGATATTAAAGGTGATACAAACAGAGGGAGAGATATACCATGTTCTTGGATTGGAAGAATCAACATTGTGAAAATGACTCTACTACCCAAAGCAATCTACAGATTCAATGCAATCCCTATCAAACTACCAATGGCATTTTTCACAGAACTAGAACAAAAAATTTCACAGTTTGTATGGAAACACAAAAAACCCCGAATAGCCAAAGCAATCTTGAGAAAGAAAAACGGAGCTGGAGGAATCAGGTTCCCAGACTTTGGACTATACTACAAAGTTACAGTTATCAAGACAGTATGGTACTGGCACAAAAACAGAAATATAGATCAATGGAACAGGATAGAAAGCCCAGAGATAAAGCCACACACATATGGTCACCTTATCATTGATAAAGGAGGCAAGAATATACAATGGAGAAAAGACAGCCTCTTCAATAAGTGGTGCTGGGAAAACTTGACAGCTACATGTAAAAGAATGAAATTAGAACACTCCCTAACACCATACATAAAAATAAACTCAAAATGGATTAAAGACCTACATGTAAGGCCAGACACTATCAAACTCTTAGAGGAAAACATAGGCAGAACACTCTATGACATAAATTGCAGCAAGTCCCTTTGTGACCCACCTCCTAGAGAAATGGAAATAAAAACAAAAATAAACAAATGGGACCTAATGAAACTTAAAAGCTTTTGCACAGCAAAGGAAACCATAAGCAAAATGAAAAGACAACCCTCAGAATGGGAGAAAATATTTGCAAATGAAGCAACTGACAAAGGATTAATCTCCAAAATTTACAAGCAGCTCATGCAGCTCAATATCAAAAAAACAAACAACCCAATCCAAAAATGGACAGAAGACCTAAATAGACATTTCTCCAAAGGAGATATACAGATTGCCAACAAACACATGAAAGAATGCTCAACATCATTAATCATTAGAGAAATGCAAATCAAAACTACAATGCGATATCATCTCACACCAGTAAGAATGGCCATCATCAAAAAATCTACAAACAATAAATGCTGGAGAGGGTGTGGAGAAAAGGGAACACTCATACACTGTTGGTGGGAAGGTAAATTGATACAGTCACTATAGAAAACAGTATGGAGGTTCCTTAAAAAACTAAAAATAGAACTACCATATGACCCAGCAATCCCACTACTGGGCATATACCCTGAGGAAACCATAATTCAAAAAGAGTCATGTACCACAATGTTCATTGCAGCTCTATTTACAATAGTCAGGACATGGAAGCAACCTAAGTGTCCATCGAATGGATAAAGAAGATGTGGCACATATATACAATGGAATATTACTCAGCCATAAAAAGAAATGAAATTGAGTTATTTGTAGTGAGGTGGATGGACATAGAGTCTGTCATACAGAGTGAAGTAAGTCAGAAAGAGAAAAACAAATACTGTATGCTAACACATATATACGGAATCTAGAGGAAAAAAAAATGGTCATGAAGAACCTAGGGGCAAGACAGGAACAAAGACACAGACCTGCTAGAGAGTGGACTTGAGGACATGGGGAGGGGGAAGGGTAAGCTGTGACAAAGTGAGAGAGTGGCATGGACATATATACACTACCAAATGTAAAATAGATAGCTAGTAGGAAGCAGCCGCATAGCACAGGGAGATCAGCTCGGTGCTTTGTGACCAGGTAGAAGGGTGGGATAGGGAGGGTGGGAGGGAGGGAGATGCAAGAGGGAAGAGATATGGGGATATATGTATACATATAACTGATTCACTTTGTTATAAAGCAGAGACTAACACACAATTGTAAAGCAATTATACTCCAGTAAAAATGTTAAAAAAAAAAAAGAAAGAAAGAAAGAAATATGGTTGTACAATGACAGAACAAGCACCCTATTACTGGTAGTAACAATCATTTGATTCAACAATACATATATGGGAAAAATTATTCATGCTTTACTCTGGATATCAGAAAATGTATCTCCTTTGTTTAAGACTCTGCAGCCCCTCCATCAACCTTCAAGTTCCAACCCACTAGTAGTGACTCCGAAGACCTCAGGTAGGCCTCCAGCAGGATAGGGGCCCAACCAAGAGAAGTAAAGCAGCAGTAACGAAGGGAAGGTGGGGAAAGGGAAGTTCTGAGCATGGGAGGGAAAGCACTGAGGAAGACCTAGAACTCCTGACTGGTTTAAAACTCAGAAGCTTTTCTCAAGAAAAAGAAAACCAGTGACTCTAGAATTTTCTTTTGAGCCCCTGGAATGCTCTATTTGACTACTGTGTCCTAGAGTTCTTCCCAGTTTTTTAAAAAAACTTTTTTAAAAACATGCATACCTTGTAGAAAAAGACAAAGACCGCTTAAGTGCCAGGAATACCCAGTCTTTGCTCCAAAACATAAAAAGGCTGTATTTCAGAGGAAAAAATACAAACTATACACACCGACTCTGGTTTTTCATCTAGGATGTGGTGGGACAGCTGTACTAAGAAGCACGATAGAAAGTAGCTTAGAGGTTAGGGGGAGAATAATCTAAGAGGATATGGAGAACTTCAGCTTGTGCAGGGCCCATTTCAAGTCTTCCCTCCCCTACACCTCTCATCACCAACACTACTGCTACCTAAGCTTATGTTCGAGACCAGCCATGGAGTGTCTGTGGAAAAACAAAGACCCAGCCGTGATTGAGCGTGTGAATAGGAGGCAGGTGGACAGAAATTCAAAGCAATGGCAAGGAGTCAGGTAGAGGTTCAGTGGTCATCCAGCAATGCACACCCAAGTGAGTGGTTTCTGTGTTTGAATGGCTTAAGGGAGAAACCATGATATCATGTGCTCTCAAAACCCAGCCCCAAGACATTTAACAGGTCGCTGCCATCCATACCCAGAAACACACAATTCTATCCTGTGTCAGTCACTTCAGTGGAAAACCCTATGCCTCAGTCATCATATTTAGACCTGTCTCAACAAACCTCAGAGTAAAAATAGAGTGAGGCCACTGCGGATCGGAAGAAGGGCGACAAATAATTTCCCAGCCCTTGTAAATACTGAGATAGCCCATTGTTCACAGTGTGACTTAATTTTTAAATAGAGAGACTGAGTCTAAAATGTACAGTATTTGTGATCCACCAGGGATCGAGAAGCAAAGCAACAGGGACCACAGAGAATCAAGAAACCTGAAAAGCCCCACCGGCCGTAAGGCCATCCAGCACTTGGCTAACACTGCAACAATCTGTTGAGTTGAGCATAAACGAAGGATACAAATTAGATTTCCCCTGAAAGCCACAAGATTAAACATTAAGGGGCAAGTCTTGGCAAAATGTATGTGTGTATTTTCCAAAACCAAGTTTTATTAAAAAAAAAAAAGTTCACAAAGTCTGTTAAATACATTGCTCAGATTTTCACATACTTAAGTATTTGTTTAACTTGAACACAGTATTCAGGTAAATCAAGACAGATGATATTGACAATCCTAATGAAAGTGTTGATTGGGAGGGCTCTAAAATGAATTTTATAGAGAAATAGTATCATTCGGTATCAATAGGTGAATTTTAGCATGAAAGCCACACAACTATATAATATTAAGAATATATAAACTATGGGAAAAATTCAAAATGTATCCTAAGTGGAGAGATATTTGGATTTCACTTTCAATATCCCATAACCTGTATGTTAAGAACTAATGTTAGGTCAGTGAGGATTCTGCTGCCTCAGCTGCTTAGAGGTGCATGCCTGGACTCACTATCTAGAAAACCAATGGGGACAGAGTAGGCTGAAGTGGGTCAATAAGAGTAAGAAGAGTTGCTTGTGTTTTTGAAGCACGTAGGAGAGAAACATCTCTGCCTTATCAAGGGTTAGTGATCTTAGCTGTATCTTCTCCCAAACGTGCAATACCACACAAAAAAAGGACCCATACCCAATGGCACCCCATTCCATCATCTTGTCTTGCAGATGGAGGTTAAATATTAGCTGGCTTATCCTAAGATCTTTTCTTGAAAGCCCACAGACTGGTAAGGGAAATAAGTAACACACAACGGTAATGGTTCCAAAAGGTTCCTGTGACATAGAAGAAGAGAAGTTGGCAAAGGGCTCTTGATTTCAGCATGTAAGCTTCCACTGCCTCTTTTCATCCATTCCATTACACACTGCCCTTGATGGCCAATCATCTCCTTGTTCTCTTCAAGCTGTGTTCTCCCCACCCATGCTCTACACTTCTTTTTTAATCCAAGTGCAAGGAGGATGAAATGAACATTATGCGTAACCATGAACCCATTAAGGGAATCATTTGACCTAATTTCACCTGGATAAAAAAGGCTAAGGGACAGAAGCAGAATGTGGTTTTCCACAGGGCCCAGAGCTTCTAAGGGAAGCTTTTTTTCTAGCTCTATTATGAAGATGCATAAAGCAATTTGTGAGAAGTATGCAGAAAGCATTTTATCTATTTAAACCTCATGAGTTACATAGATTTTATTTCCTAAACTTTTCCGTAAATTCTTCACACTGGTTCTGTGCCTGGAGCTAATATTTTATCAAGTATCTACTATGGGCCAAGGAGGTGCAGGTATTCCCCCCGTTTTACACATGAGGAAATGAAGTAATAGAGAATTTAGGTAACTTGCCCAAGGTCATAAAACGAACACTGTAACAGAGGGTTGAAATTACATTTTTCCCCTTTAGATATCTACATACAATGTGAATGTATTCTTTTTATTCACGAGATTATATGCAATGATCAGTAATGGAAAGGGAAGTCAGCTAGTAATCCAGGGTCGTTCACGTACAGAGATTTTACATAAAGCTCTTATTGACTGCAAGGAGCTTAACTGACTTGTGCTGTATCTCAGAACTGCACTAAAAGTACTTCTATTTCCCCCATTTTCCAAAGAAAAGTTTTGCTTTGTTGTATCCATGGCACTGGACAGGAGAGTCTTTGACATCTTTTGATTTGAGAAAAGATGTTCATAGACGATAAAAAGGCTCCCTTCCCCCACTCTCAGACCCTTGTAAGAGGGGCTTAACCTCATCAGTCTTCATTGCCTTCACTGCGTGGCCTTAGGCAAGTCACTGACTGAACACTGAATCTTCCTTCTTTGAAAAAGAATATCTGGGCTATTTAGTCAAACTCACTATTTTATTTTATAAAGCAGCCCGTGATGATGGATTAGTAAGTAGGTTAAGATTGTACAGAGTACTCATATTTACAAATGGGAAAAGGACTAGAGAGTTTTATTGAACAAAAAAATTTTAAGTGCTTATAATCCGAAAAAAGCAAACGGTAAGCTCTCTGTAGTATTTTGATTTTAAGATATACGAGAGAAAGGGGGAGAAAGAGAGAGCACATACATATGAATTCTGAACTTCACAATTCTTGTTTTTAAAATTTTGTCTCCTATCTGATGTGATTTGGGTATAATATCCTGTCTTTCCTCTACCAGGAATGTATTTGCCAAATGCCCTATTGAGTAAATTCTTCTAACTGAAAAATTCTGTATAGGTTTTCCTTTCTCTGTATCAGACCACAGGAGCTGATAGTAATCAGTCAGTGTGACTGGTTTTCTGGCTATGGGGACAGGGATGTCATGAACAGCCTTTGACTCCACCTAGGACCATAAAGTAGCACACCTGAGAGATGAGAACTTTTAAGATCTGCTCTCAGCAAACTTAACCAGTTTGGCCGCTCCTGACTGTCAGGCTGGATCCATCATTTTGCTCAGGAAATGCACTGGGAGGGGAGACCTCAGTGCAAAAAGTCATTGATACAGATGTAGAACTGTGCAAACCCTGGAATAAAATGGCCTGTTTTGAAAAGGAAACAAGATTAGAAACTTGACAATATTTCATGATGAGGCACATTATTTCGAGATATGTCTCCAGAAGTGGGAATCAGTATGCATGAGGTCAGAGGGACTTTGTCACTGTGAAAGTGAGCCCAAAACAAAGGGTGGGTTTGGAGCAGTGTTCCCGGTGGGAACAATTGTTTTCTCATCTGAGATTCTTTCTCCCAGAGCTCAAGAACAATTGAGACAAATGTTTTCAAAGGTCAAGTGAACAGACAATGCTGGGAACTCCAGGGAACCCAGTGGCAAGTTCCCCGGTGTTTCCGTCACCACAGAGAGAACTGACAACAGCCCAAGGAGATCGAAGCGATCTGATGAGAACAATCTCGCAGCATTCCTGAGCAATTTCTGTGGTTTCAACGGAGTTCCTCCTCTACTGTAGTCTGTGCCGCAAATCTACCACAGATTTGGCTCAACAGATGATTTTCTTAAAAAGAATTATCTATGGTGGTTAAGCCATATTTCGGATGATGCCCTAGCGGGAAGTCATAATGGAAATACTAGCACATGACTTATTTTTCCTAGCCTCAGTGCAATACCGGTTACCACTTAAATCTGATCATTTAAAATCACTCATTATGTGTGTGGATGTTATGATCAAGGAATAAAAAGGAACTGAAAAGTAGAAGAGGACAGATTACTGTGCTCTTATAAACTATAATTTATGCAGAGACCAGTTTTTCAAGAGGCTTAAAAAAAAAACAGGAGTGTATTTTTGCAAGACTACAGTAGACTTTTTCAAGAAAGCAGTATATTAAAAATAAAAACAGGATAAAAATAGAAAAGAAATTTATGAAGGAAATTCAGAGATGTGATTATAGCATCACGCTAATGACATGACAATTAACCTCAAAGTCATTTCCATGCAAACTTCCCTTTCCAACATAAGTCACTTCAGGCAAGGAATAATCCTGTCAGGCTGAAATACTACATACTTGGTGTGAGTCTAAAAGTGTTTCGGCTTTCTTCATTTTGTTTTTATTGCCAAGTTGGACAGCATTAGACAGAGCTGTTCTGGAGTTAGAAAGATACAATAGTCTGCAGTTTTAAAAGTTTAAGGGTTTTTTATGCTTTTAACTCAAACGTACTTTTTAAATCCCAAACTGGGGCGTTCTTGGAGCTCACACCGTGCACTCATATTTTGGCTCACTGGGTATGACAACGTCGGACACAGTGAAGATGCTATTCAATGTTTTTAAAATAAAACGCAAAATCACTTGATAAAATACATGCTGATTATATAGTCGAAGCTTTTCACACTCACATGTACGTGAGCGTTAAGAGCACTGGCTTGAAAACTCTGGTTCTGGCTTTCTGGTTAATGGTCCGTTTACTTAGAGTACAATCTTCCAGAGGGATTCCATAAAAGCTGCTCTGCTTGTGAAAGAAACTACCAACCTTACCAACCCCTCACACAGGAGCTGAAGAGCTTCCTTATGCCACCTGAAAATATGACGTGCTTAGCTGGAAGGTACCATCCCTGTCTGTGAGTTGGCTGGTGGCCACCCAAACAGGCCAGTGAAAAGGCAGTCAGCAGACACCAGAGAAGCCACAAAAGCATCCCCAAACAACGAAACCAAAGGCCCAGAGATTACGTTCTCCGATTGGCCATGGCACCACCTGCTTGGCCTTCAGTTTCCAGAGGCAGGAGAGGCTTCATCCTGGATACACAGAGAGGCTGAGGATACCATCCCAGGTCAGGGGTGGTCACCAGATAAGGAGTCAGGTGAGGGTCCTTCGAGGTGAAAGTGGCCCACTGAGCTGATGAGGGCCTGGATGTGGATTCAATTTCTGCCACTCTCTACAGCCTCTGGTCCCCTCGTGCAGGTCATTATTAAAAGCTGGGCCTCTGAGCATCTTGCCCTGTTGACAAGATCCATGAGGATGAGATTCTATGTATCTCAGAAGCCTCTACAATCAGGCACTGCTGTGCTTTAAATCATACAAATATAAGACTAGTTTCTAATTAATTGTATTGATTCTCTATTCCTTCAGCTATGAATTCTTTTCGTGTCATAATCCAACGTGGGTCAAAAATATTTCTGAAGCATGGAATCGATTAAATACAACAGACCTAAACAAAGAAAAGTCCAAGTACAAGAAGATTAAAAAATTCCAAAGAGCTCAATTTAACTACATTTTTGAGTTGCCTTCTTGCACTCCACAGCATTTTCTGTCAAGGAAGAATTACTTCAGGGGGCTCTTTATAGGTTATACTTGAAGACACAAATGTTCTCTTTGAATTTACCTCTCATCTTACAGAAAATTTCTGGGATGTCTTGAGGCAGCTACCTCTTCTCAGAAGCCACTAACTCACATACTCACCTCACCTCCCCCTAAGCCAGACCTTTGTTACTTCAATCTGCCATTTTGGCCTTTCTCTGAATGTTCTCTGTTAGTGCCGAAAATAAAATAAAAAATTCTGCCTTGCAGGCTCCCTTTATCAAGTATACCAGTTTTTCCTTTCTTGAGAAATGGGATAGGAAGCATCTTACCTCCTTAATGATATGATGATGCAGCGATCATACCTTACACAGAGGACAATTTGCTTTTCTTTAGGAAACTAGGTCAAAGGTGGTCTTCATGAGGGATGTTATAAATAGACCAGTCTTCCTAAAGGAAGTTTGGATGGATTTTCAAGATACTGATTCATTACTACTTAATTCCTCATTTTTTTATTCAATCATTCAAAAGATGTTTAATGAATATCTATCAGGCTCTAAATTAAGGTTTCTCCTCAGAAACCCAAATCACACATTGAGCTCTTTTTTAGAATGGTTAAATCCTGCTCTGAAGGAACTCACAGTCCTGGGACTGATTGGTTTGGCCTCAAGGGTTTTGCTGAAAAGAGAAAGTGGCACTTTCACCTTTTAGGGTCCATAGTCAAACTTTACCCCAGGCCTAATTTTATCTCCTCCTTGGTCATTGTGATGGCCAATCATTGGCTCACTTTCCCAGTAGACAAGGACAGTTACTGCCACATACAGAACTACTTCTCACTGACCCCCCTCCCCATAGGATATTCAGTGGCTTCTCCCACCATGAGCATAAATTTGTTCTTAGTATTAACACAGCAGCATAAATAATATAACTTATTTTAACTTGCCTTTGGAACTTTTATCTTACCATCATTCACAGACATTTTTCTTTAAATACCTTTTCTTCCCTTATCCTTCATTCCATCATAAGAAGTATGCCCTTTCTAAAGGAGTCCCCAAATATTCTTGGTCGTAATGATGTCTCTCACAGTTCTGGGTGTTATTACATCTATAGTCTTGATCTCTCAGATTTCTCTCAATTATAGTCTCCTATTTTCCTTTTGTTGTGTCTATTGAATCAGATTGAAAGCTTCTCAAAAGAAACACAGTTCATGCACTAATGTATGTATTTTGTTCGTTCTTTCATTTATTCACTTTTTCATTCACCCACTCATTTATTCAAAAAACATTTATTGAGCATCTACTTGCACCAGGAGCCGGGCTAAGTATTGGGGATGAGGAAGTAAACAAGACACTCGAGTCCCCCGCATTTCAGGAGCTTATACTCTGGGCGGGCATGAGGAACACACCATAACAAGGAAATACATAAATAAACTAGCAAGATACTTGTGGCCCATGGTGATCGCCACGCAGAAAACAAAGCAAACAGGATGATGTGATTAGGAGAAACAGAGTAGGAAACTTTAGACAGCTGTGGTCAGAGAAGTCTCTACCAAGGAAGTGATATTTGAGCCAAGACCTGAAGCTGAAAGAGGTGCCCCAGAAAGAGAAATCTTTAAGGAGCAGAAAGGAAGCCAGTGCGGTTGGAGTACACAAAGTGAGTAAAGGGAGATCAAGAGGTAAAAAGACAAATAACCTATGGCCTCATGGCTGGGGAAGAATTTGGATATTATTCCTTATAGCAAGTACTCACTATATTTTTTACTGTTTGCTTCATGAAATGACACGCAAATGTAAGTTTCTCCTATAGATTTGGTCTAGTTTGTCACAAATTCACGAAGTTCAGTAATAGGGGTCTTTTTCATTCTAAGTGGTTAGTCCTATCTTTTCAGCATTCAAAATTTGACACCAGATGATGCCACTTTAAAGCCATTCTTGCACAAGTTCTGAGGAGCTGAAGCCCACCTTGCATGGTACACTTGTACTTGGAGATGACATTGCCCCCGACCCGATGCGTATAGGTCAAAATGACGGGCCAGTGTAGCTAGACCCCAGAAGAGATTTAAAGCTTTTCCTCTTCTCTGGTCATGTGAGAAGGAATTCAGTTCAAGGGGTTCTGTGAATTTCTCATTTTTCTCTTGAATTCACCTTTTTGAGTTATTCCAAATTCTGGTGGGCTTCCTAAAAGACCATACCCGAAACTGCCATTTTAAGGCCATTCTACAACAAAGTGAAAAACAACTTGGACACAAGAATCATGTTTTTTTGAAATTTTCCAGCTGCACTATTATTTGCTGTCCTTCCAAGCATGATAGAAGCAAACCACAACAAAAGCTTTTGTTAGGAGTCAATTTAATAGCTGAAAGGTTGATCTTTAAAAAAAAAAAGGGCAGGAACCTTCAGAGAAGTAAGTACTGAAATTGGCATAAGAATTACACAGTGAGCTGTGAATCTGGAGAGAGTAACATCAGGCACATTGGTAGAGAATAATACGTTTACAGGAGGAAGTGAGTCACAGAGGGAGTATGGGGGACTATGGCCCCATTTTACATGGAAATCCAGTAACTGTTTGAAAAACATACATACATATATACAGCATTCTCAACGATGTTTGTGGTGTGGTTTCAAAATGCGAATTTATAAAAATCAAATTCTTGAAAAGATTTCTATTAACCACACTATTCAAAGCTTCAATGGATATTTGATTCAGGCCCCAAACACTGCATGTTGCCAGTTTTTCTCGGCGTAAACTCTAGCATGCCCCTGTGCCAAGCTGATTTTAACAACCTCTACCTTTCTAAGCAGCCCTTTCATTCAGATTTACTTGAAAATGGCATCTCAGCCTCTTGTCACCTCATGTTCTCTTCCAGAGCATTCACCCAGGTCAGTTTCCTGGCAGGTCCTCAACAAGCAGTTGGGGGTTCTTCGTAGACTGAGCTTGGAGTAATTATGCTCTGTAATTGTGGAGTCAGGGCCTGTCTCCCAGTTAAGATTAGAAATGCCAACTCATTTCCTGTTTCCAAATCCAAAGGAAAGATACTGACGTGTGATACTGATTCTCCTACATTTCAATTATTGTGGGGCACCCTGGAGCTGCCTTTGAAGGGTTCTCTTTATAGTACCTGGATGCCCAGCATAGTGCACGATCCTGGACCAACAGCAGAGAACACAGAAAATGATTCCAGCTACCACAGTTGATAACTCTTCAGGTCATTTCGCCTAGATCCTGGCAACCTGGGTCATATGGAATTGAGAATCTCATCTGGAGATGGACTTATTATTGGGTGCTTTGTAGAAACAGGAGAGCATCTGCAGAAAAGGGAGCTGAGAGGCATTTGGCACATGTTAAAGGGTAAAGCACCTTCTTCTTAATTGTACAGATCCTTTTATTTTACAGCACATTAAACTTTAAAAGGATAGGTAGCAAAGTTGAGCATCTGGTTTTTTTCTCATATAAATTCAACTCCTAATAAATACTAAGCAGAGTTTCCTCAGACCCAGTTGTGGGCAGATAAGCAGCTCCACACACACAGAATTAATTGCAGTGCTCTCTAAACCTCCCTCGACTGTCTTTTTAATTTCTCTGCCAGTGAAACCAGCTTTTGTCAATTGTGTTTTGGGAAAGATGACATCCCCCAAGAGAATCTTAGCCAAAATAAACAGGGTTAAGATGGAGAATAATACTAAAAATTATTACTATTTATTCCATACTACAGGACCTTCCACTGTAAAGCGCATTCTGCACCTAAATTAGTCACAGTAATACGATTTTCATGCTGGAAATGAACCTGTACATGTCCCCCCTGTTTCCTGACTTTGGAGGAGTAAAATATGTGTTGCTGGTTATCAGATTTTTAAATGTATTTCCCTTTCACATCCACTTCTTTCTCTTGAAAGTATCACAAAATCTATAACATAGTAGATAAGGTTACAAACTGCCTGTTACACTTTATAGTGACAGCTGTATAACTTAAAAACTGAAACGTAAAGGTGCCCCTTTGGGTCAACTTCGTACAGAAATGTGTTTGTGGTATAATTTTTTACAAAGAAGAAGATGAGACAGATTTTTGGGGTGGACACACAGGCCCTAAAATAAGGGCCTTATGAAGCTGTGCATTCACCATCCCCCAAAGAGGTACTCTGTGCCATCCAAACGATAATCACTGGGAATGATGTCAAGGGTCATCTGGCCCCTTTCTCTGCTGTCTTCTTTTGGTTGGGAAAAATCAGCATTTTAGATTCCATCAAGAGTATTCAGTATCTTTAAGCAAATTGAATTAAACTATCAATTTAGTCAATTATGTCATTGAGAAAATGATGGGAAGAGAAAGAAGGAAGGCTAGAGATAAGAGATATAAAAGCAATTTAGGAGGAAAACAAGGAGAAAAGGGAAAGAAAAGAAAAGTAAAAGAAAGAAAGAAAAGCAAAAAAGAAAAATGAAAGAGAAGGAAATGAAAGAATCCATTTACTGTAGATTCTATGTTGGTTAAAGAAAATCTAAGAAACATTAAAAATCCTTTAGTTATTTGCAATCACTAAGTTGATCTGTTTGTGTGCAAATCATTTATTTGCCATTGTGTAAGTAAGTTAAAACAGTAGCCCAACTTCCACCTCTTTTTTGTCATTGGCTCTTATTCTTGGCCGTATTTCACATTTCAACCTGCTCACCATATGTGTACATACTTATGCTTTCTTTGCCACTAATTGCTTCTTTTTTGACAATACCATCTATATGTGCATAGTATATGGCCGTTTTTATCACTCTAAGCCTATTAATGCCCAGACTTATGGTTCCCAGAGGAATTAAAATTAACCAGCTCTCTAAATATTGTTCATGAGTTGGAAAACTCCTGTATTTTAGAATCTCACTTCAGTTGTTTTTAATTGGTTTGCAATATTTCACCCTTCAGGGCTTGCCCTTAACTTTTCAAAGTATATATTAAAAAAAATTTATGAGAATGATATGAAAGGCAAAACATAGGAAAAATAAACACTGCTTTTGGACAATGATAGTACTTATTCTATGATTTAAAGCCAGATTTTATAGTTTGGTAGAGACTAAACTCCTATTCATTTTCCACTAACTTCTACGATCATCAGTGAGATTTTTACCTGTAAATAAGCTACCAGCCTAATGGGCTCTATCAGCAAAAAATACAGGGCTCTATATAAACCAAATTCTCTTATGGTGAATTTCTCTTTTAGAGCTAGACATCGCTAACATATTAATTTATTTTTTGAGTTTGTCTTAAAATGTTGCTTTTTATTTCTAGAATACAGAAATAAAAATACTTAGCTTTTGAAGAATGGTCACTTTATTTGACCCATAAAACAAATCACTGACAAAATTCCCCTAAATCCCAAAGACCCATTTATTGTTAATGACAAATGCACACACGCGGGCACACACACACACACAAATACACACACAACTCTCAAGTATATTAACAGTGTTTACTATTCCTCAAAAATAAAGTGATAGGTTCTACGGATAAATGACAACATATCTAAATTAGAACTACAGATTGCTATGTTTCTGTAACCAGGGCAGACAGAGGAAAATATTAATTTTGTTTATAGAAAGAACAAATGAATGAATTGATAATAATATGTCGTAGTCATGTAAAACAGAGATCTTTTATATCTTCATTCTTAGTTCCCCCAAATAACAAAAAATTTACTCTCTCTCACTAAGAAGCCCTAGCATCAAACCATTTGGCTTAAAAAATAAGTACTATCAAGGAATTTTGAGCAAGTTCATAAAGCTTGGAAATGCTGGCCCAGCCATAATATTTCAAGCAGAAACTTTTTTTCACAAATAAACTTTCTCTTAGAGTTTTGCAGTATAAGTAACCACAATGACTTGGCTTTCAATGAATATTTGTTAAATAAGCGAGTAAACGGAGAAATAAATGAATAAAGTGGAGAAGTAAAACCACATGGAGGTATCAATCGGAAGTCTATAAGAGAAGAAATCCACTACCAGACTGATTTTAAGTAAGCTTTTTCACATCTCAGATGATACGCTATGTGCATATGTCCTACACTGACAAAAACAAAAAGCTATTCAGAATTTCCCAGATTGGGTGCTCTGTGTGTATCTCAAAGAGCTATCATAGGAAAAGGGCAACCCTGATGGATGATAATCAGTGAACAAAAACACTTTTTAATTTATGTAACGGCGCTTTTCTCTGTGAATAAGTAGCATATACTTGTACAATAACAAGTGGCACGTGATCATTAATTGTGAATTCCGAGGTTAAGAACCTTTGACTTTGTGTGCATGAATATTGAGACACTTCACTGTGCTCAGACGTTCAACAAACATACCACTCGCTTTCATCTACGCTGAGTCTGTCACTTGACTTTCGACCTTTCATTTGGCACTGTCCTGTCATTTCTTTGGTTTTGCAAATTCTAGCTTCTCACTTGACCTCTCCATTGTGACCTTTCACTTGACCTGTGATCTCATAAATTCTGAAATCTCATACATGTAATTGGGGAAAAAATAAACAAAACATCTGGATGAAGCTCCTCCTGAATTAAGTCTGAGTAGATGAAACATAGAACCAAACACTTCAAGATGTCTGAAAATAACTGGATACCCATTAAGATGATATGTAAATGGTAAAAAAGAACTTTTTAAAGAAATGACCATGATACATCAAATTATTATAAAATAGTTCACAACAGTTAAGCTATAAGCAAAAGATGCAGAATTCGCTTCTGTGAGAATATTCCTCTGGTCTGATCACATTAAAAAAAAACTAATTAAATTACTCCACTTAAAAATGAAACACCTTAAAAAAAAAAATGAAACACCTTTAATGTAAGTAATACTGAATTTTATCATCTTATTACTCAAACACGGGAGTCAGAATTATTCTGTAAGAGGGACCAAAAGATTTTACCTAGATAAAGATTGTGTAACTCACTATAGTATTCAATATAAAATTGGGTATAATTTAAGTGCTATCTGATCACCCTTAATCGCTCACTCTCTATAGCACTGTTTCACTATCTTTGTAGCACTAATTAACATCTGAAATAATCTTTATTGATGTGCTACCTGTCCTTCCCCACTCGAGTGCAAGCTTCATGAAGGCAAGAAATTTGTGTGTTGTGGGAACTGCTGAGTCTCCATCACCAAAAAGACCATCTGGCATTTTCTAGTTGTTGAATACTCGTCGAATAAACAAAAGAATGTCTACCATAAATGCAAGTGTCCTCTCCAAACATCACTTCACATAATTGCACACCAGAGCGAAAGTCTAAAGTAAATCTTCCTAGCTAATTTTGAAGTTTTAATTACAGTTCACCCAATTTTCAAAAGTCCAATACCCTTTAAAATGTATCCTGAGGTTTTCAATATTGGCATCTTATTTTACTTTTATTACTCTTACCATTAAGATATTTTTCTCCTACAAAAACAAAGACCCCCCTCAAAAATCTCTAAAATTAATCAATGTTGATTACTATTCTCAAATGCCAGCTCTAGTACAGATTTAAGATTTAAGTCACACATCTTGCTAATTAGAAGAGTCATGTTCCTTTCATTAGATTTCTGGATTCATATAATAGAAAACTAGTGTAGATTCACAGTGATATGAAAAGAGTTATGAAACATTAGAGAATACCAAGCTTAATGTTTTGCCACCTGAAACGACCACAAAAAATTTATACTTAAGAATGTTCTAGCTAAAACTTAACAATGCACTTCAGATTACTGTGGAAAACTCAGACAGAAACCACAAAATAAACAAACAAACAAAAAAACTGGACTGGACAAAATAATTATTGGACAAAATAATTATTAAATAAAACAATTTGAAGGCAATCTCTTCCAAAGGTTAGCTAGAATATCACCTGGACTTTGTTTTAAAAGTTTGCAAAAGACATAAAACTGATCAAAAAACCAAATCTGATTGAAAGTCAACTTCCTCTTAAATAAGATCTTCCTTTCCAATTAAGGAAATTTCAGTTTGAAGATTAAGAAAGAAAAAAGTGAGTTTTCACTTTCAAAATGGTGATAGAATAACAACTATGACTATTTACATCCAGCATTTAGTCATTTAACAAAAGATTATAAACTGATGAATGCTAAAATTTAATATAATTGAGCCGTTAAAATTTTAACAGCAAATAAATACCAAGAATGTCTTATGCTTATTTAAACCTTATTTGAATATATTACATCTTCAGCATAACAGGTATGTAATAAGAATCTATAATACCAGATTAATAACATATATTTTTGTAATGTAGAGGAATTCTCACCTTTTATGGGTTCCAAAATACTGAAAGAAGTGTAAGAGATGTGAATTGCTGTTAAAGTGAAATTTAAACTAATCACAAAACCAGAATTTTCTAACTTCCTCAAGCTAAGTTGAATAAATGGTTCAACGTTTGGCTAAAGTTTGAGGTTCTTTCTTGTTTAATCCAAAGCAGTTCATTTTTCCTTAAAGGTAATCAAAATAGTCAGACATGGTACAAATAATTTTGTTGGAGGAGAATGATGTCTGTGGTTTATTTAAATAATGTAATACCAATAAGGGGAACTTTAAGGAATATTAGAGTATTTGAAATATATAGAGAAATAAAAATGGCAAAACAAAAACATAAAAGAAAATTAAGTACAGGAATAATTTTGTAGATACCACTGATATATTGGTCATACTAACAATATAACATATAAAGAATAAAATCTAAGTAATAACTGTCAAAAAGAATAGCTCCAAAAGTTAACCTGAAGGGAAAACTATTAACTATTTCAGAATATATATTAAAATATAATCAAGATTTCAAATAAGAAGTTCTGGAATTTCAGATAAAAAACTAATATGGGAACTTAAGGAGATATTCAAGTTTTTTGATGCCCTAATAAATAAATTCACAAAGTTACTATTTCTGAGTCATAGCCTACTTTAATGTATTAATGTAATCCAAGAAATGGTATTTTCCCAAATAAGTAAAGAATAGAACACCACTTACATTTTAAAAATTACGGAGAAATTATTAACCGAAACAGTTGTGGATACTATAGAAAGCAACGTGGAAATTTTGAGGAGAAAAAGGACAGAGAATCTAAATCTATTGTGTTGATATAACAAAGTCCAGACTTAAAAACAAAAGCAAGGTTTGCTGGCTTTACTTCTGCTTTAGGTAGAAGCTTTTTACTACAAGAATTCAACTGCTGAAGTTCATTTCCTGTCTTTAATTCTAAACGAGCAATTTGCTGATAATTTCCTGTCTACATTTTCATAAAGTAAAAAGAACATGACTGGTTAAGCTTAATGTTTCAATAACCAAATAAACTTCAGCAAGCATAGTTTAGGAAATTAGACAACTATCTAGAAACTAGTTTTATGATTATAAAATGCCTGAAAACTGTTTATCTCCCCCAAATGTTTGAAAATATTCTGAAGGCCTTTGTGGTTGCCTCTTTGACCCCAAAACAAATAGAGCACCATTTCTTTGCCTCAGTGGGCCCAGAGCAATTAAAGTCAAAAGGGTATGAATCCCCCTGAACTCTGAGCTGTTCCAACATAGATGAGGAAGAAATTACCCCTGGCTTGGTTTTAGCCTACAGCACGCCCCCAAACCCTCCACTAGATCTTTTTGCCTAAAGTAGAAATTTGCTTAACTTGAACTTTTTATAGACTATGCCCTTGGATCCATGGTTATCAGCATTTTTGGTCAAAAGTAAACTAGTGCATCACTAAAAGGGACCCATCTGAAACCTAAGTTAAGCTATCAATTAAAGATGAAGAATCGCTCGTTACTATCGCCTTACAATGAGGCACCCTCTTTCTGGGGTTGAGAGCGCAAACATCTATTACAGCATCTGCAGAAGCCGATCTTAGGAACTGTGTACTGTTTCCAAGGCTCAGAAGAGGGCATAATCCATAAAACGGTGAAACGTGGGGACATTTGATAAAACTTCAAGAGATGCCAGTTTGTGCCACCACCCACCTCCAGGTGCCAGCCAGTGGTAGAGAAGAAGTCAAATACTAATTACAAAGGGAGATTTTATTAGATTTAAGGGGAACAGATGAGCCCCAATCCCCCTTTTTACTATCTACTGTACACTTAGCTAATGCCTTCTCCTGTGAGAAAGGCTTAAACAGTAAGCACAAATAGCACAATGAAATTGTAATACTCTCTCCGCGCGGACCTGGATTATTTCAGCCACCAGCAATGTGAGCAGCTGCAGGTGTTGCACTAAATAAAGTAATATAAAGTGTCTAAATTTTAACAGTGGAAGTACTGTTTCAAGATCCTTGTCTGCTTTTTATTAATAGTCAGATTCCTTCCTATCAGCAGCCACACTACCTTTACCCTATTATTCAGCAACAATATTTTGATAGGCAAAGATCTATTAAAATCACTGTTGATATTTTGTGACCATAGTCATTTTGGAGTTGAATAAGCGTTCAATCTTCTCACAGAAGGGGAGAACGTAAACTTGTGATTCAGGAAAAGAGGAAACCAGGGGTTACAAAGGTGGAGAGGCCAAGTAGAATGAAACAGACCCCCTCCATCAAGTAAAAAACTTGGCAGGATAACTAGAAACAGACCAACCCTAAATCTTTGGGTTCATGAGCCTTTAGTAACATAATTAACTGAAATAAAACTAATATTCCAGTGTTAAGTTTCACCTTAACATACATCAGCAGTTATAAGTAATAACACCAGGTATAAAAAGTTATAATCAGAAAGTATTCATTGTGTTTATGGAATATACCTTAAGGTAAGGGGAGACCCTCCTTAACGCATTCGCGTAACTTCTAAAAAGGAGAAAAATTATCTACACAGAGAGAACTGTCAAATTTCCCTTGCTTTTTCTATCAAGAAGCATTACTTTGGGGGGAAGGTGGGCTGATCACTTATTTGAAGTTTCCTACAAAAATAGAGAGCACCAGATTTCCGAAACATTTGTTCTTGAGAAAAGAACCACTAATACCTAGGAAAAAAATGTTGAACAGGAAATGTTTGACCAATGTTGCATCACAAGATATCAAAAGAATTTCACTTTGGCGACTTCAGTGAATCAAGTCAGGACATTCTGGATTTTTTTCACAGTCTCGAGCTTCTACAAAATGAATTTTTAAAACAAAATTAGTGAGACTAACATTTTTCTAAAAGTTTCCAATGAGTGAAATAAAGTGAAACTCTTCTTCTAGAATGAAATGTAAAAATGTATTAGGGCTGAGAGAGTAGATAAACAACATTAGTGATCTGTGAATAGCATTCAGGAAATTCCATTTATCTGATGAGCTGTTGGCTAACCGAGCAGTGTTTCATATGTCACCAGCTAGCTAAAGCTCCCCATTGTGTGCACAGATTTCCTTTAAAGGCATTTTAACATCGTTCTGCACATTAGGAGATAGTTTCTTTAGAAGTGAATGGCAGACCCAAGGAAGGAGTCTTCTTCCTAGTTTTCTTTTTAAATTGGTGTCCGTCTGCACCTCACGGCACAGTAATTCCACAAATCCCTAACTCAGGATCCTTGTCATAGGACTGCCTGCGGCAATCAGCCCATGGTTTCTTTTTGAACAAGCTTTCTTTTAACACTTAAAGCCAGGGATGATTTAACAGAAAGTGTCTCAAGTCGGTGAGCTACAGCCCCTTTAGACTCTACCCAAACAAAGCTACTAATGTGTGGTCAGTTTCTTGGCAACTCCAGTCTCGGCTGATAACGCCCCTGCTTGCTATTCTCCAAGGAGCCGGCTGCTGGAAGACTGCTCGGAACCTCATCCCCTTGGTGCTCCTGATGCGGGCGATCCTCCGACTGCTTGGCGCCAACCACAACATGCTACCCACCGTGAGAGAGCAGGACGCGGGCTGCTCTAGTCAGGACTTATCGTCTATCATACTGATTGACGAAACCAAGAGTGAGCAGAAAAAATAAACACGAACAGAGGCTGCAGTGTATGGGCCAGTCAGCTGGGAGTTTTAGTATTTGGCCTTGGTGATCCTACTCTCATGGTAGGTTATCTTTTCCTTGTGCTATCATTTATCATAACTTTGAGGGCCAGGGAGAGAAACAAACCTACAATTTTTCTATTGGTTACATTCATTAGACTGCTTTCCTTTTCTTTTTTCTTCGCACTCCTTCCTTTGCCCCCCATAATAATCCCATCCCCTCAATAGTATTCCCCAGAGAACGGGGAAATGGAATCTCAATACAGTTCTCCCCCTTTTACTCCTTTTCCAGCATAGATCATTGCAAGTAACTAACCTTTGTTATTCCATCAAATCTAGAATGCAAACCTCCATGTTCATTTACTTAAGTCAGACCCAGTAATAAATCTGCTTCTCTAGCAGCTCAACTCAATGAAGATCCTGGATGTTGTTCAGTTATTCGGATTACTAACATCTTCTTCTTAAATAATGGCACTTGACTTTTTCAGGCACAAACCATGTTTTGTATTGGTCTTGACAGCCACTATAAAGTACTCCCCCAAGTGTCAGTAACAAAGATGATTTGTATGTGGCTTGCAATCTTCCAGTGTTCTAATAGCTTTCTCATTCCAACCCAGGAACATGGAACACAGGGCAGCTGGTTAAAGCTGATACAAGCATTTCTTCTCTCAGCAGGCTATTCTTGCATAACCATTTATTTTGCAAAGTTTTAAAGTGCCTGAAGGATTTAATTATGTACATAGACAACCCTTATAAACTCTATTCTAGGGTTTTATTGACTTTTGTGCTGGGCAGCTCTTAGGCATTTCAATTAAGTGTTTTTATAAGAAAAACTACAATATTGTAAAAAAAAAATTCTTTATAGATACTTCCAAACATTTTTTTTTCCCCATTCTGATAGAATAAACTCTATTTAATTGACAGAAAAATTCCAGGTTAATTCAAGGTTTAGTTTTTCCACTTTGGAAGAATATAGGGTTGGAGTCCCACACAGGTTTGGGAAAATGGACCTGCCAATATCAGTGAAGGAACCAGGGCAGAGGGAGGGGGACAAGGTGATTCTGTAACATACTCTGAAGAGTCATGAGGCTACCCGATACTGGGGAGTTTACTTAAACTCATAAGGTAAAAACCAAAACGCAAAATTTTACATGTTCCACTTAACAAGTACAGAATAATAAATTACCAAATTCATTTGGAGCACCCGCCTGACAGGTCTAACCCTCAAAAGTCTCCAGGAGACCCCAAAGCCGCCTTTGTCTGCCTTCTTCAATTGCAGGGCTCAAGTATTTACAAGACTTCTGCAAACCTGCCTTCATTACGATGTGGGATATTTCAGTCCCAGCAGGTGGCCAACAGGAGACCAGACCTGCCCGTGAAATATGTGATACTTTTTCATATACTTTAACCAGAAATGTGCCCCTCTGCAACTCTCCTAACTGTTCTAATTTCCCTTTCTCCTCTTAATCTCCTCAGCAAGCCATGAGCTTGCATTAAAATCTACCTAAAACATTTCACCCACAGGCAATGTAATTCTGAAACAAGCAACCAACATTTCACAGCTCTGGAGTAATAGATTAATTTGAACCTAATGTTGCTGTCGTTTACTGCTCCAAATGTTCTGGTGTAGACATAGCCCCCAGGCATGGCGCTGTGGCATGCACAACTTTGGGAGCCGGAGCTACAGTTGGCTTCACATCTGTGCATCACATTTGCCATGTGCCTCATTATCCTGCACCCCACTGTGCCTACCTGTCCCCCTCAGCTTCTCAGCCACAGGCGATCCAATTTTTTTCCCCTCCAACTAAGAATCTTTGTTCTCCTTCTCACTTACTACATTTTTGCGAGACCTCTGCACCCAAGCCGTGGGGATTCAGTCCATGTGAACAGCTCAGGCCCTTTAGACTCTTAATTCTCCATTAGGAAGAGGAAAATCACAGCATTAAGTTTCTGACATGCCACTGCATAAATTGTGCCATTTGCAGAATCTACCAGAGTCTGTGACCAAACATGGGAGCGTGTAATAAAGCCTGGCGTTGTTGGTTTTGACTTTAACAAGTTTGGTCGGTTTCAATTATCTGTAAGCAAAAAAAGAGTAACTTCCAATTCCAGATTTAAGGGGGACCAAAAAAATATTCACAGAAAGGAAAGACTGTCACAACAGAAATTAAAACCAAGGGTCTTGAGCTATTTAAGGAGTCAGCATTTCAAAGCATATTGCCACAAATAGTTGACATATACAACGCCCACCCCCGCCCCCCAAAAAAACACAAGGCTTTAAAAATACATGTAGTAACCAGGCCAAACAGCTGCTTAAATTTTAATCCTGCTTAAACAATAAAAGAATGGTATGACTCTTTTATTGGTTTTCCATTGGAAGTGTTTGGGGCACCCATTTAACAAGAGACAGAAGAAAGTTTCAGTCCTGCCAAAATTATTTAAAATATGCAAAACTTAAATAATATCTGTTGTTATTATTTTAAAGTGTAGGTGTTATCAATAATAATAGCATCAATAATGAAATATGTAAAAAGCAACAGAATACTGGTGTTTAGATATAGAAAAACCACCATCCTTGCCACAAGATAGAAGAAAAAATTCAAACCAGAGGAGTTAGCCTCAAAAACACCAAAGCTATGAATAAAGAAATTTTAAAACTTATTTACATATTACATATGACAAGCTGGATTTAGACAGTAGTCAGCACGTACGAAAGGTGGCCTAGAGCTCTTCGGTTATTTACTTGTGTGACAGGAAAATAACTTACTGTGGGAGATAGGAAATTAGTTAGTTTTAAATGATTATTTTCATAAAACTAATACTTTAAAAGGTAAGTCAGATTCAAACAATACCTACAACCGATCACTCAGATTTTTAATCCCTCAGAGGAGAACAAAATTGAGGTCTGGGAAGAGAATTTTTTAAATGCCTTCCCCAGGTAGAAATATGCTTTGCTCTAGAAATTGTGTTGGATTTCCACACCTCCCCACATAATCCTCAAAATCTACACAGTACAGAGCACTGAGTCTTGTACATTTCATTATATGCTTGAATTAATTTATCCTATATGGAATTTGTTACCTTTACAATAAAAAAGTCGCTATTCATTATTGAGAGTGGACAGATGGAACATGTTCAGCTTAAGACATCCATAAGAAGAGAGGGAAAAACTTATAATCCATGAGGCACAGCTTTCGCCATCTGGTAGTTCCCCACTTGTCTGCCAAGACTTTTTCCCCAAATAAAAGTGAACGTTTCTCTTTGGAGTTAATTGAACATTCTTAGATACTGACCCCTAGCCTGATTTATTGATAATAAGCAACCATACAATTAAAATATTTTCCAAAAATAATCCATATTGTAGGGGAAAGTTTTGAGCCTAACTGAAAAAAAAAATTAAAACTACTCTTTCTCTAAAAGCATTATCAGATGAACAAAACAGTTTTTTGCTTTGATAAATAATGAAGGCCATTGAACGAGTTATTTCATCCCCTAGAAAAACACACTGTAAGCTACATAGATACAAAATGGTGCGAAAGAGAGGCTGGCAGTCTCAGGCTCGGACTATGTTTACACAACATTCCCAAGCCCTTTATCTGGCAGATGACGCCTGATGTGGAAGGCAAGAGGCTCCATGGACAGGTACATCCCAAGCCACAGCTGTTACAGCATCCCTTTACTAGAATGCAGCACACAAGCCTACCACCCTTAGAAATATGTTAAATGCTATCACATACTATAAAGCGTAAGTAAATCATCCCATCTATTAACTAAAACAGTGCATGTACACTTTTCAAGTGTTTACCTCTCCTCCTATGTGTCTGCTTCCTATTGCTGTTGTTCTTTGCAGTAAGCTCTCTCGTCATAGGAAAGACATAGGGCCAGTTCTTTGTTTATTAGTGCTCTAGCTCCAGATCCTATGAATAACATTAGGAAACATATACCCATTTCTCTGGCAATTGTCTAGCATTTAAAAAGATCCTTGTATGGAAGAAAAGCTAACTACCTGATTTTTGTATTCCAGGATTAACGAAGGACTTTACTATAACAATGTAACAGCATATAATGAAATGTACAAGACTCACTGTTACAATGTAACAATGTTACATTGTGACATTGTAAATCCTTAAAAGAATTTCTAAAATTTATTAGCAATTTAGACAATACACATTTATTAAACACTATGTGCTTAGCTCACAACCCCCAAAATGTGGACTAAAATGTGATGGATATGCTATAGTACTTTTGACACTGAGATATTAAAAAAAAACAAAAACCTTACTGGTGTATATATAAACTGAATTTTGGGACACCAAGGCTGACTACACAAAATATATTTTTCTCTAAATTGCTCTGTTAAAAATGTGATGGAATAAAATTAAACCAAAGCTTGAATCAATATGATACCAGCTAGGTGATTTTCACCAGTTGCTCTACTGAGCTGCTCAATTTCCTCATCTTTAAAATGAGAATTATTATAATCATACCTACATCATAGAATCATTATGAAGATTATTAAGATAATACATGTAAGAGCTTAGGATAATACCTGACGCAGCATAAAAATAATATATTAGCTATTATTATTTTTATTAAGTTTGCTTTCAGAATTTTTAACAAATTTTAAACCATTTAACATCATTGGAATCATATTAAAATTATTTGTGAAAACTACTCCAAACCCATTAATCCAAATCTATGAGGGTAAATATAATGTGTAGCTAGAATTGAGACCCTCTGATGAAGATGTTAAAATTCTACAGATTGGCAACCCCCAAATGATTTGCTTTGGTTACTTCCTTGTGTTCTCCTGGAGCAAAGCCTAGCTCAGTGATTTGCATATAGTAGATGTGCAATTATCCAATAAAATAGAAAACTGCTAAATCTATCTCTCAGTTTGCATTGCATGAATTCTTGGTCTTAGAGTTGTTTCTACACATGGTAAAACATGTTCAAGAATGCATTCCTAAGCATTATTCAGGGAATACCCTTTTGCCTCATATTTATTTGACCTCTCTCCATTCATCTCTTCCTTCAGTACCATTATGGGCTGAATTACATCCTCCCAAAATTCATATATTGAAGCCCTAACCCCAACCCAATACCTCAGAATGTGGCTGCTGTATCTGGAGATAGGGTCTATAAAAGTGGTTAAGCTAAAGTGACTCATTAAGGTGGGCCCTAAACCAATCTGACTGGTGTCCTCAGGAGAAGAGAAAATTTGGATGCACAAAGAGGGACCAGAGATACACACACACAGAGGAAAGGTCATGTGAGTACACAGAGAGGAGGTGGCCATCCACAAGCCAAGCAGAAAGGCCTTGCCGTCTGTGGCATTTTGTGATGGTAACCTTAGAAAACTAATTCAACTCCATTCATCTTCCCATTCATTGACTCATCCATGGGTAGGGTTCCAGGATCCCCCTCTCTCACAAAGGTTCTATCGCCCAACATATTCTACAATGTATCATATTTATTTACATGTCTGAAAGCCCACAGAACTGAGACTTCTTAAATTAGAGACTATCTAATTTATCCTTGTCTACCTAACGTCTACCCATGTACCTGGCATAATTGCTGAATGAATGAGTGAATGAATGAATGAACAAACACCAAATTGATTCCCAAGTCAAATAAATGAAAACTGAGTGCTTATAAAAAATGGAAGAGAAACTCCCATAACAGAACCTTTTCTGACTGTTTCAAAACCCTACACCTGATATGTAGTGCCACCTACTAGCGCCACTGATAAGCAAAGCACACGGACATAAATATCCAAAGAAAAAGACAGAACAACACACAGTTCTATGATCTCTGGACTACTATGCACAATTCAATCCAAAAAACCTACAAATATTCCTTGCTTAAGATCTGCAAATCTTCCCTGGCTCCTTGCCCGAGGCAGAGGTATGTTCACTCTGATTCAAGCCAATCTGTATCCTTTCTACTTTAAGGGCTGTAAAAGTGTTGCTGAGATTTGAAAATCTGGTCTGATACGGCAACGAGCTTTTAAGAACTTTGATCCTTAAGAATCTATTTTTAAATAAAGTTATGTGGTAATAAAATGTGAAAGTCTGGATTGCATCGATATAGAATTATGGAATTGTTGATAAGTAATAACGTTTTGGGTACAATGACTTTAAACATAGTTTAAAGCCAAACAGAGTCCTAGGATACCACCCCTGTAATATGGGCATTTTCTATCACTCATTCATAGCGCAAAAAGCCAGAAGGTGGCCCTCAGGGATTACACACAGTGTAATGACACAACAGGGAATGAAGGTGAACCAAGCAATTTAAGTTTCAGTCTCTCCCCTTCTATAATTGACTGGAACTGAGGTTACAGAGCCTCCTTCAAAATTTGTTTTAAAAATACAATAAAACAGTGTGAGCGGACATCTTATTTTTATTGGTACTTACACTCTGCATATGATTAAACACAAACTTGCAAAGAATTAACCACTCCACCAACCCATTGCATCTGTTATCAAACTTGCAGGAGCCAGGAATGTTTTGAAGGGAAATGGGGGCGGGTGACCTGAAGCCCACTCCCTTGGGTCAGTGCATGCTGGGAGGGGAAATGAGCTACAGAGCAGACAATTTTCAGCTTCAGTGGTTTTACTTTCTTTACCAGGCCTCACGAAAACACACTGACAAAACAAAGGACACAAAATTAATGACCCATACATTCTGTCAATTGACTCTTAGTAGCAGTGGCCAGTTCACCTTAATTTTTTTGTTCACATTGAACATGTAGCCCAAGGCATTGGTTAAGGTTCACTTAAGAATTCTTCAAAGGCATCACTTGGTTTTCATTAATTTGTTAACTGTAACTTCTCCTTTCTGCTGAGGAACCCACAAACCAAGTGAAGGCCTTTATGCAAAAATGAAAGAACAAAAGGTAAATGTTTGACCAAGCAGCCCTTCTTTTGCCTCCAGAGCAATCATTTCTCCTTCATGAATATTAGAGTAAATGATATCCATCGGATTTTTCTAGAACGTAAACTATATTTTAACCTTCTGATTTTCTCAGAAATCCAAGTGTCATCAGCTATTGCAGAGGGATAAGTAACACTGTAGCTTGTTATTTCTGTGAGTAATTATTTCCCAAAGACTGTGGTCTTTAACCAATAATTGTTTATGAAATCTAATTTAAGCATACATAAAATATGGTCAATATCTGGCCTTGGGACTTCCCTGGTGGCGCAGTGGTTAAGAATCTGCCTGCCAATGCAGGGGACACGGGTTCGAGTCCTGGTCCGGGAAGATCCCACATGCCGCGGAGCAACTAAGCCCGTGTGCCACAACTACTGAGCCTGTGCTCTAGAGCCCATATGCCACAACTACTGAAGCCCTCACGCCTACAGCCCAGGCTCCGCAACAAGAGAAGCCACCACAACGAGAAGCCCGCACACCATAACAAAGAGTAGCCCCCGTTCGCCGCAACTAGGGAAAGCCTGTGGGCAGTGACGAAGACCCAACGCAGCCAAAAATAAATAAATAATTGATTAAATAATTTAATTAATTAATTTAAAAATATATTTGGCCTTAGATAAAATTTAAGAATCGACAAAAAAGCAATAAGAATTCAAAAAGATGTATAATGGAACTTAGTACTTCTGTATCTGTATAAAACGTATACCACCTTTAAGATGATGGTAACACTTTGCATTGAAATTTTCTTTCACTTACTGGCCCACAATGGACAGTTTGATATTACAGTAAATTTTTCTACTTGGTCAAAAGTTACAAGAAGGCTCATCTCTATGAGCATCTTTCTTCGTAAAATTGCTAAGAAGTTGAACAGTTTTCCAAGGACACGTAAATAATGAATACTGAGGCACCAATGGCAGGGTCTGAGTTTTCTTTATCAATTTGAAACCAGAATATAGGGTGAGGCAACAGTTTCTTTCAAGCCTCGCAGGAAGTTGGTAGTTTCAACATTTCTCTTTGTTAAAAAACAGTATCAAGACAGTTCTAAGTGTGACGGAGTCTACCATGAGGCCATTTGGTAGTTTTTAGCAAAGGAAATGGATCCCATGAAGCAAATGTACCATTCCTTTCTAAAAGCTTCTCAGACAGTTATAAAATATGATAGCAATGCTTGGTTGGTACAACTTCACATTAGTTGCATCTGTCAGCATTTCCATTACAAACCCTTGATTTTCAAGGTTTTATAATTCAGCTGTGAAAAGTTGCTTTAGAAAGAAAGTTGGCAAGGCAGTCTCAGCCAGGGAGTTTATCAAATCGAACAAATCTTTGTTTAGCTATCTCTCAGTTCTGTGAGCCAAGGTCTACTCCCAGTTAGACATGCCAAACTTCCAGTGACTTCAATGCCAGAGAAAGGTTTTTTCTCTCTCTTTAAATTCACTTCACAAGAGCTTCTCTCATTCTTGCTTCAGAAGCCGCCAGGATCCAGCTCATATCCTGTGTAACCCAGTGGGAGAGGAGCCACATCATATGTAACCCTGTAGGACATATGAATCGAGTCTTGGCCAAGTGTCTCCGGCATGAAATGTGGTCAGCACTACAGAGAGATGTGGAACTTTTGAATATGTGTGCAATTAAAATGTAGGCACATCATACTACTGCTTGCATAGTGAAGTGGTACTAATTTATTAAAAGCCTTGTTGACTGTGGGAGCATGTGTGTGTTTCAGGGGAGTTCTAATTACTTAGCATATGAATTTATTGCTACACTGTCTTTGAAGAAGCAGAGGAAAAAAGACAACCCAAACCACGTATATCATGTATAGCATACCTGTTGTATAGTCTTTGATATACATTTATTTAATTGAGATTTTGATGTTGGAATTTATTATAAACTTGTTCTTGCTCAGAAGTGGGTGTAGATCAGTTTTACTCAAATATAAAATTACACTATTTATAAACTTATAAGAAACTTAGAAGAGATAGCTTTGGACAGAATAGTGTAATAGTTCATTTTTAAGATTGTATCAAAATATTTTGTAAGATATTTATCCTTACATGCAATAAATTTCATCTAGTTTTTTATTTAGATAGATATACTAGTCTAGATATCTTTGACACGTAAGAATACAAATCAGACAAAAATTCTTCACAAAGTCAATTTTAAGTTTGAGAGGGGAGAGAAGACATACGTGGAGATTACCATGATAAATGCTCTAAATGCTAGGCATCAGAAGAGAACAGAAGAGATGTTTCAGTAGATCAGAAAGTGGAGATTTATGGGATATGCCCAAGGGCGTATTACTATTAATAACTCTGCACTACAGTATAGTAAAATATTTAAATATAGTAACATTCAAATATTTAAATTTGATATACAAATATTTAAATATAGTAACATTCAAATATTTAAATTTGATATATATTTGTAAAGTTTAACCTTTACAACTATCATGTATAGTTTTATAAATACTTAATTTGTATATTTAAATATAACATCCATTGAATTAATAATAGTCATGTCTCAGACTAATTCCTTCCTTATTAACAGTTTACACTTAGAAGTATCGTCACAACAAATCTGTTAACAACGTTTGAGGCTGTGAATTTACACCTTCTAGGTAGCTGGCCTACAGAGGCACTAAACGACACCACATGGCAAATTCAGGTGTCATCAACAGTTTTATAAAGGCCTGGCCTCGTCAGAAGGCTTTTGTAGATGGCAGGCTAGCAGATGGCTAAAGCCAGGTATGGTTTGGGTTTGTTCAATGTCTTAATCTATTTTCAAACTCTGGATTTGGCAAAACCAAAACCACATTTTGCCAAGTACTTTCTCCCTTAATTTTTAAGCCCATGTGCATTTTCAGTGAAATTTAATCCATATGTTTCTTATTTTTTTACACTTAACTCATCAAATACTTTTCTCTAAGAGCCATTTGACATTCAAAAGCCTTGTGAGTCTTTTTTAAAACTAGAAGTTTTTCAGCTTTTTTTTAAACTAAAGGTTTTTAGCATTTCCCCCCCTCAAAACAGGAAGTCGCAATCTGCCAAGTGTAAATGAATGTGAACATGAACACAATATGTTAATCCAATGCCAAGAGGCTTGAATTTGGTGGGAAACTTCAACTTCACAAAAGTGCCCACAATTTTTTAAAAAATATTCCTTTGTGAGTCTGTCTGAACCTAGACAATGACTGACAGAATTTGAATTTTAAAAAACGAACTTTACCAAAGCTGACGAATGAGAGGGGCAAGAAACGTCTCTTCAGCATTTCACAAAAGGAATTCTCATCATCCATTTGTAAAATGAGCAACTGCTGTTTCTTTCTTTCCTTAGCTATTATATTTCATTTTCTAAAAATTGTTTGGAATATACACCAGTAAGAAATAAATTAATTATCAGGACCTTAAAGTTATATATTTTCATGATAGAAAGACACAGATTTATGTATTATATATTTATTCAGAAACTTTATTGCTTATGGAATACATCAGTGTATACTTCATATTCTTTTTTGAATTTATATATTTGCAGAACATTTTTCCCAGGAAGAAAAAAGCAGTGATAATTTTTAGAATGGCTTAATACAACTTAATGCCAATATATAAATTCAATATAAACGTATTTAGAAAAGCAACCCTAACAAAGAAGCAAACAGACAGCCTACCCTCATCCCATTTTATACTTTGTAGCCCAGCCATATTTTACACAGCTAGGCTCATGGCAGGCACCCAATACATTCTTATCAGATTAAGTTGAATTGAATCCGATAGCATAAGTGATGAGTTATATTGTGATGATCCAAAGAATAATGACACTGTAATTCCTCTAATATATTTAATAATTTCTTGTCAAAATCATATATATAAGTTATTCCTCATAACTATTGTGTGATGCCATTTTTGTATCAATTCAAATTCTCTCTTCTGAGTTCCCATGGCCATTAAGTTACAACTATGTTATAGCACTAACTTTCAGGAAGGAGAAAGTGAAAATCTTGGAGTGAACATCTGAAATCAACCAGAAGCTGTCATTGGGAAGCAAAAGAAAGGCTGAGGTCTATGCGTGTGATGAGTCATCTAGCATATCCCAAATACCTTTCCAGGAAGGCAATCCCTTCATCAACCCATCATCAAAGGACTCGGCCTCTAAACCTAGGAACCAACTTTCAGCTTTTACTCTGGCCCAAAAGTCATTTTTCTCATTTTCCTTATGACACTCAATAGATATCTCAATAGATATCTTTTTTCCTTTTTCATACCTTATATGAGAGTTTGTCTGAAAGTAATATTACCATGTTTGTCAAGATCACGAAAACTCAGGAAAGTATTATTCAACTTGGTTTCTTTTTTGTTTCTGAGACAATGTGCTGTTAGAGTGGTGAGGTCACTGTCTGAGATTCTCAAGCCAAGAGATGTTCCAAGAGTCTCTCCTAACCCAATTCAGCAGACAGTTATTTGTTCATTCACCAAATGCTGATAAACACCTACTTTGTTCTGGACACTCTTCATGACCAAAGTTCTTGCCCTCTTTAAGTTTATTCTAATAGTGACTCCACCACTTTAATAGCACATTACCTCAGAAACAAAATGATTTTTGTGCATTTCATTTAATTTTTAATATTAAGAAATCACATTGAATGTTACTTTCCCAAATTTTCATGTTCTTGACAAACATGATAATATTACTTTCAGATAAATCCTCACATAAGGTATGAAAAAGGAAAAAAGATATCTATTGAGATATCTATTGAGTATCATAAGGAAAATGAGGAAAGAAAAAAAAAAAAGCTTTTGGAAAACATTCCAGAAGACTTAGAATGTTCCAGAGCAATGAAAAAAGTTGTAAGTGGACAGAGAAGGCTGATAAATGATGCAAACAGGAGAGCAGAATGAGAGCTCTAGGTGTAGTCTTGAACTTCACCTAGTCCAGCAATGGCAAAACCAGGACCCACGAGTGTCCTTCTCTCCTCACAATGCGTGGCTAGCTTTGCTGTTAGCAGACCATGGAGCCAGATCACAGCTTCTGAAACTGTCCAAAGGATCAGAGATCTACCAAAGCAAAGGATGCATGAGAGTTGAAACCTATTTGACTTCCCTGATAATCCAACTCCTTCATGTTTAGATAATTTGCCCATGGTCACACAGCTACTAATTCTTCACATTGCTTGCAATGGTTTTCATAATTGACAGAGAAGCAAACAGCTTAAGTGGAGGAGAAAGGAAAGCTGATATCCACCAAGTGCCCAGGATACAAAACCAACACAATATCTCACTTAACACACCAATCCTGTGAACTAAGTAGTATCCCTTTTATACATTAGAAGCCCATGCAATCCTTCCTAGTCAGATACCATACCTAAACTGCCAAAACGAACGAACAAACTTGCAGAATCTGGTTTTTCTCTGTGCTTGTATTGCCTCTTTTGGACACTAGGTATAGGGACCCTCTCACGGGGGGACGTAGGTAGTTGTAGATTATTAAACAAAACAAAATGGTGTAGCTCAGGGGAAGCCTAGATGATCAGCCTCTTTATTTTTCTATTTCCTCTTGAGGTAAATAGGCTAGAAGATGTGAAACAGTTTGATCTCCTTGGAAGTAAGATGTTAGTTTAGAAGCTCAAAATAATCTAGTCCTAATTTGCTATGGCGGCACAGACTTTATTGGTCAAATTAATTACAATTGTCTAGTGTTTGCATCAAAATCTTGTGTTGTTATGACAACCATTTTCAAGCCCTGACTTCTGTATTGTGGCTTAAACGTGATAAATTCCCACTTTCAGAAGACATCCAGCTGGTAAGCTTACTTCAACTGCCAAGATGATGTCCCACAATTTCCACATCTGCTTCAACTCCTCTGTCACAGCCTCATTACTAATTTTTTTCTCCATTTTTTAAGAATTGGGATAATTTTGTTTCCCTGGAGCAGGCTGTAAGTGCACACCCAAGTCAGACATTTATTTATGAGTGGCTTCAATTTACGGACGAGATGTGTTTGTATCTTACGTTCCGCATAAGTCCTCTCCTGACTTTCTCAATAATTTGACTTTATGACACAATTTAGGTGATCTCGAACAAAAAGAAAACCCAAAGATATTTAACCCATTTTAAATATTCATTCTCTAGTTTTTCTAGAATTCTGTCAGAAAACTCTTCAAAAATACTTAGCCTCATCTAGTTTCAAATCAAACCAATATAAATAATGGGTAGAATTACTAACCTGCAGGGAATGTCATCCTAAATTTCCTGGCGCTGACTATGTAACCATAAGCATGACTGGTGTATTTACTGGAGGCAGTATATACTGTATAATGTTCCCTGAAAACTCATGTAACTAATGCAATATGATAACCACTAGGGTGCTACTGTGACGTAAAGGACATAGTACAATCTTATCCAATTCAAACAAGAAAAAAAATAGTTGACTTTAATGGTCCTGCCCTCCAAACAAATACATTGCCTGTTCTACTGAACTTAAAATTCCAGGTTATATATAAGTTGTCCTGAAATAAAAGTAATTCAGTGGCATACACATTCCAGCACCAACATATGATTTTACTCTTTGATCAAATATTTCTAACAGTGATTTTAAGGAATCAAGTGCTATACAGGACATGACATTTACTGAGAGAATGTAAGAGGAAAATAAATGGATTCAATAGCACAGATTTCAAGTTGGCAGAAGATGGAACTAGTCTAAGAGGAGACATGTTTCCACTCGGGGAGTTGTTGGATGTTGACATCAAAGTGTTTTAAGCTGGATCCAGCAGATATGCTCAGGCATCAGCAGAAGGAAATTCAGAAAGGTAAGCTCTGAACCACAGGACAGGAAAGATGGAAGAGAGTGTCGAGGCTCCCTGCTCTTACCTTCTCATACCCTCATTTCCAGGATCTTACAGATGTGGAAACGGAGCTGTAATTTCCAAGGGTCCCAGTCCCATCAGAGCAGGCTTACAGCCATCTAACTTCCAAGATGCCAAGATGTTGATTCTCCTGAAATAAGTCCTAGGGCAGGAAGAGCTGGAGCTGGGCAGAGACTGCTTCATGGCAGCCTTCCAGGGAGACGGCCAGCACGGTGATAATGGATGTAAGACGAGTGACTCATAAGATGTTAGAGCTTGTTTTTAAAAAAATGAATTAAAATGATATCCATGATGAAAGAAAGAGAGAAAGAAAGAAAGAAAGAGGGAGGGAGGGAGGGAGGAAGGAAAAAGGGAAAGGAAAGGAAAGGAAAAAGAACAGAACAAAGCTAGAGAAGTATAAATAGCCTGGTGTAAATGTACCTGGCCTTCAGCTAAGGCTACAATATACATTATAAACACCAAACACTGTCAAGAGCATTTTAAGAAATTGGTCATCCCTTTCCACCACTTTGTGAGTAATACTTGGGAATGGATAAAAAAATAATAATGGCCTCCAGGGAATGTTTAAGAATGAGGTAATTTACATGCTTCATCCAGAAAACATTAAGTGTATCCTTCTCCTCTGCCAGGATAATTTTGAATTTCTGGCATCAAAGCTGAAATTTTCTACCAAAGTTGATCAATCTCCTGTTACCACTCTGTATTTGTGTTGGAGTAACAGTTTATTCTATGCAGTGTTAGACTGAGGCTAGTCAGCTATATTTAATCTTAAGGTTTTTATTCAGGGCCTCATTGAAGAAAAATCCCCAAACTTCGTGTAGGCCGATTTTTGCGCAATTTTTCGATACTAATTCTTCCGATTTGGGGACCATGGCAACTCCGCCAAGAAGGGTGAAAATGATTACTTCTCTAAAGAAAGACCTTGGTTTATTCTCTTCTCCCTTCCCTTTTTTCCTTCTATCACATAATATTTTGGCTTTTTCTCCACCATCAGGTAAGACCAGTGAACTGTGGAACAGCTGCCTGAATTATGTGGATAATTGCTTCTACTTTCTTTAGAGATGTCAAATATATATTGTATTTTGATACATGCCTATCTTGATATCTTATTTCACAAGAAGGCAACTACCATGTGCAAACAGAGGTAATGAATGCATTAAAAGAAAAAGTAGATTTTAGAAACTCATGACAAATACATTGGGGTAGAATCATAGAAAGATCGTAAAAACCGGAGTGTAGTGGTAGGAGGTAGTTTAGAGTTTATTTACTCACGATCACCTTTTTCTCACAGCTTTGAAATTGAAGCCCAGGGAAGTAAGGCAACTTGCCTAAGCCATAGATTAGTTCCAGTTGCTCATTTAAAAAAGATAAATCCATTGGTATCTCCATTGTTGTTCTCCTGAACTCTGCTGAGTTGATTGCCATATTAAACCAAGGATTAACCTCTCCTGCTCCAATCCCTTCACCAAATCCTTCTTGGCTCCTTTCTCTGACCTTTGTGCTTCTGAGTTTGTTGCTGTAGTTATTGCTTTTGGGTTTTTTTTTGTTTTCCTTTTGTCACTGTTGTTTTGGTTACGTTGTACTAGCTCACCTTTTAGATGACACTTACTTCAGGGATTTTGTCTAGCAGCTCTGAGTATACCCATACCAATTTTCTGTTAATGGGGAGTGATCAATATGACTATGTCATTCATTCAAAGTCACAAAATGAAAATTTTACACAAAGAATTTAAGCACCTCCACTGCCCTAAAGAATTCTAAAACCTATCAAGTCACATGGAGGTATTTAAGATTAATAATATCAACTATTATCTGTTTTCAGTTAAAAAGTGCCTTCATAATGTACCCACATGTTTAATCTCATTTAACACTTTAAAAAAAAACCAATAAAGTGACCATTTTAGCATTCCTATTTTATAGATAAGACTGAGGCCACACACTGGACACTGACAATGTGGTATCTGGGGTTTGGAATCCCAAATCTCAGTCACTGTCTACTTTAGCATTAATGAATAAAATTCTTCAAGTTGAAATACTGAGCGACCATGGCCAACACTTCCTCTGTCAAGGTCTGTCCTAATGAGTTGGGTCATATTTACCAGGTCAAGGGAGCCAAGACAATAGGGCAAAGCGTCCTACATATTTTTTGTTTTTGTTTTCTTAACTGCTGGCTACTTTCTCCTGGAGAAACCATCTGGACTGCCCTAATAGCTACCACTTTGCAACTCTCCATGCAACTCTCCAAACTTTTTTTCCCACATATCTTAAGGTAGTGACTGAAAACTTATGTTATCCAATATGTCTGGCTTAAAGATCAGTCCTGAGAACGTCATTTAATATTATGATTAGGTTTTTTGGTTCTGTTGTGATCATGCTTTTTCTTCTTTTCCTCAAAGTGTCTTCTATTTTTCAGTGTAAGGCCTACTTGAGTCCAGGGAATATTGACCAGAAGCATTCAACAAAGAATATATTCACTAAAAGCAGAGGAGTGTACTGAGGTAAGTGCCCCGTCTCGGGAGCTTGATTTTGTGGATTCAAATCTCAACGTCACAGCTCACTAGTTGTGTGACCTTGATCAAGTTATTTCATCTATTTGTGCCTCAGTGTCCTCCCCTGTAAAATGGGTTCTTAGGAGAGTTTAATGAGTTAATGTTTATAAAGTGCTTAGAATAGCGACTGACACAAAGTATTTACATGTTACCTATTATGATGAAAGCATGGAGAAAGTGGAGAAAATGGTCATTAATCTCTAATTTTTTATCAGTTGATATTAATAGCTTCGTGTCCCTTTATTTTTTGATAATGCTGGATTCCCTGACATTTGTTCCACTAAATGTTTCATTTACATTGGTTCCAAAACTGGCTAAACTTATCACATTGTGAAGTTTGCCTTTTAAAAAGCATATATCCAGTGACCAGAGCTCTAAAGAGCTCACATTGAAATTAACAAATAAAACTCATCTGTTGGGATATGTTCATTTTCATTAAAAAGACATCAGTCTGCTCTGCGCTTCCATTAGAAATAGAACTTAATCTCTGACAGGCGTTTCTCATTTTCCAGTTATTCTCTAGGGAGTATACATTGGCATGCTGGCAATGATTTTTTTTTTGGCTCTGTACTGTGGTTGCAAATGGTGTCATTGTTCTTGGTTAAATCTGCGAAAAGTCAGCCTACCCTTCTCATTTTTTTGGCTTCACGCTAAAGTAGCCTTCATGGCAAAGAACTCTATGAGTTTATCACTCTTTATTCACTGCCCATATTCCAACATGATCAAAGCCTGCTAAAATAGCTATACACTGAGCTTTATTTTTCCCTCTTTTTCAGTTTCTACATTTGTAAAGGATGATAATATATGTTGAAACAACATCTAGATTTTTCTATTTGTTGGTCAATACAGGAGTTTCTGAGAGAAACAAGACAGGATAAATAGTTATTCTTAAATTTCCTTGCAGGCGGAGAAACAGGTTTGGTTGTCACTTGTTAATGCATTTTGTCACTGAATATTTTAAACTATTTAGTCATACTTAGGACAGATGTTCAACAAATCATTAATGAAAAGATGGCCCTTAATGTGTGTCAGAATTCAGTGTATAGATTAGCGGTTGGTTCCAAGGATATGATTCCAAGGATATGAGAAAGAAACAATGAAAAGCATTCCATGATCATAGACTACTTTTTCCTTAAGTAGTTTGTTCATTCTCTTTGGAATCCTACTTGCATAATAAATTTTCCTCTCAAGTTGTTTCTTTATAAACAGTGTAAACATTAACAGCCTCTGTCTGAAATAGTAGATCCTAAATAAAAGTTAAATTAATATAATTTTACATTGTTATAAGAGCCAAAGTGATACTCTAGAAGACAAAAAATTTATTTTACTAAAAGATCTAAACTATATTTCTTTGGCTTTTATTCAATATCAGATTTTACGTGCATGGAGAGCACCATGTTTATTGACTAATTGTGCAGTGTGTCAAATTATTGATGTAAGACATTCAAAGTTCTGTGTAGATCAGCCACAGTCAGCTTCTCCTTTTTTTGCAGAAAAAGGAAATAGACACACAGGGCTGAGTCCTTTGCAAGTTCCATTATTTGCTCATCAAATAATTATGGAATGTCTAGATTGGGCCAGGCCCTGATCCAGGTGCTTGGAAAAGTTGGTGCATAGCTCAGAAGAAAGACATGCTGCTCTATAGGAGCTTCCACTGTAACTTCTAATAGCAACATGCTCAATTTTAAAAATAATAAGTCTTTGCCACTCCTGGCCGAAGACTGCTGTTGACCAAAGGCACATTATTGATAATAATATGCCTTTATCTCACAGCATACTGGCACATACTTCGGTATTTGACTATCACAACAGGAGAATAGGCCTTTGTGCCTAAAGTGCCCTTCTTGACCAAACTCCTACTCAAATGAAAAAGCTCAGCTCAAATGCTTCCTCCAGGAAGCCTTCTGACTCATTATGGAAATCAATTTTAGGTTACACAACATGTTTCTCAGATATCAAGGAAATGATGTCTCCAATTCTCATATCACATCAATTCCTTATTTAATCCCCTCGTTTCCCAGCTTTTCTTTCACTGAGCTAGAGCCATGTGACTGAATATGACAAATGGGAGGTAAACAAAGGTGATGAGTCACTTGAGTCTAGGCACTTTAGAGTTGGTGATTCTTCTCCGTTGCTCTCTTCCTCTCCCAGGGTAATTAACAAGCCTTGTGTTGCAATGGTAGCATCACAGAGAAACCTGAGTCCTCAAGCTCATTTCTGGAGAAACCTCCACCAACCAGCACTGAACACTGATGGAGTGAGAGATCTACTGTTGCTGTGCTAAGCCATGAGATTGGGGGATTTGTCTGTTGAGGCAACTGACATTAATGACTGTGACTAATACAGTGATAGAAAGAATGAACTTGTTTTGTTTTTGCCCAAAGAGGCACATCTCCTACATAGGAGACAAGGAGTGATGTTAGAGATGCACCAGGCTGCTACTACCTCTACAGGGGCTGGAGCAGGGCTGGGGATGGGCACTCCTTTCCCCAGTTTGGCTGCTTCTTTCCCAAACACTTTCTCCTGTCTTTTCTCTTGATCCGAAACAGGAAAACTCATAAATCACCCTTTCACAATGAGCTGAGTATACATTAGCTATTTGTTACTTTTTCTTCAAGATAAAAGGTATTTAAGTCCTGTCACTGAAAATTGAAGGAGCAGGAGGTCCGTGTGTAAATCTCTCTTTAGATCATATACAGAGCACTTCACACACACACACACACACACACACACACACACACACACACATACACTCAGAGTCTACTTTTAAACATTCTTTTACTCAAAAATAGGATGGTTGAAAGAAAGGAGAAAGTTAATTCTAGATTCCAATTAATTTCACTGCTGAAATATTAAAGAAAATTATGTTTGCTTTCTTAAAGTAAATGGAAGTTAGACTATCAAAGATTAGAAAAGATTGCTTATAATAGCTCAGCCGCATACCAGGGAGATCAGCTCGGTGCTCTGTGACCACCTAGAGGGGTGGGATAGGGAGGGTGGGAGGAAGACGCAAGAGGGGGGCGATATGGGGATATATGTATACATATAGCTGATTCACTTTGCTATACAGCAGAAACTAACACACCATTGTAAAGCAATTATACTCCAATAAAGATGTTAAAAAAAATAAATGTACTTTAAAGGGAACAAATAAATTACTATGGAAAAGAAAAAATAAATAAATAAAATAAATTTAAAAAAACATAACCAGCCAAAATAAAAAAAAGGTTGCTTATAATAGCTAAAAACAAGGACCCGCTGCTTGCTTAATAATGTCCCTTTCCCTGATTTAGCATAAAGGAATTGGGGAAATAGCAGAACATGAGTATAAATCCTACAATCTTAATGAAAGATTTATTATTAAGTAAAATTATTTTTGCTTCTTTTTAATATGTTAAATTTCATACTACATTGATAGAAAGATAACAAACAAAAACTACTTTTTATTCCATGTGGAAAAAAAAACAACTCTGGCCCAGGACCCTAGTTAAAGTAAATGTAGAGATAGGAAAATAAACCATGGTATTAATTAACAGATTGAAAGGAATATGAACACTTCCATGCAGGATAGATTCAGATGTTAGGTATTCTAAGTGCAGGATTGATAGCCCTAGAATTTAAACCTGAAATCTAAGTAGACTTTTCCCAATGTCATGATATATTTAACTTCTAAATCCCTGGGGAAATTTTGAATCTAACAAACATGCAACATGGGAAAATAAACACCACCATGTGCCATTTTCTCTTCCATAAATTTTTGCTTTGGTTGCTGGGAAGCTCAGAGATAAAGAGTCAGTACTTTCTTATAGTTCTTTCCAGAATCGGTTATTAAATATGCTGCCTTCCCCTTCTTCTTTTACTCTTCAGTATTTATCTTATGATAATAGTCTTGGGTTTTGTTTTTCGGGTTTTTTTTTTGGTACCTGTATTTTTCTTGCAAGCTGCCTCAAGTACTTTGTGGAAATAGCGGTGCAATAAATTTTTAAAAACCACTAAATTTTAAAACAGCGAAGTGTCAGGTACAAATATGATCGCATTTCTGAAACGATCTACTCCAAATGGAACCACAGAATGTCAGAAGGGAAGGGGTCTTAGAAGCCATCTAATCCAAACGCTTGCTAAGTAGATCCAAAGAAGTTAAGTAACTTACCTAAGACACACAGATAATTAGGGGCCATTTCTCCTGTAGCATCTCATTCCCTTTCACTATGAGCTGTATCTCTGCTTCAAATACAATGTCCACATCAGCACATACTATATTGGCTTAATTTATTTATTTTTCACGAGTTTTTAAAGCTTTCTATGTAAAGAACGAGTATTTAAACCTAAAGTGCTAAACAGAGACCTACTCTCATCCTTTCCGTAAACTGTTGCTCAGGCAGCTGCCAAAGGAAGGAGATTATTCCCATGGACTCCTGCCAGGAGTCTGGCTGTGGACTGTGCTCAGGACTAACTGTTGCTCTGAGTAGTTATATTAGTCAGGAGCTAGACCTGTCAGGATCTCTACCAATTAGGATCTGCTTAAGCGGCAGCAAAACAGAAAGAAGTTAAGAGAAAGCTCAGTTGCCCATATTCTCGATACGTAAAACCCCAATCTTTGGGGAAAGATTTTGTCAACCTTATCCTGGGCTATGATATATGGTAAATAATGGCATCCTTGAGCTGTTCATTCTAAATCACTGCACCATCAGTGGGGTAATTGGTGGGGCTGATCCTGGTCACACAGGTCATGTTGTGGCTAATATATAGGATCCTCTTCATAGGGCTCTGCACTGATAAGATATGGCAGCTGGCATGATGGAATCCAGACAGGCAGCCGGACGTGCCGTGCGTGCAGACAGAGATGGGCTCCAAAGACACTCTGTTATTTGAAAATCAATATATTCACAATATTCTTGCTCGATAGCAAAAATGTGCAACAATTATCTGGCAAAGTACACTTCAGAAGCACTCCGATGTTTTATAGATACTAATATTAATGTCTCTAACTTGTAGCGGTAAAGGTCCAGTTTTCAAAATGGTGAGTTTGGAATTTGACACAGAGATAATCATTGGAAGATTCAGGCTCACAAGCCTTGCTGTTAGGTCCTTTTCAGGTTAGAGATTGGAGTGAAGGGGTGCGTGACATCAGAGGACACCAAAAGGAGAACAAAGTGGTAAGTTAATGCATATGGAGTCAAATACTTTACGAAAGGGCTAATGGAAGAGGCTGGGTTCTACCCCATTATTGACTACATTTTCTCATGCACACCAGGTGACATATCACATTCCAATTCTTCCTCTTCACTATGGCACTGGGGTAGTCAGTGGCTAAGGAGCCAGGAGCGCCAGGCTGTAAAGCCATTCTCCACTAAGAGGACACAGTGACATTAATGGATTTCCGGGTGTGGGAGCCTCCCAGCATTATTGCTTCTCGAAACCTCCTTGATGTCTTCAGAAGTCTCTAATCTGTATCCTGCCAAGAACAAACACTATACATAGAGTGTGCTAGTTACGAGGAACACAGCTGCCAGTCTGACGTTCAGGAGGGTTTTCACTTTATTTCTCACTCTAAATGATTATCTTAGATTAAAATCAACATAAATAAAAGGAATTAACAAAGGAAACTAACCTTAGTTAGAGAGAAATTCATAGCCAGACAGCACAATAAATCTCATGACCAATGAAGATATTGGCAAATAAATTCTCCTCAGTGTTGCCCACAAATGCATCTGCTGGTAAAGTTATGCATTAGCAAGTTTACTTCCTCTCAGTAAGGCCTGAGAGATTCTGTCATTGTTAGTCATGATCCTAAATTACTTAATAAGAGTTGCAATTTCAGGCATTTGAAAATTATGTACCCATAAAATATGCAGGGTGAAGTAAGCAAACTATTTGCTATTTACTTCTAAATATTTAAATGGTCTTCATTAGTTATCTACGAAGCATGCCTCAGTGAGGTCAGCGTGGTACTCATTGCCAGGCTCACTTTCAAGCCAATGGAAACAATGGAAACAACGTCTCACTGACCAGGGAAAGACAACACACAATTCAGACATGATAGTTCCTAAGTTATCCTCCCATTGTTTCATTCACATAAAGCGATATCTGATCCCATATTATACTTGGTCTTTTCATACCGGCAATTTGAAGAAATACCATTAAAGAAAAAATATTGTCAAATATTATGCTTCCAAACCCTAAAGTCATTGCTTAATATGAAACATAGGGGTGTAGAGACAAAATGTTGCCTGCCCAATATCAATTCTTCTTTTTGACCTTACTAATAATAGATCCAATATTATTTAAGGCATGAAAGAGGGTAAGGGAGAGAAAGAGAGGCAGGCAAGAAAGCAGGAGGGAGGGAGAGAAGGAGGGAGGAAGGAAGGAATACATTTCCCAGCTTGCTTTGCAGCTTCACTGGTTCTGGTCAATTAGATATACAGTTATCACTGGGTAGGGGCTTCCAGAAATGCCCTTCAAGGGAAACTGACTTACTGACATGTACCATTCTTCTTTGTTGTTCTTAACATTTTTCTTGCTTAGGATGTGCACAAGATGGCTGGCACTTTGCAACCATCTTGAGAACGTGCGGGTGGAGGTCACACCTAATAACAGTACAGCAGGAAGCTAGAAGGATCGGGATTCCTAATGACAACATAGAACTGCCGTACCCATGACTGGCCGCCAGCCTTCATACTTCTTTTAAATTTTAAGCCACTATTTTGGAGTTTCTGTTACTCATACAGATAAAAACAAGGAAGTTGAAAAAGTATTGGCTTGAGGCCTGGTTTCTAGTCCTTGCCCTTCCATGAACCACGTGGCCTTTGAAAAACTCTCTTTACATCTCATGACCTCAGTTCTCTTCTCTTTATATTGAGTTGGGCTGAATGATATTAAGAAAACACGTTTCATTTTACTAGTTGTGATTTTTAACTACCCATCTTTACTTTTCCAATACTATCCTTCAACGTCCATGTGAGAAAGAAAAAACTTAATATTGGGTTGGTGAATTTTAAAATAAAAGAAGAATAAGAAGGACAAGTGGTTACAAACCCTAGAATCCACAAACCAGCAGATGACAGTTTCAACAAGTTTTAATTAAAGTAAGCTATGTTTTAATAAATGTCATCACTAACAGAAAATATTTTGGCCTCTCGAAGAATCTGACTAGGATAGGTACACTGAGGCAAGAAGGAGTTGCCTTTGCCTTCTTTTAGCTCTATTTAGGAAAGGGACTTATGAGCCTTGGAGGGTGGGCAGTAGGGAAGAGATTAACCCCGGCCCAGGCTGATCCACTCTTACGATGGAGCATCCGCCTATTTGGGGGTAGCCCTGGGTCAGGGTGGAGCTCAAGGTGGTTGGAGCTCTGCTGCCCTTGGCTGGAAAGGAGCCTCCCTTCTCTAGTCTCCCTACTTCTTCTTGAGTGCTTCTGGGGTGTGGTAGAAAGGTGACAGAAGAACATATCTATAGCATAGTCCATTTCTGCAGAGCCCAACAGTTCTGCAGGAGTACACAATCTGTAGTTATTAGCCACCTACTGTGTATATGTCATTTTGCCACGGGTTGGAGGTACTAGAGAAACACAATGTCGTTCCTCGTGATCCAGAGATGCAGGGAAAATTGGGGAAGACTCCTGTAATTTCATCTTACTCTCCCAACTGAAGAATTTATTGTAAACACATGTAAGCCAGAAGTTACTTATTCCGTTCAGGAAGATTTCCCCTAACGGCCTGGTTTAGTGCACATTGCAAATAAGCACCTCAAAAATCTCACAGAATTTTTCATAACCTTCCTGCTACCAGAGGGAATATTGCTGAAAAATTTTAAATATGTGCATTTAAAAATCCCACAATGACAGCCAATTAGTTTATTGTTTTATTCTCAAGAAGCAAAAAATTATATCTATTATTAAGTCTATATAAAGTTTCTATGTCCCCGTCTGGCAGAGCCAAGCAATCTTTCTCTACCTACAATGCCCTTTACCACATTGAAACTAAAGCATCTGGGATGGAAAATCTTTGATATGCCTTTCATACCAACCTTGTGAAAAAAGGTATATGTCTAAGTTTATGGCGGCAAACAGTGTCATTATCTCCCTTCCTCTAATATTTAACCAATCTGAACACTCAGGGGAAAAATGTTATCTGAAATCCAACTACCTTATATACATTCCCTTGGTCTTCTTTTGACGATTCAACCAGCTTTTCTCACAAGTATCTCAAATACTTGTTTGGAAAGCTTTTCTCAAGTGGGTGTGCAAACAGGAGGAGGACTGTTCTTTAGCAATCTCTCCTTATAAGCCTCCAATGATACTATCTTCTTGTACTTTAGTTAATGAAAAGATAAATATGATTTGTGCCGTGCCCAGCTGTGTTTTTCTTGCACTGAGGAATTCACAAAAGGAAAATTTTAAATCATATATTTATCAGTGAACAAGCTTGCTAAAGCAAATAGATTTCAGTCTCCTGAGTTTGCTTCAATAAAAGATTAAACGCTAATAGTGCAATTTACCACACTCAACAGATTTATGAATAATCAAAGTTTGGAGGAAGGCCAGGCCGTTTAAGAACATTACCTAGCAAACAGATGCCAACAGTACGTAGACATCTTCCCTGTAGCTACGCAGCTGTATTTCCTATCACAGGATTCAATATTGACTGAATAATTGGCCTTTACAAAACATTTATTAAAACGCACCATTTACCACATACCCAATGCTTGTTTAAGAAGTTCAGGCAGGGAGGGGGATGGGGACAGGGGAGACACACGAGTTCTTTCTAATTACGGAGTGGATTTAATTAGTAAACAGCAGAAAGCCAAGTCTGGAATTGTTAGACCAAAGGTGCTGAACTGTCAAGGAGTTCTTTAAGGAATAAAGGGAATAAGCACCTCATATTCAGTTTTGGAATAATACTTTGCATTATTACTATATTCATTACTGGAATGTAGATATATATAATATATAAAATTATTATATCATAATACTGTGAGTGGGGTTACTCTCAGTACACCAAAGCCCATTTTCCATGTGCTTTACTTGCACGTTCTCATGTTGCTCCTTGGTGGTCAGGCTGCCATTACGTGGCTGCCCTCATTTTCTAAGATTAATATGCTTAGGCGTGGAGAGTTTGTTGAATGTTGTATCTACCTTAGGTAGCATGTTAAGTTAATGATTAAATGAGGGTTGTCATCCCAGGGCCAAGTTTCTAACTCTCTGAAAAAGATTTCTGATTTCTCTATCTTATGTCTTTGTATCCAGCTTGAAAAAGAACAAGATATCAGCTGATTGATTCGTTGTGATAGAAGTCACCTATTAAAAAAGCTCCTTGCTAACAAATTTGGAATATGGCGTGGACAAAATGCTCTAGTTCGAATGCATTAAGCTTAGTTATGATGAACTCAAAACACACTCACGGTGTGACTGAAAAATGAAAGCTATCACCATGCTTTACAGGTTAACCATGGCAGGAAACACAACCGGATTCCAGGTAATCTCCTGCCTACTTAGAACAGGTTTCCTAACCTTTCGACACCCTGCCTAGTAAAAGTGTTGGTCATGCTCTCTGTAACAGGGATTCTAACCCCAGCCTCACTTGATGCCAGGAAAATGAAGGTATCATTTACCTCTGGCGTTCAAGTATACCTTGAGTAGCTCCTCAACTTGTGTAAGACTTCTCTGACACCTAAAGCTCATTATGCTAGTTCTTCGGTGCTCTTTTTAGTTACGTAAAACCTTTGGTGTTTTCAATTTTACATGGACTTTAAAAAGAGAGTAGGCTTCATTATGGCATAGCCTGCCATTAATAGTGTTGTCTAAATCTTGCCTTCATATTCATATGTATATATGTATAATTTATATATATATATATCATATATATAAATTTTTATATATTTAAATTTTCAAAATATATATCTAATTTTTATTCACACTCACTTGGCCCAAAGCATAGGTGTTGTGGGCATTTTCCTAACGGTCATTGAAAAAGGAATTATTTCACTGTGTACATTCAAGCACACACAATAAAAATGGATAAGACAAAATATTTACAAACTCACTGACCCCCAATCAGAAAGGAACAACGTACTAGCCTAGTGTTTGGCATCAGAATCCAGATAATAAATGATAAAGTTTTAAAAGATGGATTATACCAAAGGGTTGGCATCTAGCTAACTTGCTAGGTCAAATTTATAAAAACTAGAATAGAGAGAGAACAGGAATAGATATTCAAATAAGAGAAAAACAAATCCTAAGTACATGAACAAATTACTCATCTTCAAGATAACTGAAGTTCATAGCAAAGAAATTTTAGTATTCCATATTATATCTGTATATATATATACAGATATATATGTATATATGTACAATTTATACAATTTGTATACCTAATTATAATTTTAAATTTTATATATTAAAATATACTTTAAATATTAAATTCAGTGCAAGTAAGTACACTCGTATGCTAGAGGCTTTGAAAACTGTTAGAACCCTGTAAAAAAGCAAGGAAAGAAATAGATACAGATACGTAAGATACATATAGTATGTACAAAACAATTAAGATGTTTATACTTTTTGTCTTTATAATTCTATTGTTGGAAATTTTCCTAAATACATATCAATGACAGGTAAAAGTTACATTTGTTAGTTTACCTGCAGTGTTACATTTCATGGTATAAAGTTATAAATCATGCAAGAGACTAATAATAGGGGGAAAAGTAACTAAACTATTGTACACAGATAGACTAACACCCATAATTGCAATAATAATTATCAAGTTAATGGGAAGATATAGGCCCATATTTAGGATAAAACATTAAGCAAGAAAAGGTGAAATGGTGAGGTTAATCAGGCAGAGTCAATCCAAACATAAGAGAGTAAAGCTGTTTCCAATTTTTTTATAACACCGCTTTTATGTTTTAAAAGTGAGGACAAGAAGTTGAGGCTTCCTTGGCCGCATTTACGTGTGAGGTACGACGCTCCCTGTCCTGAGACCCCTCTCTCTGTGGACAGTAGCAGGGACTAGTCTCATTTCTCCAGTGAGAGTCAGTCCCAGAGGACAGCTATCCCCAGGTGCCCCTGGTATGGCAGCTGGCTTTCTGAGCATGTGCTGAACTCAAGCAGTCGCAGTCTGAAATGATGTCCATCCTCCTTGAGAGCCACTCCCTCTACATCAAAGGACTGTTCTTGGCACAGCACACAGAGAGTGTGCAGCCCCCGCTCTGAGCACGGCCTGTGAAGCCCAAGTGTCCTGGTAAGGGGACAGGGTCTCATCACCAGCCACTTTTTTTGCCAAAGCAGAAGCATCTCATGTCATATCATCAAAGAATCATTTAGCTTACCAAGCCAAACAACTGCTTATTGAGAAAGGGAAGGAAAAGGCAGCTTTAACACTCCAAAGTTAAAACAACAACCGAAAAAGACTTTCCAAGTTTATACTGCTTTTAATGTCTGTGTTTTAAAACCAGATATTTATTGCCCTTTTAAAACGTCTCAGGCTAACATTTTTAGTTCTGCAACAGTGCTGATAACATTCCAAGACCAGCCATGGTGCAACTGCCCATAAAAAAATTAACACTATCAAGACCATTTTTTTCTGTGTTTAATTTAAGCTCATGCCAATGAACACTACCCTATGGGCATAAACTTGATATTTCTGTTCACCACACATTAACCCAGAGTTCCTCAGGGTGTGACACCCAGGTGACTTCTGTGATGCAGATTTCTAAAAATCTGGCTAGAAACCTGCATGACTGAACACCCCACTCACGGCCAGGTACAACCATTGATCTTCTCTTATTCTACCCAATCTGCATTTAGTCTCAGAAGATTAACCCTTTGGCAGTATGAATTCACACTGCTAAATGCAAAGAGAGTCCCTACTGAGGCTTATGAAAGTGCATTAGCTCCCAAAGTAGGACCCAGGGACTGCTGAGGGTCTCACATGATTCATGAGAGACAGAGAAGAAGTGGCTGAGATGGGAATCGGGGTGCCTCTTAGGCTCTGGTAGGACTAGAACTGCAGAGTCTTGGAGGTAAAGAAACCATAGTGATTACCTAGCGCAGCCCTTTCAATGCACCGCCCAACTAGTTAGTGACAGAAACGCAGTCTAGCTTTCTCTCCACTGCCCCAAAGTATTTTGTGGTGAGAGAAATAGGGACAGAAGGAACCCGGTTATAGAGAAAGAAAATATCATACTTTATGATTAAAGAAACATAACAGTAAATGAGGATAAAATATCATGTATCAAGATAATCCCTAAGATACATTCTGATAAGGTCCTGGTATAATTTTTAAATTATATCTGGACACAAAGGAGACCATCTCCTAAGCTGGAAGTGGATGGCAGCTTCACAGTAAGAGTGCTAAGAAAGGGAACACAAATCATTTACACACCTGGCTAGCCCTCCATGACCTTTGAAAGTCAGTGGCTGCACACTGACTTCAACATACACTTTTTTTTTTTTTTTTTTTTGCGGTACGCGGGCCTCTCACTGCTGTGGCCTCTCGCGTTGCGGAGCACAGGCTCCGGATGCGCAGGCTCAGCGGCCATGGCTCACGGGCCCAGCCGCTCTGCGGCATGTGGGATCTTCCCGCACTGGGGCACGAACCGTGTCCCCTGCATCGGCAGGCGGACTCTCAACCACTGCGCCACCAGGGAAGCCCAACATACACTTTTGAGCATCTCCTCTTTGTCTGGCAATGTAATTCCCCACACCCCACGCCTCACACTTTTCCAACAGAGAGAAAAGGGTCATGGTGTGGGCACCGTGTGCAGGAGGTCAACTCTACCTCCCTCACATCTGCTGAAGGCGCGGGGGAGGGGAGGCAGAGAGCATGGGGAAGAGCACGAGCTGGGGCAGAAGAGAGCAGGCTGGATGGAGAGAGACATCTTACCCCATTAACTTCTGCTGGAAACATCTATCTCCCCAAGACACAGGCATAGGAAAAGAGGTAGACAGCTACAGAAGAGGAAAATTGCTTCCACACAAACAAGGTTGAGTGAGTTGTTTTTCAGCTGCCCACGTGCTGTTTTATGTGAACATTTAGTTATTTATAAAGACGCATCTCCCCTTTGTCACAAATAAGGCATCTTCACAATTCACAGCGTCTGTCAAAAAGCAAAGGTATACAAAATATACTATACGATTTTGTCCATCTGCCCCCACCTGCACATTCAAAATCACAAAGATGAATTTTAAAGGGAATGTTTCGAAATGTGAAAGCCCTGTATGAGGTAGGGGCACTCGAGCAAATTACCTTTGTCTGGGTCGCTGAAGCTCTCATCGCAAGGAGTGAAAACCATCATGCTTCTACGTAGAACTAAGCAAACTACATCGATGAAACACAACCAGGAAGAGAAAATGAATGCAGCCCCCATCATTAATACTAAAACTAGTCAATAATTATCTAGGCGGTATCAGTTATGTCTTCTGTGCATCCTGGTTGGTCTCTAAGTAAAGAGAAGGAGCTTGTGAGTAGTACTTGGGAAGCCTGCGGTTTCTCTATAGGACTATTGTCTCAGGCGGCATGTGTGAAGTACGGGGTGGGGACAGCATGCAATCTGCATGCTTGCTGCTTCAACATTCTACCCACTTCTGGATAATTACTGCTCATCCTAAGCCCCGTAAGGGCAGCAGGAAGTTCCGACTTACTGGCAGTTTAGTTCTTGGAAACCCTGGGAGGAAGATGGGCTTCGTCCCTGATGTGCTAAGTCATGGCTGTGTGGAGGCTACTAAACTCAGCCCATTCTAAATCTGGACGGGCAGGAAGGAGTGAGCCACACCCCTCCAAAGTTCCGTAATGATGAGTGAGGATTAGTGCTCATTTTAAAATCTGTCTGATTTTCAAGAAAGGAAAGATAATGTTCGAGAAACATTATTTGTTTAAATTCAAGTAAATTTGATAAGAACTAGAAATCTAAGAAAGCCATTCTGTAAACTTATATACTTCATACACTAATCATATTTTCCTGCCTCATAGCATTATATCCTTTTCTAAATGTCAGTTTTCAAAAAAACAGCTACTAGCTGAAGGTAGTATGGGGATTGAGCAGAGAAAAGTCAAAAGGTTAGAGCAAGATAAACCCTGGAGGACAAGATTAGAATCCAAATCCTAGAGGCAAATTAAATAATGTTAAACAGAGCCAAAGGAGTAGCTTTTTCACATGAAAAGGCTACAATATAAATGCTGAAGTTTCTCTAGATCTATATGAAGGTGACAAAATGATCTACGGCTATACTGTCAAATATGGTAGTCACTGACCATATGTGACTATTTATACTGAAAATTATTAAAATAAATACAATTTAAAACTTACTACTAACACAATATTGTAAATCAACTATACTTCAATAAAGAATAATTTTAGTTTCTCATTTGCACTAGACACATTCAAGTGCTCAATACTTACATAGGACTAGTGGCTACCACATTGGATGGCACAGATTATAGAACATTTTCATCACTGCAGAAAGTTCTATTGGACAGGTCAGATTCCAGAGCTCATAATGGACTTTAAAGTGAGCATGGATGTACAATATAAGCTGAAATAAAAAGCCATGACTCCACAAAGTGCACAATAGGAAGTAGCATATTGAAACCATAAAAAACTTTTATTCTTGCTTTGACTCAATCTTTATTTAGGAAAAAAAAATTAGGAAACAGGCAGGGCAATACTTAGGCTAAGTAGCCAAGTTTCAGGGAGAGTTCACAATGACGTCCTTCTTTTATACTGGAAAGGTACAGATGTAAGTTTGTGTGTGTGAGTGTGTGTGCGCGTGTGCATGTGCCAGTATCCTCTGGGGTACCCAAAGCATGACCTTGTACAGAGAAATGTTCATCCTAGGACCTGCCAAAATGGTGTGGATGGCCCAGAATAGTGACACTAAGGCAAGGACTTTAAATAAAACAAGAAGTCAAAGCTACCTGGCACCCTCTGATCTGACCTCAAAACAGACTGCTAGAGAAAGTGTCATTCTTAAACAGAATAGAAAAAGTAGGCATTTTCTTTCTTCGTGGGGTGAAATGTTCAAAGCAGTCTTTATTATCGAAATCTGCTCAAGATTGAAATGGTTATCCAGGTATTGTCACTGGGTCTGTTTTTGGAAAATCTCATGCCTGGAATATTTAAAGTATTTCGTATCTTGTAAGCAGGAGGGCTTGATAACGTCCCAAGGTCATTCTCTGTGTTGGAACATTGATATCCTGGTAAATATCTTAGTTTTCCAATGAAACACAAATACCAATTTAAAATACACTATTTGATTTCGCTCTTTTCCTTTTTTTCTTTTTTACTGCTCCCATTTGATAATGTGTGTGCCCACATGCTTGCACGTGTGGACCGTCACATGGTTATAACAGCTGTACAGATCTAAGGCTCCAGAAATTACATATCCAGTGTGAGCTACAGATTAAACTGGTTTGTAGTGAAAATATTTTAAAGTATACCTAATCCTAATTAGTACAGTTGTAATAAAGTAAAATTTCAGTGATTACAAAATTTCAAAACTGTATGCTATCATATTGAATTGATTCTTTACTAATACAACTCAAATTCCTTTTTTTTTCCAATCTAGATGACATCTTTTTCAAAACTAGGGAATACTCCCTGGAGTATTTACTTCTTGTGGATTCTCTGTTATTTTCACTGACTGAAATCCAGGTATGTTAGCATAAGAGTCACTTGAATGTATGCATATAGCATCTTACAAAGCTCTGTAACATTTCACATTGCATTTGTCTGCCACGGCTCCACATCCAGGATTTTATGGCAGGTGGTATCTTAAAAGTGAGAGAAAAAGATCAGATTCATTATGATACACGCCTAAGAACTTTAATGTCTAAAAATTAATTTTAATTGCACAAGCAATGTATGAAATGCATTTTCCTTGGAAAATCTTGTACGGCATTATATATAAAGCTAAAGCCCCTCTACCCACAACTACATTCATGTCCTCTCTCCCTCCTCAGAGGCAACCACTGTTATCAGCAATGATGTGCACAAGATCTTTCTCATTCTTTCACAACTGCTCACACATATCCTGGAAGGCATGCATCAGATAAGGAGATTTGGTGCCGCATTTTTCATTGCAACAACAACAAAATTGGAAGCACCCTAAATATCCAACACTCAGGGAATAAACAAACTAATTATAATTTAAAAGATGTGGTTAGTCTATATCAAATAGTTTGCAGTATCTAAAGTGCTTAGAAAGTACATGACACAGAGTGAGCCCTATACATTAACTTTTTGCTATTACCAATACATGGGAGGGGTGTATATATATATATATATATATGAGAGAGAGAGAGAGCCAGAGAGTGATAAACAAACACTGCATAAAGATACAGTATGAGCCAATTTATGGTAAACATACACACACACACACACACACACACACACACACACACACAAACACCACATATTTTCTAGGAGTTTCGAGATTCCTTTCACTGCCTGAGGCTTCCTCTGCTCTTTTATGTCATGAGGATACTTTTCAAACACAATAGAGTAGGAGAGGATGTGGATATGTGTGTTTGATCTGCCTCAATGGTGTTTCTCTGATCCTCACCCTTAGTAGCTTTCAAGGATAGTTCATTTTGTCCTTGACTCTATAAGCACTCAGAGAATTCAAACATAACCCCTCCCCCAAAACAAAGAAGTGAATGAGAGAGAAGAAGTCAACAAAATCGAGTAAGCGTGAACCCTGTTCTGCCAGGTTCTAATTCTTCTGTTTCCCATGTGGAAGGATCTTGTCAGATAAATCTTAATTTATAGTAAAAGAAAGGAATTGTGCTCTACTGAGCAAAGGATCCAAGAGGTGAATTTTAGTCCCGCTCCATCGTGTCTCCCAATTGGGCACAGAGCAAGTGTCTTAACCTCCCTGTACCAGAGGCTTTGGACATAAAGTCTTTCTTTAATTCTTCAGTGCCTAATGGGGGTCCTTTCTTCAGGATCATGCATGTCCTTTACCAATGAAGCTTTCTTTGAAGACAGGCAAGAGCTCAGATTAAGCCTTTCAATATATATTACTTCTCTTTCCTCTTGGTTCTCTGTTCTCCACAATGGCTAATTCTCAGAGGGGTTCCAGACGTGAACTCTGCTCCAACTACTAAATAAGACTGTAACAAGGGAACTCACACCACAATCCATTCTTCTTGACTTCCAACCAGGGTTTCTCGCAAAGAGATGCTCCTATGCCATCTGCTCCAGCAAAACTCAGATCCATTCCATTAATCATGGCAGTCTCAGAGTTTCCTTTCCTAACCCTGAAGAAATCTCTTTTTTTTTTTTTGCGGTACGCGGGCCTCTCACAGTTGTGCCCTCTCCCGTTGCGGAGCAACAGGCTCCGGACGCGCAGGCTCAGCGGCCATGGCTCATGGGCCCAGCCGCTCCGCGGCATGTGGGATCGGGCACAAACCCGTGTCCCCTGCATCGGCAGGCGGACTCTCAACCACTGCGCCACCAGGGAAGCCCACCCTGAAGAAATCTTAATTATTCTCCTGGTTCAAAGTATTTCTGAGTGGACAAACTCAAGATTCTTTTCGTGAAGAAGCATCGTAGATGCTACACTTATAAACACAGCACCAACCACAGTTCCTGGAACAAAGCAAACTCTCAAGAAGCGTTTGTTGTTGAATGAATGATGGCACATTTTTACAAATATGATGTATGGGGATCTGATTTGTACATTATATTTATATTTTCCACCAGGCTCCGTACAAATATGTAAGCAAATGCTCCATCATTTCTTGCTCTCTCTTTAAAGGGCTGTATTAGCCTTAAGCCTCCTGACATTCCCGAGGCTGCCATCACAGTTTTGTGCTCACTCCAAGGCAACTCTTGACTTTGCCAAAATCTCTGGTCATTTGGTCAGTCTACATTTTAGACAAGTTCAGTTCTGCAAATCCAGATCCAATCCTAAATGCCTACAACTGAGGACCAATTTATTTCTAGTGCTTGAAGGTAAATTTTAAACCACAGTGTGTTAAATTCATGCAGTAAATACTTAGCGGGCTTCCAATTTATTCTGAGAGTAGTAACATAAAAGTCAACATAGAAAATAAAAGCGTTTGTATAATCTCAGAAACATTACTCTGGGGAGGTTGTTTCCAAAGGTTGGATGTAAAGTTTCATTACGTTCATCCATACAACTGCGAGATTATTCATATTAATTCCCTAATTCTTTGATAACCAAAATGTTAGGATGACAGACAACAAAATAAGAAAAGGGGGAAGCCGGGTGGTCAAAGGGAGCTGCATTAGAGCAGTCTCGGCCAGCGCGGTCCAAAGGGAGCAGTAAGGGCTTTGACGAGTGATTCACTCACTCTCGAGTCTTTCCAGAGATGTCAAGACACCTAGAAAACACTCAGCACTTTGAAAACACGGACATTCCAACCATGAATTACGTTGCGCTACTGGCCACTCCCAACTCCTCCCAGTAGAGGGTCACTGATGCCCTGTCCTGGGAGGCTCAGGTGTACTTACCTGAGTTGGTTCTCAATGAAAAAGTAGAACAGTCTTTACCCTCACTATTTGACAGAATTTTAGATAAAATTAAATTGAGTGATCCGTTCAGGGTTGGTTTAGTTCACCCAAGTGTGTTTTTAACTTGGTCTTTACTTTGAATTTCTAAGCATTTCCTCCAAATTGGTGAGGGGCTCTGCTTCCCTATACCTCATCTACCACTGTAATAAGACCTCAGCAACCTAGAGTCAAGCTAGGGCCTGACCACAAATCCCAATCTTTCTTGTGGTTTGAGTCATGCCTTTGCCTTGTATTTAGAATCAGGGTCTTGTTGCCCGGCTGAAACATTGGAATTTACAGGGTAAATTTTTTCAGTACCACTCTCCCTTCCCTCCTCCTACTGCACATATGAAGACCAGAGCAAGTTGCCTGTTAAATAGTTGTTGAGGGCTTCCCTGGTGGCGCAGTGGTTGAGAGTCCGCCTGCCGATGCAGGGGACACAGGTTCGTGCCCCGGTCCGGGAAGATCCCACATGCCGCAGGGCGGCTGGGCCCGTGAGCCATGGCCGCTGAGCCTGCACGTCCGGAGCCTGTGCTCCGCAGCAGGAGAGGCCACAACAGTGAGAGGCCCGCGTACCGCAAA
>NW_020837945.1:96575248-96694448 GCF_003676395.1 Aethalodelphis obliquidens | reverse complement strand
ACAAAAAAAAAAAAAAAAAAAAAAAAAAAAAGTTGTTGAGTGGGAAATATGTGATACATATGAGGGGAGAGAAGAGTGGGTAAGTGGGTGATAGTGGTAGACGCACAAAAAGGGAAATTTGGGGGAGCAGAAAAGAGAGGAAAAGAAGAAAAAGGGAGCCTTCGGGATTCCCAGCAATAGAAATGCTTGAGAATTCATTCCAGGAAATTAAAGATATTTTACATGTTTGTATATGTACATGTATACGTGTCTGTGGGTGTGCAAATATAACTGTATGCACATATAGTTTTGTTTCATGATACCAAAATCAAAGATAATGCTATCTAGTTAATATCTACTTATTTAAGTACATCTTATAAATCCTATTCAATATTAATCTACATTTTAATTAACAATAAGGTCACCTGGTGACTAGCTGTTTTGTTTCTTTTCTTAACCAGTACTGCTGTTCTAACAAAACAAGCTTAGTCCTTTGATTACTGACGTTTCTATTACTTCCCCAAAGACAAATGCTCTGCTATTTTGCTTGCAAAACCAAAGGCTAGTGTTTTATTGTGGTTATGAAAGGGTCAAGATTTTTAAAAGCACCACCCTTTCAAGTTCTTCCACAGAGATCTCTTTGAAATGAACAGTAGTCCCACAGATAGAAATTACAGGACCAAGAGGCAGAGGGGAGAAAGGCAAATGGGCCAGCTATCATTATTGGTCATAAGTCGCCCAAGCTATAACACTTCTGAGTGAAATAAAGTTGGCAGGAAGGGGGAGAAAAGTCTCTGGAACATGCCATGGGATGAGGCACAATCTAAAACTAGAGCCATCTTTCTCTCTTACTCTAAACATGCTATTCATTGGTCAAGACCAGCTAAATAAACTGCTCTGATATGTCTGTGATTTTCATGCATTTCCTTAACCATAAAATGATTATCCTGAGCAATTTGTTGTAAAATCCAGACAACTCTCTGAACCTAATCAATTCATTTTCTTTCAAGTTTTAGAACAATTTGCCAATCTCACATATTAATCCTACATGATTGTGGTTGTATCAGGCATCTAGTGTGTCCATTCCACGAATATTTACTGTATGTTCCTTATGTAAAGAACGCCAAGTATTAGACACACACACATACACACAAACACACAATTTAACACCCCACAAATTCCTTGTAAGAAGTTTATAAACATAGTTGTTTATAACTTTTCTCAGCCTAATGAGAGAAGTCTATAAACAAATAATTGTGTGAAGAACTAGAACCGATTTAGAAATGAAATTCCATGAAAGGAAAAGAGCAAGCATGTTGTATTTGGGGTGGATGGAATGAAGCAGATGTGGATGGAGAGGGGTGTGGCCATGGTGTAGGCTGTAGCAGGGTGAAAGGGTAAAGGGGCAGAGTTAAGGCCCTCATATGCAGTGTTCAAAAGATGCAATTCAGCCTATTGGAAATGGAGCGCCAGTGTGGGCCTTTACAGCTGGGAATGGCATGACGAGACTGCGTTTTAGACAGAAAAAACTGAAGGCAGTGGAGGAAGCTGCAGGGAAGGGAAGAGATGTGAACCAAAGACTGGGATTGTTGTGATGGCCCAGCTGCAAAGCAGTGATAACCATTTTTGAAACTTTTGCTCTCATTATCCTAAACATACTACACCAAGCTCCTCAGCAAACCCGTCTTTAACCACATCACACAGGAACCAGTTATGATGCAGAATCTTGCTACTCAAAGTATGAACTATGGATAAAAGCATCAGCATCAACTGGAAACCTGTTAGAAATGCAGAACCTCAGTCTCACCCCAGAACTGCCAAGTCAGAATCTGCATTTTAACAAGGCCTGAGGGAAACACATTCGCATTACAGTCAGAAGTGCTGATGTAAAGGAAATATCCCTGGGCTTAGAAAGAGTGGGGAGGGTGCCTGGTTCTGTCACTTACTTCTTGGAATTTCCACTTTTTCCTCCATAAAACTGGGAAACATGTAGTGATTGGCTGTAAGAGTTAGATGTGATAACCAGTGTAAAAATGCTTCATGAATTCTGAAGCACATACCAGATCGATGTAAGGTCATTTTGTCATTGTGATCATCTTGTCTCATAACAAAATCATATGCTCTATTTGTTTGTAAAAAGAATTCTTTGAACCCTAAATGTAAAAATGGTAAAAGGGACAAATTTGCAGAGAAAACATCAGAGTGTTAACCAGCAGGGTTGTTCGGTTTGTTTTGGATTTTTTGCATATTACTTCCTTTGGACTATATTGCTATACTTCCAAGCTTTCCATGAAGTCACAAAACCTACCTCCTCCTCTCTACTGAAACAAAGAAGAGGAAAAAGGATGACCCTGTTAAGCTCATTCAGCAAGCCTAAGGAGCTTATCTTTACCATATTTTTTCCTGATCAAATAATCATTATATTTAAAAGTACACCCAAATTCCAGCATTTAAATAGGTTCCTGGGGGAGGATGTAAAGATTGTTTAGAGTGCAAACCTATTTGTCCGTATCGTCCTGCCTAGAAAGGAAGTGATGGCCAACCAGATGACCTTCTTTGAGTTCCTTCAAGTGTTAGCTCCATGATAGGCTCTTTTCAAGACCAAGCTAGTAAACAGCAAGCACAGTTGCCCATAAGGTGTGATTTGAGGGAGAACAAGTCTTTATTCCCTCCAGAAGATTTCTCCTCTAATATGGTGCTGTACAGACCCACAATTAGACTCAAATATGTGGAAAAGATAGTATTTCCATACGAGTCTTTTAAAAAACATATGCCACATGCTAATGGTCTATTAGAGTAAGCAGCTTTTATTTAGCAACTCTGAAGGAAAGGGACATAAACCATTTGTTGGTTTACTCATTCATTTATTCTTTTGCTGAATATTTATCGTGTCCAAATGTGCCAGACACTGTCACTCACAGTAAAGGACCAAAAGAGATGGGGAGGCTCTCTGCCTTCATGAAGAATATAACCTAGAAAGTAGTCCTCAAATGTATATCATCACACTCCCTGTGAATAAAATTTGTTCAGCATGCATCCCCAATATGTGTCTATATTTATTTTTATATTATTCCCTATGCTAATATACTAATACATAAATAGTAATATAATACTGATAAATCCAAATCTAAAATATGACAGTAAAGTAAAAACAGGTCTTAATATTTTTATTAAGATGATTTTAAGAGATCATCTTTTATAGCCCCTGGCATATGAACACCCAGTTGGGAGATCCCTCTTTTAGAGTAATTTCTAAGAGAGAATTTTTTCCATGGGGACAATGTTTTCCAGAGGAGATGATTACTTCCATCACCTCCAGAATTTGAACGAAAGAAATTATATGAGTTGCTCAGAATCAGAAACTCAATCTACTTTCTCTTTGCATGTCTAGTAACTTAAATTGCACCTAGGGCACAGTAGATGTTCAGTAAATGATTGTAGAATTGAGGGGAAAAGGTAAGAATGAGGGGTGAGGGGAGACAATGAGTATATGTATTATATAAAAGAATTATTTGTACAATAAGAGAAATAATAGCTTGCTTGTCAGGAAAGAAATAATAAATTATCTTGATTATTAAAATAGTAATAATAATAAAACAGAATATGGTTCCTATGTAAAAGAACCCAGCTCACTTCCATTTGGCAAGCTGAAATATCTAATCATAAATCTCACCTCCAGAATTTCTGGGTACAATTTTCTGGGTTCCTTCTCTCTTTTTTTAAATAAATTTATTTATTTATTTATTTTTGGCTGCGTTGTGTCTTCCCTGCTGAGCGCCGGCTTTCTCCAGTTGCGGCACGTGGGTGTCTCATTGCCATGGTTTCTCTTGCTGCTGAACAGGCTCTAGGCGCGCAGGCTCAGCAGTTGTGGCTCACAGGCTCTAGAGTGCAGGCTCAGTAGTTATGGCGCATGGGCTTAGTTGTTCCGTGGCATGTGGGATCTTCCCGGACCAGGGCTCGAACCCCATGTCCCCTGCATTGGCAGGCGGATTCTTAACCACTGCGCCACTAGGGAAGTCCCTCTTCTCTTTTTTAATGCACAAAAAATTAATTTTAGTATAAAAAAACCAAATGGTTTTTGAAATGCATTTCCATGTAGATTCCTTAAAATTATTTACCTTGCCCATAATTCACTGAAAAGGGAAATGGCGAGAGACATAGTTACACAGTTACACAGCCCCATAGCTGACACCTATAGCCGTTCCCTTTATTCAAAATCAACTGTATTTTCTTTGTGTCGAACGACTTCTACTGATAGTTGGTAATACTAATATTTGTGTCATGTTATCACAGACATTTCCTAAGAGTCATGGTTGCAGTGTTATCAATAATATATTTATCTGTTACATCAAAGTTTTGGTATAATAAACTTATCACCATTTCCACCCGCTTCCCCCCCACTCACCGTCGGCCTGGACAAAAGGTGCTTTGTAACGTGTGTCCCCATCAGAAACAGTTCCTTCAGGTGCACAGACCATTTGCCAGGTTCTGCCACCAGATTTCTCTGTTGAGTTCAGAACGCTCCCATCAAGACTCTGCTGGAACAGAGCCTTCTGCCCTCTGAGGACTGTCCCATCAAGGAAAAAGAATCCGAAGTTACCACACAGGGAACTGCATTGTGATACCCCCATGCTTGCAGATATTACAATCTGGTGTGTAATAGCCTTTCAGGAATCCCTAGGTCACATTCTAGCAGGCTTGGGAATCCTGAGTGTTTAGATTAGGATCACTGCTCACTCTGAGCAGGGATGTGCTCTAGCTTAAAAAATCTATTTTTGCCTCAGCTTAACCCTGAGGGTCTCCAAAGTTCCCAGTTGGTTGGGGGAGGATTTCCCCAGGAACCCTTCCCCTCCTCGTGAGCAAACAATTAGACCTCTCTCACAATCTGAAATATCAAGTGGTCCCCAAATCCCCAAGGGATTCTTGTAGCAAAACTGCTGACATCCATTTTTACAAAGTATATGTGCACACAAAACACACACACATTTATACGTATACGTGCTTGTACACGTATATGTATATACAAATCTGTACATATACATATCTGTATATATGCTTAGTATTTGCTGCTCACAAAAATTATATGGTAGGTCTTATTTTTCTCTTTCTAAAGATAAGCACACAGGGGCTCACGAAGTTTACAGAGCTTATTAAAGTCCCACTGATGGGACTCATGCTTCACACAAGTCAAATAATAAGAAAATTCTTATTATATAATCATATTTTTATATTAGCATGGCTGCAATTGTCTGTTTCATGTGCTTGCAGGATGCCCCTACTTCCCTGGACATCGGGGTGCTTCCCCCTCCCTGCTCAGGAAGCAGGAGAGGAGAGGCTGCCCTTCCTAACACGACCCCCAGAGTGGCCCCCGCGGTGGGGGGAAAGGAGGTTAGTCCCCAGCGGTGACTCTTTCATCACTAGGAGAAATCTGACCCTTCTTTCAGATGTGTGGAAAGGTGAAAAAGCCCTTTTTTATTTCCTTACCGAGTATGGGACTTAAATTCCTTCCCAACTAACCCCAAGGGCCCTGGGGAGGCTTCAGGGCCATTATAAAAAGTGGCTGTGGAACCACTTCCGTGCCACGGTGGACGGGCAGTGCAAACACAGGCCGAACAATAACAGCCGAGCTGCAGACATGCGGCAGCCCTGCTTCCGTGGCGTTCTGACAGTGCCTTTTCAACACATGAATATTACTTCTCGGAGCAGTAATCCCATGGTCCTTATTAAATTTTCCATATCCCACAGACCCCACCACAGCTTTCCCACCCACCCTGAAGGGCGCTCTCTCCTCCCAGGGCAAACACATTCCATGAGGGGCTGACCTAGCACTGCATCACGTTTTACAGTCAAACAAACTGGCCAGCTAGATTTGCATGCTATAGCCCAGTGAAGCCCTAAACTTCCTCATATCTGGTTTCTTGCACAACTTCAACAGAGTGTACGACTGGCGAAGGCAGAGAAGGTTTGGGGAGAAGGTGAGAGACGTTAAGGAAAACTCCACTCAAATGATACTGTTAAAAATATTCTGATTGGTTAAGATAAGGTGTACTTTCATTCTCCTGAGAATTTTATCTTTATAGATAGGCTGCACAACCCCTAAGAAAGTCTTAGCTGAGTGTCTTGGAGTTGTTTGTTATTTTCAAACAGCATGTGCTGTGGGAACACATTCCAACTTCTTAATGTGATATAATCAGTAACACGTTCGCTTCAGGCCTTATAATGATGATGCTGTTAACTGCATCCACCCAAAATCCTTTAAAACAGCTGTTTTCAACCAACTTTCACCGTGAATGTACTTTTGTGTGTTTAATGTACTTGGCAAGCCTTTTGAGAAAGCCCTTGCCTACTGTTTTATTTGTTTCCATTTATGAAAACATGCGTTGGCTGTGAAAATCAGACGCATTTGTAAAGTTATCAAGGAACTCATAAGACAAACGACCCTCTCCTTGTCATCGTTGGCTGAATCATCTCCACTGAAATCTGCTTGGAAGAAACTTCCATGCATTTGTTTAACCATAAAATGATCAGCAGCTCTTCTTCAGGCAAGAACTGGAGTGAGTGTATTTCTAGAATTATGTGTCCTGAAATTAAAAGAGAAAGGGGGAGAGAGAGAGAGAGACCCAATAGGGCCACCTGGTCAAGGTTCAGAAGCAAAGGTTTTCTACTAGGCAGCTTGCCCCCTGCTACCTGGAAGATTCATACCCAGAGTTTTCCACCAAGCCTTACTGTCTCTATCATTTACCAGGCCTCTGCTCTGAAATGCAAGAATTATCCTCAATTCAGAGCCTTAATAAGAATAACACCTTCCTCTCTTGTAACATTATCCAGCCAGGAATCAGGCAGCGTGTACAAATGGTTGGTTGAAGCCTGGTCTTTGTTTTCTGTCTTCCTCAGTTGACAATGCCTGCTGCAAGGGAGCAGACCAAAATCTAACTGCCAACCACCACATTGCACAAACCTGTAAAAGCAGGAAGAAAATGTCCTTGCCACTTTATGCCCATCAAACCCCTAAGCAGATAGGACTGTTGCCATATTATCAATTTATCAGCTTATGTTGTTATACATATTTGTAACAGGGCATGGGATTAAGAAAAGAGCCAACAACAGGCTGGCATCACAGACGTGCCCACCACCTGGTGAGAGCTGGGGGGGTGCCCTGAGAAGGCCCAGAAGCTGTCCTTTTCCTCTTTGCCTCCCTCAGTCTAATCTCCTCAGTTCCTCAGTGATGAAGTTATTCCTTAATCTGCAATCACTGGGAAGGCAGATGCTTAAACAATCAGAGCAACCTCGGGCCTTGTGTGCTTGGCCTCTTTCTCGAGTCCTGATCAGTCAGTCTGACCACTGCCCTTGCGCTCAGTGTGATAGCGAATGCCAAGCCCCAGCTCGACAGCAGGGGTCCTATTTCCTGGGCCCTCGGAAGATAGAAAATATCACATTTCTATTTCATTCGCCCCTTGGTCTGTCTGTCACGCGTGGCTGCCTTTACAAGTCACCATTTCACCGTCGCAGCAAAGCTTACAGGGGCTCTAACAGGTGAGGCCTCAAGCAAACACGGGCTCCGAGCGGGCCTGGCAGGGCAGCAGAGGACAGCTCGGCTTATCTGCTCCCTATCTCGCCATTTCTTACCACAAGGCCTGCTCCATGACAGCCAAGTTGTCCCGGGGCAATGGCTCAGTAATAAGATACACAACAAATAATGGGGTTTTTTGCTAGAAAAATATACACTCAGGTAATTAAATTGTTAACATGATGGATGGCCTTATTTTATATTTGAATCCAAAGTGACTTTCTGTATCATTCCACTCAGATGGCTAGATGTTACAAAAAGGAATAAAAAAGCAAAACATAACTCCAGAGAAATGGGAATATAGATTTTTGTTCATTTATTTTAAAAACAAACACAGGTTGTTTTCACCGAGCTGGGTTGTAATGTTTACGTGAAATGCATGGAGCTGGTGTTCAAATTTCATATTCATTACCTCTCAGTCCTAATTTTTTTGTGCCATATCCTAAAAGGTGAGGCTATAGAAAATTTGCCAACGGATGTACTTTGTTTTATGCAGGAAGAGTAAGGATGTATTAGAGAGACCCATTGTTCAGAAGATTCCAGAAGCAAGATCATAGTGTCTGAGTTTAAAATGTTAATGGACATCCATTTTGCCCATGTTGAATCCCAGATGACAATATGTTTTGTGCCCAAGGCATGGTTCTGACAAAATCAATAAACCACTCTAAGTTTGATAAAAGTTTTACAAAATATCCAGGACATTTAAAGTAATTGTTAACATCTGCTCATTATTCAACAGCGTATGCAGGTTTAGAAGCCAGATAAATATATTTATTCATCAGCAGCCAGCGTGTCACTGCTCCCTCAATGGTGATATAAAACAGTGAGACACCAGAACCTGCCTTAGTCTTGGGTTCAGAGAATACAAATGAACCATTGTGAAAAAAAGAGAATGTTCTGCTTTATCCATGTTTTACACTGTGCGAGAGGGCGGGGGGAGGGAGAAGGCGAGGGAAGGAGGAAAGGGGCCAGTTTTGGTAAAGAAAATCTTTACTTTGAACTGAAAACCTGGGGAATTATGCAGGGGAAAATAAATAAATAAATAAAAGTATAAATCTTAGGGAAGGGATCTGAAGACAATCATTGCTGCAACATGAAAAGCATTTTTCTTGTTTATTCTTAAAAACACAATTCGATTTTGATTTTCTTCTTTCATTTCACAATATAAGAAAGTTATGTCTACACTGGAGGGGTGAAATAGGCTTTTGAAGATAACACTGAAAAGGTTCTATCACAATGAAATTAGTTCTTTGAAAATATCCACCAACTTACAGCTGACAAAAACTTACAGCTGTGCAAAAACCAGCCTCAGATTCATCATTTGACAATAGCAGGAAGATATTAACCAAATCACATTCACCTTTGTTGGTATACTATGGGGACAGGGAGGCATCTCAAGTGGTTTTATGTGAGGTTTTGTTGTTGTTTTCTGTAGTATGGTGTGTGTGTGTGTGTGTCTGTCTGTGTGTGTCTGTGTGTCTGTGTATGTATTCCAAGTACCCTTCCAGTAGTCTCAGTGACCTCTAGTGATGCTAACTGATCTCAGGTTATGTGTTCTTTGAGTATTTGAAGCTGAGTTGATTATTAACTTTCAACTACCTTACATTATCCTCAATTATGATTGTGTAAAATAGACTGAATAAAGTTGCCTCAAGGTTCACCTCTGCGGTGAGGGAATAAATCTGACAATACACCTATGAAAGGTGCAAAGATTCCAGAGAAAAGGGTAATAGTAGAAGAAAGTCACTGGTCAACATCGTTGCATTTTTCTGAAGTGTATAAACTCACTACCATGTGCGTGCACAGAGAATGTCACATAAAAGACATTTAATAAAAGTTGCTTGAATGGAATACCTAGAACAATATTATCTATCTGTATCTAATATCTAATACAATCTGAGACATTAATTGAAAACACTAGATTTCTCTAGGAGGATCAGATTAGCAAGATAGAGATGAGAAAATTAACAGAGATGCTATCTAGCTAATTAAAGCTGTAGAAGAAGCAAGAGCCTCTTCATGGATTGTTCTGTTAACTAACCTGTAATTATATTGTCAATTGCATTAACTTTATTGCCCACTAATAGAGTAAGTTTCAAGGGAGGCAGCCAATGTGGGGATGGTTATTTATTTTTATGTCCTAATTAATGAGTACTGACACCAACCCACATCCTTCCTCCTTGCTCATTATTTAAATGACCCATTTATATGGATGAACCTCTTTGCTTTGTGCATTTCATTATCACATTAACATACTTTCAAAACAAAAAGGGTTGTTTCTGCTTCAGCACATACTTTGAACAAACAGCCACGTGAGCTACTCCTGACAGGCTACGCAACCCTTATCTCTCTCTAGGCATTTACACTGGCCAGTTGGAATTTGACTAAAATCAAATGATCACCACTTAGAGGGAAAAAAAATTAATTCCCGATGAATTTTGTAGTGCTTGGATAGAGACAGGGGAGGATTTAGCTTAGTAAGTGAAAACAGGAATTCCAACTTTTCATCCACTGTTAGGTAGCAACTATTATTCAGGTAGTCATTTCTTTGTGCCTCGTATCCGGAAACCTGAAAACAAACCCTGCCTCTGAGTGAGGTTAAAATCTGTTGGAATCATCAGATTGACATATAATTTAAAAGCAACTTTGTGAGCCATTCTCTAGAACAGCGGTCCCCAACTTTTTGGCACCAGGGGCCAGTTTCATGGAAGACAATTTCTCCATGGACCGGGCGGGGAATGATTCGGGAGGTAATGTGAGCCATGGGGGGCGATGCGGTGCAGCAGATGAAGCTTCACACCTCCTCTGCGCTGCTCACCTCCTGCTGTGCGGCCCGGCTCCTACCAGGCCACAGTCCGCTACCGGCCCTTGGCCCAGGGTTGGAAACCCTGCTCTAGGACATGATTCCCCTCTAGTGAAGACTCTAGGAGCCGTAACTATTTTGGATCGCTGTAGCTTTGCCCTCTAATGAAAGGTTCTGTGCTTAGACTACACCTTAACAAGCCAACATCATTCATTTTAAGCATATCAACCCTGATATCACCATAGAAAATAGTGTTGGGAGAGCACAGATGCCTTAATATGACCTGATGAAAGGTCTTTTCCCCCCAAGTTTTCCCTTAGAAAAGAGAAAACATGCTATATTCAGATGTTAACAAAGTCTCTTTCTATTATAAGGAACATGCTCAAAATAATTTTGGGGGAAAATTCATTAGCTGGAAAAAAAACTGAAAACAAAAGTTGATTTGGATGGCTATAGATGTCACATACCAAAATTATTTTTAAGAAGAGGCAACAACATTTAAACCAGATTTATCAGCTTTCCCTTTGGATATAATCTGACAATTGCAAATGTTTGATGGATTGCACTATAATTTTAAAATAACCTTTAAGGGCTTCCCTGGTGGCACAGTGGTTAAGAATCTGCCTGCCAATGCAGGGGACACAGGTTCAAGCCCAGGTCTGGGACGATCCCACATGCCGCAAAGCAACTAAGCTTCTGTGCCACAACTACTGAGCCTGCGCTCTAGAGCTCGCGAGCCACAACTACTGAAGCCCGCACGCCTAGGGCCCGTGCTCTGCAACAAGAGAAGCCACTGCAATGAGAAGCCCGCGTACCGCAACGAAGAGTAGCCCCCGCTCGCCGCAACTAGAGAAAGCCCGCGCGCAGCAACAAAGACCCAACGCAGCCAAAATAAATAAATAAATTTATAAAATAACCTTTAAAAGTATATAGCAAAAAACTACTTTGTGGAGTCCATGAATACACACCCATAGGACACATTAAAAAATAAATAGTTCTGATTGGGTACTTGGACCTGAGATGAACCTCCTAGTGACAGTCACATATGCAAATTTTGAAAGTGATACGTCTCAGATACTGTGGATGAAATGAAGACATATGCTCTCGAAATCTGTCGGGTGACGCAACAAACTTTAATGATGCTGATGACATATTTTAATTTTGAATAGATTATGCCATGAAAGGGAAATAAAGCAATATTTCTAGATTCATAAATACTATAACCATCCTTTGATAATGGTAAAAAACCATTTTTTTTAGTTTCTGGCTGAGCAAGATCAGTTTTCACTCTATATTTTGAGTCCCTTTCAATGGGGCATGGACTGTACTTGGGTATGGTGGTGGTTTTAAGTTCTGTCCTGATGAAAAATTTTCAATTTGCAGAATGTAGCAGAACAAACAAAATCATGGCTTACACTCCATACTTTCATTTACTTTGGGTGGTGTTCTCATGTTTTCAACAGTTACGAGCCACCTTCCTACTACCGCCACCACCTCTGTGGTCTAGGAATCCATCTATGCTGAATTCCACTTATTAAAAGGAAATCCTTCTGTGTACTTTACCTAAATCCTGCATCCTTCAGTTGAAGCTCATTTCATATTACTCAAACTTCTCTGAACAGTAGTCCAACATCACCTCTTTATGGGAAAAATCCATTATCTGCAAATAGTCAATCAATCACTCTTTATCCTTCATTTCCCCCACTTGAATAAGCCCAACTCCCCAGGGCTTTCTCTGTAACTCTCAACCTCCAACTCACTATCAAGGAATAACTGAGTTCCTGGGAGAATTAGTCATATATTATGACTAATTATAACATTACATACTATAAGAGACTATAATGATTATTCATTTTAAATAGTAAATACAATTGCCATAAAACTTGGCTTATGCCTTCCTCTAAATTCCTCAGGAAATTCTCAAATTTCTCCTTGACTCCCTCAGCCTGCTTTAGAAATGCTCAATCCTCTGCGTCGGTGACAGGGGAGACCAGTTTATATTTAAGAGAAGTAGGCGAATGTCTGGTATGGAACACATTAAAACCAGGGAAATCTGTTCCCTTGTAACCTAAGACAAGATCTCCAAAACGAAAAGGTAAGTTAATGAGCCCACAGTCCGCATCGGAGCATCTATTTATTGAAAGCGGGCTCTATTTCAAGCCTCAAATGTACAAACTTTTCTGAAAGGCTTTTTTAAGCAGTGCATACACGCAGACCCAAGAAAAGTTTGTTTTGGGTGGTGATGACCATTCTGCATGTTTCACATCAGGTATTAGAGTCTCTGTCCAAATTAGACTGTCACTTTGAAGATCAGGGATCCGAATCAGATTTGGATCATGTGACTAATGCCAGAGGGAGCCGTGTACTTCAGGCAGAACTCAAGAGCTGTTATTTAGGTCAACAGCTTTATATTTTTTAATCTACCGCCTAACTTTTTGTGTATGGGGCATGAAACATGACCCTGATACTAGACCGCAAATGCTTAGAAATGATTCAGAACGTTACATTTTAAAGAGACTGAACTGATAGAGAATGAAGCAGCATCTATTTAATGTGGAAGAACAAAACGCTGCTGTAGTCTCCCTCCCTGAAACTCATGACTAAAATTTTTTTATGTCCCCTTACTTTTTGTTTGCAGGAGATGATGACAGAATTTCACTGGGATCTCTGTGCTAATCCTACAAGATGCAAGCAAGTGCCCGTGAACCTCCCAGACCCTCAAGGTCAGATTCAGATGAACATTAACGAGGGCCCTGAAAAAGCTCACAAGGGCCACAGGCTGTATGACAGTAGGGGAGGGGATTGCTGGTGGGGCCTCCTCTACCCAGTGACAACTCTTGTCTTCAGGAGTTCCTCAAATCAGTCTGATAGGAGATTGAAGATCTGAATTTGGGCATCACAGAATGTTTGCAGGTTCCCAAGGAGTGGAAAAGATCTGGATCAAATTATATTCAATTCAGAGGCATGTGGGGCATTCTAATGACTTCCATTACCCTTGTGGTCATCATGGGTGGTGGAGCTCATTAAGGTTCAATCACAAAAATTAGGACTCAGAGGATGTCAGACCTGAGAAAGATGCTATGTGGACCACCTAAACTCAGTGAGGTGAAGTGACTTGGCCAAGACCTCAGCTGTAGGCCATTTTGCAACCCAGCAGTCCCCAACCTTTTTGGCACCAGTGACCGGTTTCCTGCAAGACAATTTTTCCACGGATGGGAGCGGGGGTGGGGGTGGGGGTGGGGGTGGGAGAATGGTTCAGGCGGTAATGCAAGCCATGGGGAGCAATGGGGAGGGGAGATGAAGCTTCGCTCACTCGCCGGCCGTTCACCTCCTGCTATGCGGCCCAGCTCCTAACAGGCCGCAGACCAGTATTGGTCCTCGGCCCGGGGGTTGGGGACCCCTGTTATAACCCACAGCAGGAACCTCCATGACTATCAAACAGATGGCTACTACTTGTCTTGTGAATACCTGTCCCAGGAGAAGTTAGCTGGAATAAATCAACAGAGCGTGCAGAGATTCAGAGAGAAAGAGCTGCCTGGCATGAGCAGTGCTTGTCAATCCAGGCCACCATCAACACTCTCCTGGGATCCCAGTGGAGGCTCCTAACTCACTGTTGCGCTTCCATGTTTCCCCACAGTCTGTTTCCACACAGTAGTCAAGGTCTTGCCCTGTCCTCACATCACGCTCAATGCAGACCCTTCACCATGGCCTGTGAGGCCCTACCTCCTACCTCACCACTTTTCCCTCATTCATTCTCTCCGGCCTAGAGTGGTTAGTCACTGGTTCTTTGAACAGCAAGCTTGCTCCTCCCAAGGCTCTTTGCCCTTGCTGTTCTTCCCTTAGCCTGGAAGCCTTTTGCAACAGTTATCACATGGCTCACTCTGTCATTGCGTTCAGGTCTCTGCTCAGATGTCCCCTCTCAGAGGGACTGTTCTTGGTCCTTCTCTTAAGGACGAATTCCTCTGCATGCTACCCTTCCCCCTTTACCCTCTGTCCCCTTGCTTGTCTTCATTTTTCTTTATAGCAGTTTTCCTTACCAAGCATTATATACTGACCCATTTTTGTGTTCACTGTCTTCTCTCCCATTAAAACACTCCAGGAGGGCATGGAGTTTGTCTAGACTCCACAACAGTGCATGGAATGTCGTAGGTACTCAGTTTATATTCACTGAATCAGTGAATTGACACTCTTATGAACTACCAGTCAATCTCTCCTCAGCCTCTTTCTCTCCCTCTCTCTCTCTTTCTCTCTGAATATATATTTCTTAGAGCAACTATGTAACTTAGAACAACCCTAGTAAGACACCCTGGTTGTTTTACTGGTTTATCATTAACTGTTTCTTGGGGTTTTCGTTTGTTTGGTTGGTGATTTTTTTTCCCCATTCAACCGTCCCACAATCTCGGTTTCCTGTATAGTAGGATAGTTATATTACTATACTTGCCTTATCTACTTCTCTGTTCAAAGGTTGTATTAGGTTCTGTATTTAAAGATATTCTGAGAGAAAACAATGCTTTTAGAAACAAGTGGTTTCTGGGAGAGTTTGCCATTTCTACCGGCATGCGGTTCCCAGGCAAAGATATACAAAGTAAAAACATCGCTTTTAACTAAGATACTGATCATTTAGGAGGGAGCTGATGTATGGTCCCTGACAAAGCAAAAATGATAGCCAACACATGGCCCAACGCAGGCAGCAGCAGTAGCCTGGGGAGACCCATTGCACAGAGTGGGTAAGCAGGTGGACATGTAGTTTGCTCTCTGGCTGTCTTCTCTAGTGACCTGGGACAGAAGGTAGCAGAAAAACAGAAAGAAGACTGCCCAGGGCTTGACATTCTGGAAGATGGTGACCTCCCACTTGGGATCCCAGGCTCCAACTCTGGGACTAATTAACTAACTGGACAATAATGAATCTAAAAATATGAAGAAGTTCAACCAATCATTGACTCTCAGAAGAATCACACCCTCCTGCACCTCTCCTTCTTCCAGAATCTCCTATATGTCCTAACTCTGCCCAAATAGAGCTTGGTCTTTTGGGCAGGGCTCTCAGTAGTCTGGCCTTACATTTGTGCTGTTGCTCATGTCTCTTCCTCTCACCTTAATATACTGGTTCCTAAGGAAGGATATTTCCTCTCCCCCCAACTTTAAAAAGTGCTTTCCTAGACTCTCCTTCTTGCTGTAGAAGATTACAGTTTAAATAGTTATCTTTTTAATTTAAAAATGCTTCATATCTTAATGCCAGCTAAAAAAAAGTGCACATTATAATTGAAATTGGTAAGTTTCAAATTGTGTTCCTGTGGTTCCTCTGAGATCATCAGAGAAAAGAGGTGGACACAGACATTGGGTTTTGAAACTCTTATCCCATTCTCACCATAGTAACTTAGCTGACTTTATCTATTTTATAGATAAGCTTCTGAGTAAGATATTGTTTAAAGAAATATCTTTACTGCTTTTATTTAAATGAGTTTTTTTTAAAAAAAAACTTTTAAATTACAAAAACACATGACTCAAAGGATTTGCCACCACCTGGTGGCAGCATACCCAAATTTCAACATACTTAAATTTTTAGCGGAAGGATTAAGTTGAATCTATTACCCTAAAATTATAAAGAGCTATCAGAAATGTGTCAGAGGATTAAGTATAATTATGAAAAAATACATTAAAAAGTACAGTTATCACTTTCAAAATGCAATGTGATAGCACTTGACAGTTAAGATACCATAAAAGCATTACTTTGTTGTCTGGATCTTATACTACTTATAGAAAATGTTTTCATTGTGCCTTAAAACCAACATTGCAGTAAGGTAAATAAACTAACAGAATTCTCTCTGTTTTAATGTGTGAACATCAGTATTATTTATCTTCAAAAAGCTGGGGGAAAGTCTCATTTCTTCTAATTCTTGGAGTCAATATAAATACTCAGTTCCTGGATAAATTCTATCTGGGACATTCCCTCTAGGCTACTCTCCACCTCCACCAAAACAAAACAAAGCAAAAACCAAAGACACCTTCTCACAGACCTCTATAAATGACTGCACAAAGAGAATAGAGAACAAGGACTAACAAGCACATTCATAGAGGAGTGGAGGAAGAAAGTGAGGTTTTTTCCTTTTCAGGCCTTTCGGCTCTCACATAATAGTAATATATTGGTTTTGTCTTGTTTAACCACACTAACCTTGCCACGGCCTGATGTGACAATACTTTGTTCAGGTAAAATACCTTTAGACCTCAGGAATCGGTTCCAGTAAGTGAAGCACCTGGAGAGCGAAGAAGGAAATGAAACCCGAGCCCTGCCATTCTCAGCTGCTTCTCTGTCCAGACCCACAGAGACCCCTCCCCAGCATGACGTGATGCCCCTTGCCCTTCTCCTCTGGCTATATGACCCAAAGTTATTGTCCCCTTGCTCATAGCAATGATCTTAGGTTAAGCTGGCAGTCAGGACATGAGAGAATCAACAGGACAGACCAGGGACATCCTACAACACTCCCAGATCTGCGGAGAACAGAGTGGGCGGGAGTGAGGGTAACGATGCCAAAGAAATATTTTTGGTGGCAGCCTGGAGGACACAGAAGAAAGAAGTCTCATGGCCCCTCAATAGCTGCAGTAAACTTGCTCCTTAGGATGCTAAGATTACTTTGCATCAGATGTGGATTTGCCAGCAAGATTACATCTTACAAGTTCTTCTAGACCATCAGTAGGCACATGATATTCTGAGCAAATAGCAATTAGGCAAATTGGCAGAGTTTGCCATTGAAATCCATGCCTAGTTTCCCTGAAACTCATTCTAGTATTATTTACCAGCTTTTCCTGGAGGCAACTACAGGAATCAGAAATGACTTGATTCACAAACAAGTCATGAAATGAGATTAATGGAGGAGCGACGACAAGGAAGTAACAAGAATCAACTTAGCGCTTTTTGAAATGTAGGGTGTTCTCTTGAAATAAACATGAGAGCTAACCTACAAAGTTTCTCATATTTAACAACACACGGAGCAAAAGTTGATTTGACTTGTGTAGCATTATGTGTCACCATGAAGTCTTTCAGCATGCTAAGAACATGTCATAGCAGATACTGGCCACCCCAGGGGTTTAAACTATTGCTTAAAAGAAAACTCATTGATAACCATTACTTTGTGATTGTTGGATGTTCCTGCTGTCATTTCGTCTCATGGATTTGTGTCACAGCATCATCTGTATAAAACCAAACACTACCAGCTGTGCTCTTCCAACATTTGGAGCAGGATTTAAATTTTCTTTGGTGATACACATAGACCGTAGATATACAAAGCCAATCGCATAAAATTTTATATGTTTATTTAAAGCCTTCAGAAATACAAAGTTTCAACAGAGAATCCAAAACAAATCCAAAAACTTGAAATAATGTCAAAGTTGCCAAGTGAGAAAACAAGTAATTAGCCTTCCTGCTTTGGTTATTTTATAACAGGCTACATAATGACTTGCTGCCGTGCTCCTGGGCCATTATTACCTATCCTGAGATCACTTGATATTCCTAAGGTAAAGGAACACCAAACAGTAGTCATTTATCTGACAAAAGACCTTGTGTTTTTCTTAGTCTATCAATCATTAAACTCGTAATGTCTTTTTATGCTATTGCTTTGACAGTCATTAACACTCACGTCAGAGGAAATCTTTGCAATTAAAACTCCTATTGAATATCTAAAGTTGTTTTGCCTTGGTTTGTTGCAACTGATTTTTTTTTTTTTTTAAACGGAAGCAATAGCACTAAGATGGGTTGAGAACTTACCCGAAGTTCAACTCGAGGTGTCTCTTTTATGACTCAAACGCCGTTGATACTCATACTTTAAAAAAAATCAGCTTTTGACATCTGTGTTAATTTTTATGGCAAGCTTCACTGACTAGCTTAAGAGGAAGGAATACCTCAGAAAAACAAAGTCGGATAGCTACAAGGCTGCTGGGTTGCCATTGGAATTCTTTCTCGTGGCAAATGCACAAACCCTCAGGAGAGTTTCAAGGAAAAAATTGAAAGGCTCATTATCACCTCAAATACCTGAAACAAATTTACGTAAGTTCCTTATGATTTGAAACCACAAACAGAAACAGAATAAGATGAGTGTCCAATATGACAAAGTGAGAACTTTGAATACCATAGGGTAACTCGTTCACTTCTAAACCACTCCTTTTGTGGGAACATCACCCATAAAAACTGATTATACCTCATCCACAGCCATACTGTCATCCAGCATTGAGAGAAATAAAACTGAACAAACACTTTTCTTTTTAATAAAGAGCAATTTAGAGGGTGGGAGAAGAACCAATTTCCTTCTTAGAAAAATCTGTGTGTTATAAAAACATCTTTTATTTAAGGAGTGGATTAACCTCGTTGGATCTGTATTTATATGTCATCTACTCTACAGAATAAATGGGATGGAAATAGATATCAAAATACTTCTCTTTCAATGTTACCAGTATGAAAACGAATATAAAATGTTTCTCTTTTTACATGTCTCTTAACCATTATTTTAGTATTTAATTACATTAGTATTTAACTAAAATCAAAGATTGACTTTGATCCTTGCGTACTGTAACGATTTAAAGATATGTAGTACAGAATATTTCACATAGATTCTATCTCTCTTCTAAGAACCAAATTCAATCAAAACAAGAAGTCTTGGGGCATGGAATCATCTGAATTTATTTGTTCGGTCAACAAACACTTGGTAAAGGCACTATATTAGAGACATTGCAGCTGTGCTGAGAAGGAAACACTACACTTCCCTGTACACACGGGGAAGTGATTTTACCTGTAGGCTAACCAAATCCATGGTTTCAGGAAGTGAACTATAATGGGGTTTTAATGTCCTCTGGGCCCGGCTCAGCATTGTTCATTTTCAGTAAATGAAAGCAATACAAGCTTTGCAAAGGGATTTTAAACTATTACAGGGGAAACTTAGAAACAAATCTAAATACCACCATAGATGTAAGATTCCGGGAATGACTTATCTTGTGGAGATTAATCTGAAATCACTGCAGGTTTCATGAATATTTAAGAAGCAAAGACTCAAAGAAGACAGTTAGTTGAAGGGAAAATTGCTGTTGGCTGATTTTTAATAAATAGAGCCTTTCTAGGACTCTCAGTTCTCAATAGGAATTGCCTCAAAGACACTTTCCACCTATAATCATTACTCAAAGATTAGGACCCAAGACATCGCACTCAAGGGACCCGTTTATTGCAGACAGATGGGTAATGGTTCAAAAAGCAGCTCTCCCAGTGTGAAGAGAGACTATAAACCTGCACCCAAATTGAGTCAAAGAGATGGGGCCACGGCTCCCCACGCAGCACACACCCACACTGGGGCTTCTCATGATTTCTCTCCCCACCCAGAGAAAGCTGTGGTTGCTTTCTCTTGCTCGTCTGATTCCACCAGGATCAAAATGCTCTTGAGATGAAATTAAATGGAGGATTAGGTGTGGAGAATAGGATTAGGTCACTGGGTTTGGGTCTGAGTGACCACAGTGCCATTTACCAGCAGCATGACCTTGGGCAAATCATTTAAGGTCTTTCAAAGTAAAGTGCACTCCAATCAGACCGGAGCTCATCTCAAAGTCCTTATGAATCAGAATAGGATCCACAGAGGCTTATTTTTTCTGCAAAACTTGCTGAATCAATGGCCCCATTCCAAAACTACCAGCATACGGTTTAGTCACTCTGGGGATTTTGATTCCCATATTTTCATTCAATTTGTGTATTCATTAGTGTAGCTACACATTGTTTCTGGGTAATGCACCTTGAGTTCTGATACTAATATATTTCGTCTCCCACTCTCTATCCGCTCCCCCCAAAAAATCATGTGCAAAAATAAAATAAATCACATAATTTTTTCCTAAAATATGGGCTAGAGAAAGCTATCAATATGAATATGGATGTGTATTTCGAATGTCACATACCTGTTGATTCTCGATTCCTTCCACTTCCTTTCATCTTCCTTTCCACTCCACCCCCTCCCCCTGCATGCTCAACAGAGCCCTGCGTCTCTCACAAACGCCTTGCAAAGATTAAGGGACTCATTGTTTGTGCTCTGCTTAAGATGGGAGCCTTAACTGAATGCACTCTGACAATATTTTTCAACATTTTCATGGAGTGTTTCAGATTTATGTCCCCATCAGATCGCTATCTCTTGGCCCTCAGCCTATTGTCAAGGAGTCACAACCTTTGTTCAAGAGAAGTCCAGGCCGCTGTCGTACCTACAGATTTGACTCTGTTAATAAAGAAACGGCAAGCCACTAAACATTGCGTTTCTGCTCTCATAATAAGAGAAGGAATTATAATTTATATTGAATCATCAAAATGCTCATGCTAAGTTAGAAGAGGCCTTAGAATCTTAGAACAAGGAGCTCTTAGATGATATCCTCTCTCATAAATCATTAAAATAGAGAAACTATTTGTAAAACAAATGCTCTTGCAGCATCTGTTTAAATACCTATGGTTATGCTATCTCACAACTTGTTGAGTTAGCTCAGTTCAGTCCAAGTTTTCTATGCCTCCTTAAAATTTTAGATTCACAGTTTTAATTAATTCTATACCGGCTTGTGCAATATGAATAAGTCTAACCGTGCTACCTACATCATGACAGCCCTTTAAATATTTGAAGTGAGTGCCATGTTCCTTCTAAGCCTTCTCTTCTCTAAACAGCCTCACTTCTTGCTATCTTATGCCCTTTCTTTAGAAGCTCTCCAGTCCATGAATATCTCTTTTAAAACAAGCTACCCCCCGAATAAAGACAATAACCCAAATAGGATCTAACTAGAGGAGAGTACACACAGCTAACCATTACCCCTATTAAATCAGGTCACTGTACTCCTATACGGGAGTCTGGGGTTCTATTAGCTTTTATAGCCACTCCAACACCTTGTTGGGTTATATTATGATTTGACAAGGCCTCGCTCGATACATGGCCCCAACTAACTCATGAATTTCACTTCTGCTTCGCGTGCTGCTCCTAGTTAATGAATTAACCTGAAGCAGTCTCTCTAAACTCCGTTTCTTGAACTGTTCTTTGGGTTCAGTATTCCAACCTTGACCATACCTCTTGCTGTTTAACATGTTGTCGTGTTGGTTAATATGGAATTAATTAAACATCACTGTGATTCTGTTAGGTAATAACACATCTCATCATCATTCTACAATGTTGCGATTATTCTTTGAAACTGAAACAGCTGCACAAGGTGAGTGTCTGACTAGATTATGTCCAACCTGAACAGAATTTTTTTTTCTCCAATCAAAACATTTTCCTTTCCCTCTTAAAGCTGACAAAGTGATTACAGGAATACAGATTTCTGCATAGAAGAAAAATGTATGATTCGTATCACATGAAGTAAGATGCCACCCAATCCACCCTAGGGAAAGCTGGGAGAAAATATGTCTTTTATTTTTTCTATCATAATACAGAAAATAAGCACTAGCAGTGTTGATAGCCTATGGCTTTTCACTTAGAATCAACAATAGTGGCACGTCTCATGATTTTACTTTTTCAGCACCATCCCCAAACAAAGCAATGAAATGTAAGATGATGTGAACGAGACCCTGAAATTTAAGGAGGCAGAATAATGGCTTGCAGGTGTGAACATTATTCATATTTTAAACAAAATTAAATTCTTCCCCATTACTCTAGGAAAATCAATGTAACATAATTACCAAGAGGTAAGATGCTTCTGCTATTCAAAAGATACGCTAATTTTGATGACAGTTTTCACCCCTGTTGATCAAATAAAGTATGTGTACAGGATTTATATTATTCAGAATAGTACCAAGGTGAAACTTATGAACTAATCCTTCATTTATAGCCTAACTATCCCATGAAATTTATAAACCCCAAACACAGGATCCTTTTATGTCAGTTTCCTTCAAGTATAAATCAATATGATGGGAGCAACACAAGGAGAGGGGGTTTGGAACCAACATCAGTGCAGCTTGTTTAAATACCCAGATGATGTTTAGAAGAATGTGGTTATTCTAGGAGATGTTAGACAGGGGTTTTTTAGTGTATACATGCCTGTCTAAACGTCAGGGAAGGCTGTAAAATGTTCTCTTTAGGATGTGGAATATGGAGAGAGTTACACGACTTTGTCTTTTTAAACAAGCTCAGGGCTGGGCAGGGACTAGGCACTCCAGTAATACTTGCTGAACTTGAATACATAGAATCTGTATCTGTGACTTCAAAGCAGGTAAGAGAAAAGGAAGAAAGAAATCCATGCACCAAGCCCTGTTTGAAAGGTAGCATACGTTAGATAATAGCAGACAATCAGTGCTCCAAGGTCACGTCCTCACACACTGCCTGCCCTTCTCGTTCGAGGCAAAGCACAGGGACCAGAAATACCCTGGTGGCTACTGTGTGCAACTGGTGGAGTTTGTTTCATGTGCCGTATCCTGTTTGCGTGAATGTTTTCTTTTGTCATTTTTGTTAAACGACAGAAAACAGAAATCTTGTGAACTCATATGACTAGCATATTATTGGTATTTGGTAAATATTTATTGAAAGAATAAATAAACTTATTTTTGAACAAATGGAAAGCAGTGAAAGAATATGAAATTTTAAAGTGTAATATTGTAGAATCAACCAAGATTCTACTGAATTGGTCTAAAAGCTTTTTGTTTTGTTTTGCTTTGTTTTTAATTTTAAACAAAGCCAAAACCTGAGCACAATGATGTGGGGGGCTCTTTCGGATTATTTTCCCAACTTTAATACTTCTTATTTGAAGCGAAGTGGCACAAATCCTCTTATACATATCCTTCCTTTTTAAGACAAGGATCACCTTAAAAAGTCACATGAAAAACAACACTGTTTGGGCTTCCCTGGTGGCGCAGTGGTTGAGAGTCCGCCTGCCGATGCAGGGGACACAGGTTCGTGCCCCGGTCCGGGAGGATCCCACATGCCGCGGAGCGGCTACGCCCGTGAGCCATGGCCGCTGAGCCTCCGCGTCCGGAGCCTGTGCTCCACAACGGGAGAGGCCACAGCGGTGAGAGGCCCGCGTACCGCAAAAAAAAAAAAAAAACAACAACACTGTTTGATTAATTCATATCACCGATGAGCTTGATGAACAACTTGTCCTGATGAGGATGAGGATGGTGGGGAGGAAAAGGTTAAATAGAACACATGGAGAACAGAATAATTACAAGTGTTGGTAAGAGAGGTCTTAGGATTTCCAGTCAAAAGACTGGAAAAAAGAAATGATTTTCCATATACTCAACAAATTCCAAGCCAATAATCTGTAGTGTCATCAAAAATTTAACACTCCCCTTTCCCACAGAACAGGAAAGTTCCTTGCCACTCGTCTTCACAGGATGACACACATTGATAGCATTTTCAGAAAGTTTCACTCATGGAATGTGTAGCTGAACCAACTTAAAACGGATATGTCTGTATCTCCACTACTGTTCACTCAGCTGTTCAACATACATTTAGTACATGCTATCTCCGTGCCTGACCTAGAGAGCCATAAAACACTAGCGGTGGGAGACACGTACCAAGTGTTGCAAACTCTGGGACCTCAGTGCAGGGCAGGTAGCATAAAAATGGTGAAGAGTCAAGTGTGAGATAATAGGGACTGGTGAGGTCTGTGTGAAACTAAAAACATATGGCCCTCTTAACACGTTCAAACTCAATTTCTTTTTTCTCCTCTGAACGCTTTACCTGCCAGAAGCAGCCCACAGGCTCTGAGTCTGCAATCTTGACTGTCTGAACCCTTATTTTTCTCAATAATCAAAGAGTCATGTTCTGTTTCCAGTATCTAAAATCCAGCGAATTGGAAGCTTTATGCATCTCTCTCACACTGTTTTATTTCACTGTCTTCAATCCACTAAATGATTTTGTTTATTAGTTTGGGGTTTTTTCTTCTCTCTCTTCTTTGCTATACTGACCAAATGCCAAATGAACACTCCCTTCCCAAGAAGAAAAGGATCTCCGTGTCTATACCATGAGATCAGACACTGCTGCCTGTCTAGAGAGGCAGGATTCCTTCACTAGGATTCCTGGGAAGAGGTGTAAGAAATGTAGCTGCTTTCAGAAAATATGAATGTTAAGCCCAAAGCAATGAAGCTACTTTCATGTTTGCTCAATGGAAGTAATTTCATCACCCTTCATGCAAGAGAGATAGGTTTTGGAGGAATTTTCCAGTCCTCCCACTCCCAATGAATCAAATAATCGGTCTAATATTTGGCTCAGCAAGTATTTGTAATGGTCAATCCAGTTGTGTACTTAGTGACAGCCTTGATCTTTTAAAATAACTTTCTCTGTTAAGCTGTTTCCATGTATCTCTATGCATCACCTGTTCAGTTGGGTTTTTAATAGAAAAAGATTGATTTTAGTGTTGACTTATTTTATCTTTTGTTCCCATAAGAATAAGACAACCAAATCAACACATCTTGAAAAAGTTATGTATCCTCAGCTCCTGTTCCTTCAACCTTATTCTTCTGGTTGGAGCCAACGGACAAATAATGAAATGTAGGAAAACGTAAATTGAATATAAATGATCTAATGTGAATTAATGGTGGTGAAAGCTGCTGGACTACTCAGAAGTCAAAACTACTTTTCTTATATTTTAAGCATAAGTGTTACTGAGCCACACAGAGGATGAAGTGGCAGGCTACCTGAAACAACACTGTATAGAATATTTCTTATCACCCTACTCAATCCTCTAAAATTCAGATAACCCTGAAAGCATTTGTTACCATAATGTAAAATTTAAAATAATTAGGAACGTCCTTAGTTATGTGGCAGATTACAAACAAATTCTGGTGCCCCCTTTTCCCGCTCCTATATCTCTTTGCACTTTATTGGGGCTCTTAAAATGTCAACTTAGAGTTCATTTTTATAAGTCGTTTTCTCTCTTCCCAGCCAAATTTTCTCCTGAAGCTTGTACCAAGTCCCTTCTATGTGTCAGGCACGGTACTAGGGTTCCTGGTACATAATTGATGCTCAATAAATAATTATTACAATGAGATCCTATGGCGGGGGGCCCTTAAGATTGTTAATTCTGTCACCAGTAAATTTACATTACTGGGAAAGGAAAGACATTTCTAATCAGAATGAATGAGGTTAGATACAATCCATACCTATAGGACCCAATAAATATTAATAGAATTAGAGAAGGCTCTTTTGAAAATTAAACTCCCTGAAAACTGCATTTTTATAGGTTTATTTATTGTGGTAGTTACCGTGCGTTCTAAGAAGGAGCTACTTAATTCATAATATAATCATCTTCAGTGCAGTTAATTAACTCCAGATTTTATTACATTACTAGAGCTCACTTCGTGCTTTAATCTCATGATATAAGGAGGTGGAAAAGGTGGGTGCAACAAGTCATCTCGAGAGCCAAGGGGAATTATAACTTGCATCTCAATTACAAGGCAAGGACTACTAAATGATTACCTAATTTGAGGGATGGAAAAAAATCACAACACAAGAAAGCCCAAAGAATTTCAGAAGTCTGAGGCCAGATAACTGAGTTACCCGGGAGGGGAGGCCAAGAGGAGAAAGAAAGAAAAAGCATGGAGGGCAGCCGGCCGAGGGGGCCTTGCCAGTAAGCAGGGCTTCCAGGGTAATGGTAAACTTATGCAAGAAATAAACTTGTCTTACAATGGACACGTTGACTGTCAGCACTAAGGCCCAGCCCACTGGAAATCAGAGTTGCTGAAATATATGATTAGTGTTCTGTTTCATGCTCACTTTCATGCCACACCTTTCGGTGGAGGTCATCTTTCCAGTCATTAAATAATCTTAGAGTGATATGTACACAGAAGAGTTTGTTCCTTATCTTTTCCATGTCACACCTGGTGCTTTCCATGGGCTCTTTGTTCTTGTTTTAACAAAGTGTGTAAAGGTTGTTTTTTTTTTTCCTTTTTTCCTTCCCAATGACTTACTTCAACTCAGCATTTTAACCCTATAACAACCACAGTTGCTAGAGATGTTTCTCTACCTAGATACATATTACTTGAACACAAAGATAAATAAAATAATGTATTTTCATTTCAAATAATATACTCCATTTTGGTTAAAGGTGTTTCTTTTATAAATATATCTAGTTAAATTGCTACCCCTCCATTCCTTTCAAGTAAATATATGAATTCAATATTACTTAAAACACTTGTGCATTAGTGGCATAAAAGAAATTTAAATCAGAATTAGGTTACCAAGTGTTTTAAGTGAAGCGTTGTCCAGATGATAAAGAAAGTCAGGCTATTGTGTGTTTTCATATAATTATAGTAGAATATTACATAATAAGTATAATAGATTTTTTTATAGATTAATATGTACCATATCTATAGATTAATATCTAAAACATGTTAATTCAGCTGATGCTCTCAACATTGACCATCTCAAACCTGTGTGACAGACAAGACGAATCTCACAGACGAAAAATGAAAAATTCCAAGAAATTAGATTATATCCAAAATAGACACAAGAAGTGGCAGAATCCAGATGAGAACTAGAGTCTTCTGGATTCCTGCCCTTCTTGAAACACTCTTCGTTTCTGTGATACCGCACCACCGTGCTTTTCATCCTGCTGTCCAGTTATGCATCCCCACCTTCCTTAAGGATTCCTCCTATTTCAACCTCAAACATGGGCAAGACCAAGGGTTCAGTCCTTTGCCACTTTCTCCTCCTCACCCTCTAGCAGCTCCCATATACTGTGGAAGTTTTTTTGTTGTTGTTGTTGTTGTTTTGTTTTTGCAGTACGCGCGGGCCTCTCACTGTTGCGGCCCCTCCCGCTGCGGAGCACAGGCTCCGAACGGAACGCGCAGGCTCAGCGGCCACGGCTCACGGGCCCAGCCGCTCCGCGGCATGCGGGATCCTCCCGGACCGGGGCACGAACCCGTGTCCCCTGCATCGGCAGGCGGACTCTCAACCACTGCGCCACCAGGGAAGCCCAACTGTGGAAGTTTTAAATATCATATGTGAGTTGAGACTCCCAAACTCCTATCTCCAATTCAGACTTCTTCCTTAGGTGATGACTCATATATCCAGCTGCCCACTTGACAGCATCTCTTTAAGTATTCACAGCCACACCCAGCTACCATGTATAAAACAAAATTTCTGATTTATCCCCAAACTGGTTTCTCTCCCAATATTCACTATCACGGGATGTGGCTCCAATGGAGAAACAATACCTTAGTTTCCCTCCCCTTCCTTTACCCTTAACATCTGATCCATAATTCTTAGCTTTTTTCTTTCTCCCTCACAGATAGATCATAGCTCCCTCTTCTCCCCTCCAATCCACAGCCATCGCTCTATTCCCAGCCACATCATCACTTCCCTACAATATGCTATAATCTTTCACTGTCAGTCTTGCCTCATTCAATCTATTCTCCACACAGATGCCAAAACAATCTTTTAAAAGCAGAATCATGTTAAGATGCATCCTTACTTAAAACTGTAAAAGGCTTCCCATTGGAATGTTTTACATGTTTAACTATTAATAGGTACACATTCAAACATTTCTAAATAAATGAAGAATAGAAAAAGATATACAGCATAAAGCCCCCCGTCATTCTTGTTTCCCATCCACCTAGTCCCTCGCCCCCCTCCCCCCACCCCCAGATTAACACTGCTCCTAGGTTCTTATGCTCCACTGCAGTTTTAATAAGATACAAACATTCTGCCCTGGCTACTGAGCCCAGCTGGATCAGACCCTCCTACTTCACTCTCATCTCCTTCCAAGCTCCTCTTCCCCCTCTATGCTCTACTCCCCTGACCTTCTTTAATTTCGTGAATTAACCAAATCCTTTCCAGTCTCAGGTATTTGCCCACACTATTCACCTTAGCTAGACCACTCTTCCTTCTCTTCTAGTATGTTCTCCCAGTCTCTCCTCAAATGCCATCTCTGGGCAAGGCAGATCCTCCTCTGTTGCTTATTTAGCAAACTGATCACAATTTGTAATAATATGTCAGTTCATTTACTCACGTCCCACTACCCCTTTCCCTAGATGTTAACCTCCAGGACAGCAAGTGCTGGGTCTATTTATTTTACCCCCTGCAGCTGCTAACCTAGTCACTTGGAAGAGAGGCTCAGTCTTAGGGGCGAGATGAACATTAAATAAAGTGAATGAATTAATAGTTTCTGTCTGTAAATATTGAGACTTTAACTAGACATTTCCTGAATATTTAAATTGACAGATGCAGTGAACCACATTACCCAAATTGAGATATAAAAGGAACCCTTCGCCTCTCCAAAAAAGTGAGGAGGTAGGGTTCTTTGAAAAAAAATTCTTTGAGTTGAAGACTGTCATGGTTTTATACACAAAGGCTGCTCTAGGCATAACAAATATTCTAGCCACCCTTCAAAACTAAAGGGCAAATAAGAATTACATATTTTCACATGACATCTTACAATAACATATTTATAAATCTAAAGCTACTGCATATAATTTCATGCATTGTAAATAAAGTCCTTTGTCATCTGTTGCTTACGAATTTTCTTATACTTTTGCACATGCTACTCCTTTTTAATCTAAATAAAGACATTAAGTCAATAAAATTTTAGGAAAAAACACTCTTAAGGGCGAGTGAAGTGTTTATCTCTTATTTCCTTTTTAAAAAGGGAGGTGTCTAATGCTTTGTCCTGAATGAGCTTGTTATGATCAAGAATTCTCTCACCATAAAAGACACGTCTTCCTTCTCATCCTGAGTGTGGCTGCACATCGAAGGACACTCCAGACATTTCCCTTTCAGATCTCAAAAGGAAGTATTAATCAAACAAAAGATGGGAAATTATGACATTCAGCCACTAAGGTTTAACTCAAGTGGCCAAGTTTTAGTTGATCACAGGGTACAGGTGACTATCCATCAAATAACCCATCATAACACACATTAAAACGTCTGGGTTAATCAGGACACAAGCCAAGAATAATATTTTTTGCTGACGCTCAATGAAGACTACCAAAGGAATTCCCCTGAAACTGTACTCTACAAACATGTAAGACCTAAAAAAAATAATAATAATATAAAAGGAATTCCGCCTAACAGTACGTTAAACAAGGCAGCAGCACATTCTTTTGATGAAGTACTAAATGGCTTGGATGACACATGCAAGTTTAAATTACAAAAATGTTAAAGTAATCTTGTAATTAAACATAAAAATATGTTTGTGTATATATTTTAACCCTCCCCAAAATATCACAGAATTTGATACAACATTCAAAATATATTAAATAATATTAATAATGAGGCATAAACTACTGATATCATCATACATTTCTTTTCCAACCCTATCTTCCAAGAATTAATTTCATCTGGAAATTAATGATAATTACACATACAGGCAAAGAGAAAGCCGTAAGATACAGACTGAAAAAGAAATAGATCTTCTCTTTGCTGTTAAGATTCTAATGACTTTTTACTACAAATATTAGAACTGGTCTTGTTTCGATATCTGCCTCTAATCTTGTCCTAGGTACAAGTAACCACTGATACTGCAATTTAGAGTTGCTGCCTTGAATTTTTGTTGGAGCATCATGATGTAAAGGATAAAGCACCAAGCTGAGATCCAGATCTTGAGTCTTACTTCCCAGTGTGCTAGCACATGACTTCCACTGAGGCCAAGTCATTTAGCCACCTGGAGTCTCAGCTTCCTCACTTGCAAAGTGAGGATGTGAGCTTGATGAAATCTGCAACCTTGTCATGCTAGGTAATTCTATGAAGAACTATAGAAGCAACCATTATGATCACCCTATGGCAAAACCAAACACCCCAGAACAGTATATATCAGAGTCAGGACAAGAGGCCATTCTAAACAAAGGACAGCCGGGGGCCTCAACCTTTTTCCCTTTTAACATTTATTAAAAAATTAATAATACCTCTAGTACTCTGTAACTTTCTGTAGCTCCTAAAAATAACCAAAACTCTCACAAGATTCAGCTGGGTAATTTTGCAATTAATTTCTCAATGACATCACATCTTTATGAGATTAAAGACATTTTTTGTCTCTATTAGAGAAATTTTCATAATTTTTTTGCACATGTCATATATTAGCATGCAGTCAACATTCATTCCATAAACACTGGCTGAGCACATGCTGAGCCATGTGCTAAGCAGGACCTGTACGAAGGAACACACCAGTCCCTCCTGTCAAGTCACTTCTATCAGGTTGAGCATATGAGATTGCTGATACTCAGGACTTTACGGCTCACAAAATGGCAATTTCGTGTAACTCAACCTAATAGTTGTACAAGAAATTGTGTCATCAAACAGATTAATCCTTAAAATTACCACAGACATTTTGGAACATCCCATTAATTCTGGAAAGCCATTGTACGTCATTTAGCGACTTTCTAGAGAATTTCTTAACAAGGATTTTTGTTGTTTACTTTGTTTTGGGGGTGTGTGTCTGTTGGCACTGTTGTTTGGGAACATGCATTAAAAATTATTGAGTTCGTATGCCTTTGTTTCAATGCCTTTACCATAACCAGTTAACGACTGACAGATCTACAATCTCCTTAGCATTGGTTACTTGTCATGCATGCATGCGTGCACATACACACACAAGATGACTTGTTTCCTTTTCTAATCTTAAGGTAATCTTCCTTTTCTTCTAACAGACATAGCTACGTTCTTTTTCTCGAAGCTTGTTAGGCTGCTTGAAGGTAGGATCTGAGCCTATGCTTCTTTATATGACCCACAGCCTCTATCCCAGGGCCCGGCATGTAGCAGACACAACAAAATTACCAACTGAATGATAAATTAAATTATAAAGGGAGATAGCTGATTGAAAAGATATAGGAATATCCAAACATGAAAGCTATGCAAAAACAAATATTACATTTCTTGCTAACCATGCTACTGTTTGTCACATGCTGTAGCAATGGCAGTCACATCATGTTCTAAAGTTATTCTTCTCAACGACTCTAAAATAAAGAAATCACAGTGTCATAGAAGTGAGGTATACCTAGCACATTAGAGAGCTTTGTGCATTGGATAGTAAGTACACCTAGTTATGTCAGTTAGTACAAGCAAATTTCCAGCTTTGCCTTAGGAAAGGAAAATATCTGTTAGGAAAATGAATAATAAAGTTTGCCATGTGATACAATACTTCGTAAGGTTATACAACGACCATGGACAGTTCAAAATATCCAACCTCAGCTAGACTTTCTTTAAATAGAGCTTTCTCTCAAAGTAAACAAATAGCCGAAACTATCCCAATTTTGAGTAACTTTTAAAATTTGAATACTATACCTATCTAAGCAAAATCGAAAACACTTCCCCAAATGATTAGCATGTAGTGCACATATCAACTGCTCCATAGTGCAAGAAATGTCAAATGGCATGGAGACAATGCCATGCTTTCCTGTACAGCACAAACATATTTCTTCTTGAGACACAGTTTACATAATACAGGAAACGGCTTCATCTGGTTCCTGGTCTTTTTGATCAAGTCAAAAGCCTTAAAGGAAAAAGTGTTTCTTTTACATTTTACTTTTTTTTTGTACTTTTGTTTTTCATAAATTATATTTCCCCAAATTGAAAGTAGGAACTAGACAGATATGGAGAGCGACATCCTCTAAGAAATATTTTACTGAAAGGCAAGCTTGTGACTTCTTCATGAGTTCTACAGGTGGCCAAAAGCAAAGGAAAAACAAAAACAAAAACCTGTGATTCAAGGAAAGTTGATTCCACAGTTTAAGATGAACTGTTCACTTTAAAAAGATAAATAAACTCAACGGCCTAGAGGTTGGAAGTACTTGAATATTTGAGCAGCAAGGTAGCCACTGTGGCTGATTAGACAGAGGAAGAGGTGGAAAGAGATGAGGTCAGGGAGGATTTGGACCACACCATGTGGGGCCTTTAGGGGCTTGTGAGTATAGCAGGGACTTTGCATTTTGCTCTGAGTGAATTGAGAAGCCATTGGAGAGTTTTGAGCAGAGGAGTGAACTGACTTAGGTTTTTAATCAGTCACAGTGGCTGCAACGTGGAAAACAGATTATAAACCACAGAGGTGGAAGCAAGGAGACCAATTAGGTAGCTATTACCTTCATCAGGCCAGAAATGGTAATGATTTGGACCAGGATGGTAGAGGTGGCGAGAAGCAAATGGATTCTAGATGTACTTTGAATAAATGAACTGATGTGATTTAGTGATTAACTGGATGCAGGTGTAAGAGAATGAAAAGAGGCAAGGATGATTCCAGTTTTTTTTTTTTTTGACCTGAACACCTGATAGAATGGGGAAGAATGTAGAAGCAGCAGATTTGGGGAGGGAGGAAAAAACCAAGAGTTCAGCTTTTAACATGTTAATAGTGAGATGTTTATTAGACATGCACATGAAGATGTCCATTGGAAGTTGGATCTCCAAAGCTGGAGCTAAAGAAAGAGGTGTAGGATAGAGATATAAACTTGGGAGTCATCTGTGTAGGGATGGTATTTAAGGCTGTGAGGATGGAAGATCAGTGTCTGAGAGAAGGACTATGGACAAAGATGAGAAGAGATCCAAGCACTGAGCCTGTGGGTGCTCCAATATTTAAAGGGTAGAAAGAGAACAAGGAACCAGCAAAAGAAATTTAGGATCAACCAGTGAAGTAAGAAGAGAAGCAGGATTGAATAGTTTGCAGGAATTCAAGTGCCTAGAGTTTTTCAACAAGGAGGAAATAATTAACTGAATCAAAGTCTAAAATGACTAAAATTGACTAAAATGAGGCCTGAGAATTTGACCAATATGGGAGTCACTGATGGCCTTAACAAAAGAATCTCTTTGGTAACATGAGATAAGAATGAGCGAGAAAGAGAAACTGTAGATTATAGTGTTATGCTCCAAGAAGGAGCAGAGAAATAATGCAATAACTAGAGTGTAGGTGGAGGCACGAGAGGTCTGTTTCCAAAGATGGAAGACTTACAGTGTGTTTATACATTGATGGAAATGATCAAGCTGGAGAGAAAATCTGGTGATGCTACAGTTAAAGGGAAGAATTGCTGGAGTATGTCTATAGGTGGGTGAAAGAGGATGGATCTTCTGTACAAGGGAAGTAGTTCACCTTAGACTGAAGGACATCAGAAGCAGGGGGACAGAAGAAAAGGCAGAATGAGAGGGACAGATGCAGGAGGCTTCCTCAATTTAGTGATATTGGCATGTGAACATTCTCATCCTACTCTAGTTTCTCAATGAAATAACAAATATGGGCCTTCCCTGGTGGCGCAGTGGTTAAGAATCCACCTGCCAGTGCAGGGGACATGGGTTCGAGCCCTGGTCCGGGAGGATCCCACATTCTGCGGAGCAACTAAGTCCATGATCCACAACTACTGAGCCCGCGTGCTACAACTACTGAAGCCCGCGCACCTAGAGCCCGGGCTCTGCAACAAAGGAAGCCACCACAATGAGAAGCCCGCGCACCGCAACAAAGAGGCGGCCCCTGCTCGCCGCAACTAGAGAAAGCCCGCGCACAGCAACAAAGACCCAATGCAGCCAAAAATAAATAGATAAAATAAATAAATTTTTAAAAAAAGAAAAGAAAAGCATTAAAAAATATATATCTTACTGTATGTAATATGGCAAAATAAAATTTAAAAAAAAGAAATAAATATGGTTATTAGCTGATAGTGAAAAAGAGAAGAGGTGGGGGATTAAGGGGAACAGAAGGAGGCGTGAAATAGTTGCTGTAGACTGAATGTTTGTCTTCCCCCCAGATTCGTATGTTGAAACCTAATCCCCAATGCAATGTATCTGGAGGCAGGGCCTATGAGAAGTTATCAATTAGGTCATGAGCATGGAGCCCTCATGAATGGATTTAATGCCGTTATAGAAGAGGTCCCAGAGGGCTTCCTCCACCCTTCCTCCATGTGAGGGCTCAGTAGAAAGATAGACATCTGTGAACCAGGAAGCAGGCCCTCACCAGACACCAAACCTGCCAGTGCCTGGACCTTTGACTTTCCAGCATCCAGAGCTGCGAGAAATAAATTTCTGTTGTTTATAAGTTGCCCAGTCTATGATATGTTGTTATAGCAGCCTGAATGGACTATACAGTAGTTTTTTAGAAATGGTATAGAGGTAGAGTAGGCAGAGAATTGGATTTAACTAGGGTTGGGGACTGGCCAGGTGTGAAGTAAGGAGTTGAGGGTTTATGCAAAAGGGTGTTCATAAATGATGGAACAAACCAGTTAACACTACTGAGCCAGAACAGCCAACCAGGACAGTCACTGATCAAGAAATAAACTTCCATTTTACTAAGCCACAGTCTTTTGGGATCTATCTGCCACTGCTTCCTAACCTAACATAACTAATTCAAAATATAAAGTTCTTTATGACCAAGTCTCATCTTACTTCTTTTTATTCCTTGTGATCTGCCATACACAATTAGCTATAGTTTTCTAGAATATCTCCAGCTTCCCCCTTCCTGTCCTCTTCACCTGGTGAACCCCACAGTGTCACTTTTCTTCTCTGGTCATTCATTCCACAATTATTTTATTAATCACCTCCTAAAGTGGGCCAAGCACGAAATGACCACATTGCACAGTAAGTATCTTCTCCACAAATTCCTTCACGGCAATTGGCACATACTTAACATTTGTTTATAGATGAATGAATGAATGGACTGTCAGTCATGAGTTTATCCATAATCGTATACCTCTAGAGGTAGAATGTGTTAAGAGAAAAGAGAGTTTATATTACATGCATAGTTCATAGGTTATGCCTCCGTCCATGCTCTGCTCTAATATAACACAATCAATGTAATTAAAATTACTATTTCATAAGTTAAATTTACTGCTTTTCAATTTCTATTTACATTCATTTTTCATTCTTTTAATAATTCTCATAACTACCTTTTGATAGGAAGCGTGAGAAAAAGAAATAAGAATAGGATGGAGAAAGAACAATAAAAGACATCCGAGAAGAAAATGGCGCTGGGGGGAGAGAGATGGAAGAAAAGGAAAGGAAAAGGAAAAGAAAGGAATGAAACAGAGGCAGAGTGGGAAATAGGGAAGAGGAAATGGGGAGAAAGAAAAAAGCTTCAGTGGCAGAAACAGAGGGAAAAAAAGGCAGAGAAGATCATAAGGCAGGGATATTAAAGACATTGTTTAAAAAGCACTGAAGGGGTTCAGAAATTCTGGAAAGAAGCTGTAAAATTCTGGAATACTTATACTAGTCCTTTATCCTCTAAATATTGATGAATATTTATTAATGGTAACAACAGGCCATTTACTGAGCACGTCCTATGTGAAAAACACAGTGCAGAGTTTTTACAGTCGTCATGCCTACAATTCCTTACTACTATTATCCTCATTTTACAAAAGAGGAAACTGAAGCACTGAGTAACTTGCCAAAACACACAGTGAGTGGGATTACTGAACCTCAAACCCAGACCCACCCAAGCTCTTACCCACCGTGTCTCATCTCCTCTTTGCCATGCTGTTTTTGCCATCAGGATATGCAGACCAGGGTAGATTCTGAGCCAGCCGACAAGGTTTTCTCACATCTCTCATCCTTCCCAGGCCAAGTCCAAAGGAAAACTGAGAAGGGAGACATGAGGAGCCGCCAGGAACAGCCCTGGGCTCCCTGACCCAAAGGACCTGAATGTGAAGCAGATGGGACCCAGACACTCATCCAAGACTCACACTGTCCTGTTCTGCTCTTTTGACACTTCATTTGGATATATACTGTTTATTCCTTTTAAAATACAGTTGTGCTCACAAGTTGGGAACCAAAGTACACAGACAGAAACCCTTTCTGGAGATGTTCTGCCTCTGTCTGAAAGAGGATGGGAAAGAGAAGATATCAGCCATCTTACTTATGGTTGGAAAAAAACTTATCAGAAAGTTAAGAGCCTTGTATCTTTGCATCTTAGGGTCTTTGGACAAAATTTTCTGGGTGTGTACATGTCAGGAATAACAAATTCACAGCCATACACTACCATGTGTCTCTCCAGCATCAATAGCAATCATTGTTGTTTGATCCCTACACATTCTCAATGAGCCTGAATTGAGCCTCAGAATCCTTCACAACACAGTACTCCAGGCAACTATTAACAATCGATGATAATGAGCACAAGATTGAAATTAATTTGTAATTCCTCGCAGAGACATATGTCAGAATTAGACATAGCCCCATAACATCATAAACTGCCTAACACAGGTAAGGTCAAACGTGAACCTAAATGTTTAAGACTAAAGCCGTTTGTTCTTTGGTCAATAATTATTTTCCCAACATATTCAACAAGAGCTTGTATTTCATAAAGAGAGTTTTAGGAATTAATTAAGAAACAGTACATTTAAACTGAGAAATGCTAATGCCTCTGTAATTCACAGTAATTTTTAAGGTCTGACCAGGAAATAGAAAAGTATTTGACAGGGTCTGGGCTAAAAGCCATGGATGGCATCCACTGTTTAATGTTGTATAATTTACAAACTTCTGTTCTTTCAACAACTACTTTGAGAATGAAGTTGCTAAGTAAATAAACAGCTCAAAAACAACACAGAAGAGCTAACCCACCCCTCACATCTTGCAAAAAGGCAGTGGCCCTAAACAGGAAGACAATATGTACAAACTGCCTGCCAAAAGCACCCAGATACTAAACAGTCTCACTATACAAAATGTTTTCGGTTTCTTGGGACGCCTCAAAGAACTAAAAATCTTTTGATTCCATGAGCAAAATGCATTTGTGGCTGACATAGTCACATCAACAAAGTTTGATGATTTTACTTTATGCCTATAGATCTGTAGAATGAGACACAGGGCATAAATGTCACAGAGACAGGAAGTTTCACATGCATTCACATACAGTATGTCAAATGTTTTCCACTTACAAGAAATATAATTTTAATCAAGTCTTCATTATTACATGTTTCAGTAGCCTCAAAAAAAGTCCTGCCTCTCATTCCTCACTTATATCTATCTTAGAACTGTCCGGACACTGGCAGTCACAGTATTTAATAAATTAGATCCAAAAGAGCATGATTCCAGAGATACAGAAATGGAGTTAACTTCTTCCCAGTGTCAGGACCTACAAAGGGTTTATTAAATAGTTCTGTCCACTTACGATGGTCCTTAGAGCGACAAGGCCCAGGGATGAGGGTTTGAGTGATATCAACACTATTACTGACTTAAGCTATTAGAAAACCTTTATTTGCTTTATAAAAAATGCTGCCAATTCTTGCTTTAAAGTTTAAACAACTCACTGGAATGATAACACTCAAAAGACAGTACCTAAAAAAAGCTGAGGGATCCTAAAAATTTCAAAACTTAAAATTTTCAGAAAGGTTAAACAGCGTTAGAAAATGTGTTTGGAGATTTTTTTCGTTAATATAACAATCATTATATGACACTCAAATTAAGGTTAATATCCTGGAAAAAAGAATTCTTTTTGTCAACTGGTGGTCTGTGGCTTGAGACTTCAGTGAAAGGTTTCACTTGAAAAGGCTATGAAAACATCAGCCACTGGTCCAGAAGTGCTCAACAGCTCAGAGATGCAAGGTCATTCATAATTGTCTCCATCTTTCTTTGCTCTCTCTAGAGTATAATTACTTCAAGAAACAAAATCCTGGTTTATTTTACTAAAATCCAGAAACTCACCACTTAGGCAGCAACAGCCGCTTCCCCTATCCCTGGTTTAAATATCCGTAACTGTCACCACTCCCAGGTATATTCTACAAGACAATGCCTAACCCTTGGTGGGTCTAAGTTTTCAGAATCTGCATATTGTTAAAATATCAGCTCACCAGTCGAGTGGTTACACTGAATTAGTCATATGAAAACAGATATTAGCACTCGGTTGAGAAGAAGGAAGATAGAATAGTGTCATGGAAAAATAACAGAATCCATTTTGGAACTTAGAATCTCAGCTGCATCATTTACTAGCTGTGAGAAAGTAGGAAAGTTATTCACCTGCCCTATGTGAGAGGTGGGGAAATGATATCTATCTCATAGGACTGTTGCGTGGATTAAAAGAGGTTACAAGTCAATGGGCACATGGATGGTAGAATGAACCTCAACAAATTAACTACCTTGGTTAACAAGATAACACTCAGGAAATATTTAAAAGTATAACATCTGATTAGGACAGGACAAGGAGCTTGTAATCACCTAACCAGAACCCTTCACATGTCCAAAGGATTTAGCAAGTAGTAGATCACTCCACCAGAGCCGTTTCAGAAGAGTGGTGGAGACAAGAATGATTGTCTAGAGGACTATGGTAGGGCAGGAAATTGAGAAAATGGATCTGAACAATACTTTCCAGAAGTGTGGCTGTGAAGGAAAAAGAGAAATATGGGATTGGGCATTGGATTTGGAATGTGCGTGTCTGGTATCTTTAGGATGGGAGAGTTTGAGCATTTGCATGTCTGAAGGTCAAGGTCAAATATAAATAGGAGGACCAGATAATTTATCAACCAAACCAAACATTTTTGAGACTGAGAGTAGATGCTATTAATAATTATGTTCGGACAATAGGAGTAAACTGGAGCTGTCCCAGGCCAGCTAGAGTCTGGTGACCCTAAAGATAAAGGGAGATGTTGAAGATGTACGAAGGGAAAGAAGACTGATGGAGCAAGACCCCTGAGTAGGGAGGAGAGAAGGAGAGGGCAGGAGCTGAGTGGAGGCATAGTTGGTAGGGGTAAAAGAAGGAAAAAAGTAACCCTTTCCCATGTGCCAGACACAGATCGAACACCAGCTGCACCCCTGTTCTCGGAGAATGTACAGTTTAGTGCACGGATTATCATGTGTAAGAGAAGCGGAGGAAGGGCACGGGACTGGCCACGAGGAGAAGAACCTGTGACATTCAATTTTCAGAAAATGTCCTAGAATTTCTCTTGGGGGGAGTTGTAGTTTGAAAAGCATAGTTGATATTATTCAGTGTATTTTCTTTCTTTTTTAATCGGCCACATATTTATTTTGAAATTTTGAACATTGAAGGAAGTTGTTTTCTTTAGTATTTGCTTTTGTTTTGTTATCACAGGAAGACGTAGGCTAAAACTGGTTCAGAAATTCTGACTGAGTGACAGGGAAATAGCTCCACTTTAGTGAACATACTTTCCACGTTCTATAGGTATGTGTGTGTATATATGTGTGTGTATATATATGTATGTATATATGTGTGTATGTATATTATTACCATACACACACACATATATATGTGTGTATATATATATATTAGAACCCATGGACTGTACTCCCCACAGTGGTTCACGGATATAGGGGCTCAGCAAACGTCTGTGGAATTGCATTAGACTGACTGCCTTCCTACCTTGGCATGGCTGTACTGGCTACCAGGAATCATGCCAGCTTTGAAACACAGACCCATGGTCAAATCCCCTCACTACAACCCTTACAAATGTGGGTGTTTTCTGATAAATTATTTTAGCCTCTCTGTGCCACATATTTCTCTCTGTAATATTTATGTATGTACATATTCTATATAGAGGATATAAATATATATTTAAATATTTTTACAAATTTTATAAACAACCTGATAAGTAACTTAATGAGAAATTGAAATCAGAAATTATGTATGTAATATGAAATATATATGTATATATGTAATATAAACATAAATTATATAGGTACTATAAGATTACATAATCATATATATAAATAGAGAGAATATAGAATATAAACATATACATTTAAATATTTACGCTAATTTTATAAACAACCTGACAAGTAACTTGATGAGAAATCTGCAGACACTGCTGACATGTGCAGACGTTTGCTGAGCCCCTTTATCCCTGAGTTACTGGGGGGGGAGAGGGGATGTACAGTTTGTGGGTTCTACGCTCAAGAAGTAAAGCTTAAAACGGTAAAGTAAACTGCTAAATTAAGAGTAAACTTTGAAATGCTAAGTAGGGTAGAGAGAGAGCTGTTAGAATACAAAAGAAGAGCCGAAATCTGGTTTAACTGGTCCAATCAGAACATGTGTCACAGAGGAGAAGACAGCTAAGCAAAGCCTCGTGAGTAGGGCAGTGATTCTTCAGGTTGCTGGAATGGGTCCCTGTGTGGATTCGTACAAGGTGGGCAAGGGAAGGCTTGGGGCCCACTTGTGGCCAGGTGCAATGAGGAGCTGCGTGCTATTAGAACATGAAGGGTGGGGCTAGAGGAGGGGACAGCAGAAGAGATATAACTGGAAGGAAAGAGGAAATACACTCCCAACGGTTGCTATCTTAATTCAATACCAAAATAATGTAACTGGATCTCTATTTGAAGAAAACGAGCAGTCACTGAGGATTTTTTTCCAATTTCCAAGGCTGTTTCCCAAGCCAGGATTTTTGAGGGCCAGTTTCTCCAAATAGCTTCAACTTTGTTTACATGATCTTACAAAAAAATCTTTCTCTCTCCACCTGTGGTACCCCCTGTCAGCACAATCATTTATTTCTGAGCTCTAAGAAGACACTTGACTCTCTGGAGTGATATGACGCTTTGATTTTACAGGAGGATTAGCTGGGTCTATTGGTGCTTCCTCGTAGGTGGTGCTGAGAGTATGCCTAACCCCACTATGTTATCCGGACCCAAATATTTTTCTTCTGACTCTCAACTAAGATGTGATGAAACTTGCCAGTAGAGGTATAAAGATAATACCTGACAGGAGAAGAGATTAGGTGCAAAGCAACAACCCAATCTTATCTTATATTCACAAGGAGGATCTAGGGCTTTGTCTTTTGTACACTGCTTTATTTCCCATATCCATGTGTTCCCCTGGCAGCTCACTACACTCATCTCTTAACAAGCTCTAGGTAAAAGGAGCTTCTTCATTAAAAACACTTGAAGGGACTTCCCTGGTGGCACAGTGGTTAAGCATCCACCTGCCAATGCAGGGGACACAGGTTCGAGCCCTGGTCCGGGAAGATCCCACATGCCACGGAGCAACTAAGTCCGTGGGCCACAACTACTGAAGCCCACGCTCCTAGAACCCACGATCGGTAAGAAAAAGAAGCCAGTGCAATGAGAAGCCCGCACACCTCAGCAAAGAGCAGCCCCCGCTTGCCACAACTAGGGAAAGCATACGGGCAGCAATGAAGACCCAGTGCAGCCAAAAATAAATAAATTAATAAATTAATAAATTAATTAAAACAAAAATAACAACAACAAAAACTACTTGAAAGTTTCTCCCAAGCCTGACCACAACTGACCAGGGTGGAATCAACTGAACAACTTACTAAGGTTCCCTCTTTGAGAAGTGAAGTATCATATGGTTAATACTTTCTAGAAGAATGTTTCACCATCCCAGAAAAAATAAAACCTTAGAAATGGCAAATGCCAATGAAAGGCTACTACAGGTAGATGATACCAGATTCATTTATCAATGAGCTCGTACAATGATGGAGCATGTTTTAAGAAAAAAGAAATGATTCTTCAGGGAATACATATAATACTCTGGGTAAACTCTGGGTACAATCTATCAGTCTCAGGACATGCAGAGTCATCATATGCATTCACACATATGCATTCACAACCAAGACAGGAAGAGCTACTGTCCCTAAGATCATCTTGACCTCAGAAATAACTGGTTTGAGGACTTCAGAAACCAATTATTCTCCCAGTATTGTGTGTGTTTCCCTTCTAGAGACTTTATTTGGGAGTTCTATTTAGCAATGAAATATGAAGTCATTAGAAATTCACCAGTGAATGATGGATTGCCTTTTGTCACATAGCCAATGGATCTATGTTTCTGTATCATGGAAGCGCATAGACATTTGAAGGACCCATGAATTAGAGGAATGACAGACAGACAGACCAGGGAAAGCTTATCTAAAAGCAACAATATGTCAAGATCTCAACACTGAGCCCAGAAATTAATTTATGGCAAGATTGATATCTTTCGGTAAAAGAACATGTAACTATTTACCAAATATGACCACAGTCCCACTGCCCAGGAGGCCACCGAAGGACCTGAGCATTGCCTCTGCAGCCCTTCCTTCAAACAATGCATCCTTGTTCCATGGCCTCCCAGCTGTGACAGGCATGATAAAAATGGAGATTGTTTTTATACTCTATGTGCTGTTTCTTCACTGACAGCAGCATGGTTATTCGCCAAATAATGAGTATGTTGGCATTTTTATAAATAAAGTGCTTGACAGTAATCTGTGCAGGGAGGACTTGGAGGATGGACAAAAAATGTCTTCTTTCCCATGCACGGGAAAAAGCCCTCCGTGGCTATTTTTCAGCACACTGAAATGTCTTTTGACCAAAAAGCAGGCAGAAGCACAGCTATGACATCAGCCTAGTCAAAGCCCTGCTCTCCCCATAAGGACACAGGGAAGTATTTCTTTCCTTCATGGCTTGCAGGAATGTGTTCCTGGGGCTTCCTGAGTTATACAAGGAGGATTTTATTTCACTAGAGTAGGGGCCTGGGAGTGAAGGGGGAAAAAGTGTGGAAACTAACATTCAGTGAACTCCCACCATGTTCTGTGCGTACTGAAATTGTTTTGCTTCATCCTGACAATAACCCTGGGAGGTGGGTATTGTTGTTCCCAATTTACAGACAAGGAAACCATGCACGCTCCCGTGTGGACACAAATACTCTGTCCACAGCAATCCAGCCCAGAAGTAGTCAGAAGGTGAGAAAGGGGATACACGTTTCTCCTTTATGAAAATCATCTTACTGGCTACAGAATTTCAAGCACATGTTCTGCTGGAGACATGTAATATTTGTTTTGTCAAAAGAAACTACTTTGCAGTTTTTAAAGTATTTTATAAACATCTCTCTAAGCATCACTAAAGGAACCCCCTGGGTAGGAGGCAGATTTAATTATTATTTGACAAATGAGAAAACTAACCTTCTGAGAGTTTAGGCAAAGTGCCGAAGTCACAGCTAATGAGCAGAAGAAAAGGGACTCAGTGCAGATCTTCTGATTCTTCCTCCCTGGTGCAATGTCTTCCACTTCACTCTGCTTCTCTCTTATTGCTGAGCATGATAGAAACTCAGAACAAAAACTCTCCTGCAGGGCTTCCCTGGTGGCGCAGTGGTTGGGAGTCCGCCTGCCGATGCAGGGGACACGGGTTCGTGCCCCGGTCCGGGAAGGTCCCACGTGCCGCGGAGCGGCTGGGCCCGTGAGCCATGGCCGCTGAGCCTGCGCATCCGGAGCCTGTGCTCCGCAACGGGAGAGGCCACAACGGTGAGAGGCCCGCGTACCACAAAACAACAACAACAACCTCTCCAGCTACCACTGCAGGAGGAGGGTAAAGACAATGGGCACCATTAATGCAGTTTGTCAGGAAGAAACTTGTTTGAACAACTGAAGGATTCAACTGTGGGGACTTTTTACGGAGGGTATTTCCACAGCCCCTTCTCCACCACTCCCCTCCCTTCCCTGCCAACCCCGTCGTCCCAGTAAAATCAATCCACACTTGGTACAGATCGAAGTCGCCTAGCGCATTGTGGCTCCTACAGGGACAGCCCTGCACACTACACACTGCTTGTATTTCCAGGCAGCAGAGCGCTCAGTCCAGAAGGACCAATACCAGAGTGTGGAATCTAACCTAGTACGGTTTTGACAATTCCTATATGAATAGTGAAAATCTTCACTGAGCCGGGGCAGGAGGTGAACAGAAGCACCCCAAGGTGACAGTGTGGCAGCAGGCCAGTCACTTAACAGGAGCACCACTAAGGGTCCAGTTTGTTTCACCTATAGAAGAAAACCTTGGACTGTCTTTCCAGCAACCATTGGAATCTGGGTAGAATGGTCTTTGGGCCAGTGCCTTACTGTTCTGCTAGACAAATTCCAAGTGAATATTTCTAAACTCTGCTCTCCACAACGGGGTTTAGAAATATGGAATAAGGGCCATCACATATGACTCAAAAATAAAATCTACCCCTCGCCATCACTTTTTAATGTGCATTTAATAATTCAATTCATCCTCTTAAAAGGGTAAATTTAGCACTGCTGGATAATTTAGGATAAATTGGGCAGGTAAAGCCCCAAGACATTCTGCTTTAAAGCACTTAACACCAACAAACCTTGAATCAGAACTGAGTCGCTATTGGAGAAGATGGAAAATTGTTCAATATTAACTTGGTTTTTGATCCTTCAAGAACACTGAACTCACTGTATCAACTAATATATACAAGCTTCTGACGTCCGAGCAGCCTGTATTTCCTTTCTAGAAGTTGGGTGACAAAAGCTGCTGCTCCTTTCAGCTTCCCTTTAATAAAGGAAGTAAAATAACTACTTTGAATGTTATTTATGATTGGGTCTGGGGGCGATAGTTGCCAGATGTGAGACACTTCATGTAAACTATTAAAAGATAAAGACCCCTGAACTTGCATTGATTTCTACAAAGCAGAAATAGAAACCAAAGGGTCAAAACAAACACTGTAGCTTCCGAAATGTGTGCTACTAAATTCAATTCAACAGCCCCATGGGTCTGCCATGGACTAGGCACTAGAGGTGAAAATAGAAAGACGACGAGCCATAAGGGGCTTAGACGCCAGCAAAGGACTGGGGCAACATGCCACAATAAGGGGCCACGGCACCAGCATCTGCTAACCCTGCTGCAGGAGGCTGGGGGAGGAGGGGTCATTCCATTTTGGAGACAAAGCATGAGGAAGGTCACAGTAGACATAACACTGAAACTAGGCTTTGAAGGGTGAAAAAGATTTTGTAGAGAATCTATGGAGAGAAGGGGAGACAGCACTTGAAGCAGAAAAGAGCACAGGCAAAACACTGGAAGAGGAAGAACAGATGCTCTCGAGTAGGTGGGGCAATATTCTGTTCAGAGAAAGAAAACATTATACCACCTGAACCTTTACAGTGTGTTGTTTTGGAAAAAGTATATTAATTTCAGATGTAAAAACCTTTTCCTTGTGTATGAGTAAATACTGTAATTGAAGTGACAGAGTAGACATGTAGAATTTATTATCTGAAAGAAAATCTAATCAACAGGTATTTCATTTCAAAAAGTTAATGAAATATTATGGAGAGAGAGGCCTTTTAAGCTTTGATTTTTAGATTCGAAGAAAGAGCTTAATTTTCAGTGACAAGGTCACTACCAGTTGAATGGTCTCCTTTTGCTTCCCACAGAAATGATGGTTCTTTCATTCTTGAATTATTTATTAAAATCAGGCTTCAATAATTGGAGTTTATTTAAACTTTTTTTTTGTAGATCAGCAAATTAAAATCATGTTACCTTTGTTATTTCTACCAGTCAAAAGGGGTATTAAAGTACTTATGTGAAATCAAACATTAATTTCATGGAAGTGTTATTGGTATGTAACAAAATCTTCTCTTTTCAGTTCATGCTAATTAATATTCAATGCAGTAAGTACACATGTATTTAATACTATTATCATCAAGGAAGGGCAGTGGGTTCAAGTCACTATAAAGGACAATGTGGGTATATTTTATCTCCTGCTAATTAGCAAAATGAGACAAGCTTCTGGAAGATTATTTGAAAGCAAAGGTTTGCCAAGCCTACTTTCAATAAGCAGTTTTTATGCCTCCAATAGCCTAAGATTCAACTCTTAGATGACAAAAATAAATCTTTGGGAACATCCATCATGGTTAAAGCAAGCCACTTCCAAGGTCAACTATAGGGTCAGAAACAAAAAGCATGCCAAAGAGCCACACACGCAAAGGCATAGACATCAGCTCATCTGACACAAATGGTCTACCTTGCAAAAGAAAAATTATTTAGTTGTTTGCATTTATGGTAATGTGCTGATATAGCTTGATTTGGGAACATAATGAAAATTGTGGGGAGATTTTGCCAGTTGGATGATATCTTCTCGTAGAAGGAAAAAAATAGCATCCAAACATTGACCCGTATTTTTGCCAAGATCTAGGTCAGGGAGTGAACTGCATGTATCTTAGGCAATGCGTATAATACAACTGACATTACAGACACACTTTGTCATTACTGAGGCAGTCCTTCTTTCAGAAGGATGTCTCTGCTAAATAAATGTGTCCTCATAACTGCCTTTGAGAAGTAGACGTGTGCTGATCCTCTAACACTCTACACCTTCTTTGAAGCCCTTAAATACCTCACTTCAAAAACATGTCCTATTTTAATTATATCATCCTGGTACATGAAAGATAAGGTGATTTCTCTACTTCCTGGATCAAAAGGAACAGCAGGATTAGACAGAAACAGCATATCAACTATCATATTCGCTGTCTCTAGACTACAACACTTGAACATTTTACGTCCACGCTACAACCCTCCTTTCAGTGTCTATGAGGAAGTGTCTGCACTTTGTTTGACCCGACTGAACTTTGTCACACTGCCTTCTCACCACCCCTGCTGAAGCAAGCCACTAAATCTTACCAGCTATCTCTTTGTTGTCTCTTGTGCATTCCCAGCCCCGCCTTCCAATCTTACCAAGCCAGTTAAGTTGCACTTTTCACCTTCTCTGTTGACATAAAATGAAGTAACTGCATTTATTTGATTATTGACTGCATATTTTGTCAACATCTCAAATTTTATAAGTCCACTAGATCGTGTTTCAAGGCAAAGTCCTAAGATTTCATAGCTCATCTCTATTTGCTTGCTTAGAGCAGAGTAACGAAATGAAAAATTCAGAACTCTAGAGAAAGTTTGTTTAGTCTTGTCATCATATAACCGAACTAAATTATTCAGCACCATATAAGTGTTTTAAAACATTCTATTAGAGAAAAGGAAGTTATTAGTTTGTTAAAATATACTTAAATTTGATAGGCATTTAACCAATGGCTATGAGAGTATGTTGGAATGAAAATTATTAGAGAGCTGAATGCAACAGGAATTCAATGTGGTAGAAAAAGCAGATGTGGCTTCTGTAAGGAGATACTTGCTAAATGAAAATGCTGAGATGAGGAGGCCTGGCTTCCAAGTTCAATGTAGCAGAAAACAGGGTCAGTCTCCTATTTTCCACCCATTGGGTAGAAGACAGTTGTACATCCTGCCCAGAGCCATAATCACCCGAGTTTTTTAAAATATTTTATGGAGTACACTATTTACCCCAGTTAATATAGAATACTGGACTTGAGGTCATTTACATCTGAGTGTCTGACTTTAGAATAAGAGCCCTTACTGTTGAAACTGAAGCTGCCAGTGGATATTGTTAGTTCCTTAACTATCCTCTCAAGGTTTACACAGAATTCCCTTCTGGTGACTCGACCCATTCCCAGGTGAGGAAATGTTATTTGATATTAGTACGGAAACATGCTGTTGAGTATACACATGGGTATAACACAGAAACTTTGAATTTTATTTGAGAAACCTAAACAGGTTTTTTTTTGATTAGAGATGCACCTTATTAGAAATGATTTTGTGGAAAAAAAGACATTACTTTCTAATGATTCCGAAAGTACTTATGTCAGTCAGGCAGGCAGCCCAGAAATTATACCATATGTTACATTCAGTTGCTGAGTTAGAGTAAGATTAGAATTTACCTATAATACTTCTATGTTGTAAGCTGTTTTGGTCTGTTACATGAAGCAAACCAGACTTGAAAAGAAGGAGAATCATATGGAATAAAAACTAGGTGTAAAAGTTAAACCCTAACTAGTAAACAAAGCAACTACCTACATATATAGGTAGTATCTGGGGCTTAGAGCAGGGGCCAAGAAACAGATGTCCTAAGGGGCCAGGCAGGTTAGGGCAATGACTGACACTGGCTTCATGGGTACTGTGGTAAAGTGAGAGTCTGACTGTTGCCTGGCCACAGTGTGTGCCCAGTGTGGTCAGCATCTTCTAATGCTTCAAGTCTAGCCAGAATCTAGACTTTTTATGTAAGATGTCCCAATTATTAAACATTGACTATGAACTCAATACTACTGATACAAAACAAAATATTTCTATGACTTCATGTTTGCAACCTTTGATAGAAGTTTCAGTGGGGCATTCTATGGACTTTAGATACAGATCTGGTTACAAATAATGAATGCTGCCCTTCAGAAAATAACCATGAGAGGGAACTACCTAATGAAAGAATCACTTAAGCTGAAAAATTCAGAACCACCTTAGACCGAGGCTTCCGTCCTTGCCCTCATCCCAAAATATCAACAAGCACCAGTGGTGTGCCAAGTGTCAAGTTCTTTGCTGGAATCTGAAGACATGGTGACAAAGAAGAAAGACTCAGTAATGACTTTCAAGCAGTTGACAGTCCAATGGATGAACTCACTTACAATCCTAGCATTCACTGAGTGATTTTCCTGTCTTAGAGAACTTCAGGATACAAAGAAAATCCTTCCATTTCTTACTTTCTTCCATGCCTACTTATACTTTACATTCATTACAGTTTCACAACCAGAGAGCTAAGAAAATCGTCTGTTTCTCTCAGTGTTTTATCCATCCTCTTAGGAAGAACTCTGGTAGGGTTCTGGTAGAGACTTCATTTTAACACAATCTGAAGGAATGAGTCATTCTACAAGTGAACTCATTTTAATCTTCCTCAATGTCTTTTCGCATACTCTTCTAGTTTCCTAACTAATATCCTTTTTACCCCTCTTGCCTTAAGGAGAGCTGCAATGTACCCAACTAAAAAATGAAGTTTCTGAGATTATGATGACCATGTGAAATTAAAATCTGGTTAATGCATATAAGCAGAAATGGTTGTGTGGAACTTCCAAAAATGGTTGTGTGAGCAGTTTGCCCTGTCCTACTTTTTTGTTCCTATCTGTAACCTAGATGTGATAGCTGTAGCTCTAGTGGCCATACTGTGACTCTAAGAAAACTTTTGTGGATGGTCACCAACCAAGGATAAGGCAGAAAGACTGAAAGAACCTGAGTCACTCATGACTTCATGGGATCACTGCGCCAGCCCAGGACCACCTACCTCCATTGGGTAGCCATAGAGACTTTGAATGTAAGCAAATATGACTAATAAATGGTTTATTAATGATATGTTGCAACACATGGTATGTTCTATTTCATTATGATATGCTCAATTAGCAATGCATAGCTCAATGCAGTGTACAAAATTGCAATGAACAAGGTTTTAACACAGCATATACATCAATTTTTGCACATGCATCTGTTATGGTTTGCCTCTGATGCCTTTTACCTCCAATTTTATTTAAAAAAAAAAACAAAAAAACAAAACAGAATAAAAAACTTGTTCCTTTAGGATATTCCAGAATAAATAATCACAGGTTTCAATATGTAAAATATGACAGTACTTATGTTTGAATACTTTCTATCCAACCTGCAGACTTCATACTACGCGTGTGGAGGGGGTATGGGGGAACCCTTCTAACATGTTCAAATGCAATTCCAAACTTATACAGTGTCAATTAACTCAAGGTAATATCTCAGAATAACCTGGAATATTTTTACCTTCAAAACCATGTGGAAGGTATGGACAAACACCTGTTTGGCTATGGGCAGGAGTGCACCATTTGTTTATTCCTTTCTAGAGAACTCAGAGGATACCTTAAATCTGGGGAGCCCTTGGAATTCCATTTAATTAAGCCATCCAACTTTTCTCTCTCCAGTTTATATTTGGCCTAACAAGACAGTTCTTGTCCATAGTGAAGCTGGATTTTGTAGCCTGCCCTGCCTTGCCCTAATATTCTTTTGTAAATAAATAGGTGACTAAGAGGTGCTCTACTGCAATATTTTAAAGAGAAAATTGAACTGAAAAATTTGAATTAGAATTCTGTAAAATTTTGAATACAGGGGAAACTGTTAAAGTGCAATTACTATTAACTCACTCCATGATCATTTTGTATACCTTCTACATGCCAGACAATGAAAAATGTAAAGCTCAGTAAGAAAATGTATGTACCCACAAGAATCAGAGATGCACATGAACAAGCAAAAAATTACCGGACAGTATGACAAGGCCAGGATAGAAAGTATTCACAAAGTTTTATGTGTACCAGAAAAAGCAACATCTAAATCTATTTTAGAAGTCTTCTGAAAGAGGGGATGGGTAGGTGGAATATTTAAGGATGATTAGAAATCAGCTGAACAAAGAACAGTGAAAGGCATTGCAATCAGAGGAAAAAATCTGCTTGCAGATCACTTAACTAGTACTTGAAAACAACAGAATCACACCTAGTACAAGCCTGTGACCAAGTTAAAAAAAAGAAAAAGGTGAGCACTTCCACAGCAGAACTCCTAGAAGAAAAAATCATTAAATATTTTCATAATTCTGTCTAAAAGACTAAAGTAAATAATGATCCTAACAAACTGATGATAATTGATACCTATGACTGATTTCATGAAGGTACACATTGACATCTGAAATGGTTGAGTAAAAATGAATTGTCTTTCTTATTTCTATGAAGCCTCAAGAAAAAAGAAATCCTTGATTTTGATTTTTTTCAAACTACTAAAATAAATGAAATCCACAGAAAAGAAATTTCCTAATACCAAAATAAGTGACATTTCCATTTAAGTAATATCTTCCATTGTAGATAACATTTTACTGAACTTGGATAATAAAATTTCATCTCATCCTTTTACTTACATGCATAGACCCTAAATTTATATTAATACATATACCTATGCCTACATATATAAGTAATATAGCCAATGGTAGTACTCAAGTACCCATATATTTACAGCTGAAGTGTAGGTAAATTTTAGATAATGATGTTGGTTATGATGTCATCGCAAATATTACTACTTCTGCCTCTAACAGTACTATTAAAGGAAATAATTACTACCCCACCATTCTTATCACTTTTCATGTTTATTATGTTCCAGGAATTATAATTGTACAATCATATATGTATGATGTATATGTGTATACACACACACACACACACACACACATTACATTTACCATCAAGATAAAGATATTAATCCCATTTGCAATAAGACAAATAAGGCTTACAAAGAGTAAGCAAATTGTCATTGGCCACACGACTAATAAAGAGGGAAGGCCATCTAAACACACTTGTGACTTCAAGTTCCCAACCTGAACTATGAACCAACCGTGTGGTTTTGGACCTCTCTGAACCTTGGTTTCCTCATCTAAAAATTGGGAACAGACATCATACCTACCTAAGAGAGTGGCTTTGAATATGGAATCTAACATTGTATGTAAAAATACTTGTAAAATATACACAGCCATAAAAGTATTAACTATCATCCCCATGAAAAGGTGATAAAAGGATTTATGTAATAAAACCTTGAAGACAGAATATATCTACAAAAATAACTTAGAGTAAATGATAATAGAAGGCAGGGGTAGTTCACTGCAAGTGTTTCTTATAGTTTTACAAGTGTCATAACACACTGGAAGATGATAGAGACCTTAAAAACATCATTTATCTTAAGTCCCACTTAAGACTGATCTCAAAATACATAGGATGGACCACATAAATTGACCCTACTATAAAAAATTCAAAGGGCTTGCCAGATTCATCTTTTTTCATTTTAATCTTTTAAAAGCATGTTTAGATTATATTCATTTGATTTTAGTGAAGCTTTTCTCTAAAATAAATTGCCTATACATGCACACACTAACACATGTGGAATTCCTTTTCTATAATCCTCAAAGAGGCTTTTGATTCTTCTTCTGATTCACCAAAAAAGACTCAGCGAGGAAGTGCGATGCGTACTGGGATTTGGATGGCTCCAGAGTCACTGCGTGCATTTACATAGAAACCAGATGGTTGTGGGAAATGTTTCTTTTTATTTAAAAAAATCAATGGATGATTGAGGTGTTTTCTATGGACTCTTATTCTCAAATGGATGAAAAGTGCATATTAAAGGTGAACTACCGGGAAATGGCAACCAAAGTAATCAGGCAGCTCATCACAGTTTAGATCACATATCTAAGGGCAACTCCTTAGAAAGTAACATTTTAGTAGAACCTATGACATTGTCGTGAAGGGTCTGAGGCTTCTATTAATCAGAGAAAGGAGAGGAAGAAGGAAAAAGGAAATCTTGGTCAAGAAACTTTTATGCCCCTTGCCCTTCAAAGACTTACTTTTTATTCCTCTCTGAAAAAAGTAACCACAAGTTTATAAGATAGGATGTTTAAGGGACTTCGCTTTTTAATCTCACAATATTAATTCCCTGAAGCTTTGAACTGACAGGCAGCCCAATGTAAATGAGGCAGAACAAGAGTCAGAGCCAGAATTTTTGTTGTACCATGACAAAAAATGTGTTATTAGTGCTCAGTGATTAATGAGCAGGCAAGAAGAAGGGCTCTAACAAGTATAAGATTGTCTTGGTATATGCTTATACAATATCAGGGCACAACACAATCTACTTCACTACATTCTGATATATACACATACACATTTTGTGTATCTGTATCAGAAGAAACATTTTACGTGAATTTTTATTCATATCCAAAAATGCTAAAAAAATTTTGAGTAGATACTCATACATTTGTGAAACGACACATACACACAGTAAACAATACTTATTCATTGATGTATTTTTGGTTACCTATATTATATTTAAATCGTCTTAAGTAATTCAGATTCAGTACGTACTGATGAGTTCATTTCACTGGCAAAGCAAATTAATCAAATCTATGGTAACCTATGCATGCAATCACAGAGGATAAATTTAGTAAGAAATGCCATTGAAATTCAAACAACGAGAAGAGAAAAAAAAAATTGGCATTAAGGGAAAAGAAAAACTTTTCTTAACAAAAGCAAAAGCATTCTGGAAAAAAATCTAATGTTCTAACCAAAGCATAGCATTCTATTTTATGAAATTTAAATTTACAATATTCTCTTTCTTTATGCCTGACCACTGAAAACATTCGGAAGAACATAAGGGCCTGTTCACAGATTACACATGTTTATGAAGCACAAGTCTAACATCAACTGCTCATCAGGCTTGGTCGAAGCAGAAAAGAAGAAAGCCTGAAGAAAGCTAGGCAGGATGGGGAGGGAAAGGAGGGACAAGAGACACAAAGAGGTAATCCATCAACCACATCGACTGCACCTGTCAAAGCGGCAAACAGCTGGGCTAGGCCAAGCCAACAAGTAACGCAGTCCTTATATTTTAGGAATTAAATAAAGTATAGGATAAATAACGGGACCGCGACATAGTAATTACCCACAGTAGACCCTAGGGAGAAAGGGGAACTTTCATTTGATCAGATGCTTGGCTGAAATCCCTCCCCCAATTTGATCTCTTCTTATTTTAAAGGTTGGATTCCCCCAGATAAAGAGATCTAGTACCAGCCCCACTACCCCCAAACAATGAAAAGTAATTCACCTAATAAATAAAAGTTAAAGAATGTTATTTTCCCGTACTACAGATAGATATAAAATTTTACTTCATTTATCTTGTTTGGTATTATATGTTAGAAATAATTGTTGCAGTTAAAAAAAAAAACCACAAAGTCAAAATAAAACAAACAAATAAACCAACCATTTTTATTTGTACTGTTTGGGAAAAAGAAGTTCTACATAATGACTGTGGTCTCCCACGGCTTTTCTTTTCTCTGTTTTTTCCCTCTCTCCCTTCCTTCCTTCCTTCCTTCCTTCCCTCATTCCTTTTTTCCTTGTTTTCTTTTTTGTTTTTAAAGCCTAAAAGCAAATTCAGTCAGTAGCAATTTAATTTACTCTTTTATACTCTCTAAACCTCGCTTCTGAGTGGTTTTCTTTCTTTCTTTTTTGTTTTTGCGGTACGCGGGCCTCTCACTGTTGTGGCCTCTCCCATTGCAGAGCACAGGCTCCGGACGCACAGGCTCAGCGGCCATGGCTCACGGGCCCAGCTGCTCCGCGGCATGTGGGATCTTCCCGGACCGGGGCACGAACCCGCGTCCCCTGCATCGGCACACAGAATCTCAACCACTGCGCCACCAGGGAAGCCCTGGTTTTCTTTTTTAATAACACCTCTTTAAAAAAAACTTCCTAGAAAGGAATGTGCAAATTTTTGCTGTCTCTTTCCTGCTTTCTCATAGGATTAAATATATAAAGAAGTAGTGTATTGGTTTTATTTAATCCTAATTTACCCAGTCAATTTGCATAACTATTTTTAGTTCTCTTTTGGATTTTCCTCCTTGAAACACCAATATATCATTGCTCTGGAATCAGTTCTACTGCTCAAAGGGAAATTATACATGAAGAGGTAATACTATTAAGAATTCTATCTTTGTTGATGTACTAATTGGGTCAAAATTAACCAATAAGCAAAATAAGATAAAACAATTGACACAATTTGGTCATTTCATCTATAAAAGTAGTTCTCAAAGTTGGAGTCATCTAGGAAGCTTTAAAAAGTACCGATGCCTGGACCCCAACCCACCCCCCCAAAGATTCTGATTTGATTGATCAGAGTGGACCTTGGGGATCAGAAGCTCTTTAAACTTCCCAGGTGATTCCAATGTGCAGCCAGGAACCACAGATGGAGAACACTGGTTGACGACAAGGAGGAAGCCATTCATTGCAAGAGAGAAAGGGTTGAGGCCAGGAAGGATGCTGATTCTGTACAAATACACTGGGAAGAGAATCAAACATTTCCAACTCATCTATGACTTTCAAAAATTGTTTGTTTAATTAACTGGGTGGGGTGTCAATGGAAGGAAATGACGGGAAAATAAATAATGATTAGGTATCCCTTGGAACCAGTGACCCTCTGAAGGTGGATTTTGAGGACAAAATGAGCCAACTAATGAAGAATATGCAGCTCTTCAGCTAAGGCTGGTGAAGCCATCATCGGGGTCTACCTTTGGAATTTAGTTACATAACTAACCAAATCTATTTTGACATTGAATTCTGCCTACCGCTAGATTGAACAAGGAGGCCGAAATTGGCCATAGGACAGGACCTCTCAAACACATCAGACAAGCCATGAGAACAAACGAGAGAAAACAGGCACCAAAGAAATTGTACTAGTAAGAAGCTCAGAATTATTTGCCAAGAGCCCAGCGTTTGGGAAGGTGTAGACTAAACTTCACTTTGAATTGGGAAAGATGGCATGTTCTGTATTCCCCCTGCTACTTTTCCTCATGGTAATCTTCCTCAGTCCTTTTTCTGAAACAGAATACAACTTTGTCCCCTCTTGATGGCCCTCACTGCTCCTTCAGCATGCCAAAAACGGAGGTGAGCTCAGCATGGGCTTGAAGCTTGGGGAAGATATTTTTATAAAATGGGAAAAGTCTGTTCCAGTGAAAGCAGAGGAGACATTTGAATAATCTATGAGTAAATGTTCAGTAGAAGTATTTGACTTCATCCAGTAAAAGAAGATAACTTCAGAACCTCACGGCTGATGTAACCGGAAATTTTTGAAGTACCTTCATTTTTGTTATGACGTACTAGGATCCATTTTCATTATTTAAGTTTCTTTGTTTTAATCCAAAGTAATGTGAAATGACTTGAAGAAGAGGGGTTGAATAATCAGTTTCACTGATAATTCATGCTGGCATTTGATTCACTAGGGTAATATCGCATATTATATACGTATGTATAATGAATTTATTTAAAAAAATCTATTTCTATTAAACTATGATTTCATATGACTTCATTCCTTTTATAACAGGAGAAATTTAATTTTGGTGTCCTTATATATTATTTATTACTTAATAATATTTAGAGAAATAAGGCACTGGCAGAATTTATGCAAAATAAGTTTCAGAGAATTTTCTATTTTTTAGCAGTCAGTCTTGTTAGAATTCAAAATGGCTTTCCTGAATCTGTCTTGGGCATTACTGTTTCTGATAATCATTTTATATAAAATAGTCATTGTAACCCTCTTTACCCTTTTCACAGAGATGTTAAAATTCCAGTGAAATCACATACTGTTCTGTGTAAGTCACAGGAAGCCATCTTTTCAAAAAATATGACAGAAAGACTTGTAATAACATTTCCTGAGTACAATCTAGGGAGCTTTCAGGGGGACCATATGAAGTCATAGAAGCAGAGCCTCCTATAAAAAGTGAGAAATATTAATAAATACAACGTTTCTCTCTCATCAAATAAAAGCTCACCACAAAGAACTACCTCACAACCTAGAGAGAAAATATCTAATATCTTAAGGCAATTCAATGAAAATGTAAAAAATTACACTGAGGGTGTAGGCTTATACTGAGGGTAAGGTTAGGTCTGGAGAAGCTCAATACAACTCACTTATCAGTGGTTAAAGTAAAATACGTATTTAATATGCATCAGTTGCTGTCCATTTATCTTATGCTTTTAAAAGATTCTCCATTAAAACACTGTATTTCTTCCCTAAAAGTTTTGTGATAGGTTTCTAGCCATTTCCTTTTATTGCTACACAGAAGAGAATGTCTGGGCAGGTGATTTACTTAAATAGATGGCTGCTAAATGAGAATGAACTTTGACTCATTTAAATTAACTCCAATATTTATTGTTGCAAGCTTGACAATGCTCTTGAAAATGATTAAGCATGACCTCTAGAATAAACGAATTTAATAAAAAAGACTAAAAAGGAAGGCAACATTCTATTTAAGAGATACCACTATTATTTTGAAATTAGGACCCTGTAAAAGGTTTGGCATAGAGTACAACAGAGTAAAATCTGATTAAGAAAAAAAAACTCAGTAACTTTATATAGTTTTAACTAGAGAAATTCAATGCAAGATACTCTGAAAATGACTAGAATGACTACCCCAAAGAGAACAAAGTAGTTGAGTCTTATTTGTAAATTTTAGTGAAAAGGGAGGTGATTTTGTCTTCACATATGATTGCTTCCATGTACAAGATTTATAATCTATAGGGAAAAAATACACATGTAGAACCATTGTTTAATTAGGAATTATTTTAGCCTATAAATTAAATTATATGCCTAAAGGTAGCATAGGGGGAGATACAGAATTCCACCACTGTTCGTGTTTAATCTCTGATACAATATATAATTTTTTTTTTAAGCAAGAAGGAAATTCAGTAAGAAAAATAACTTCGATTTCCTTGCTATTGAAGGACATTTCTCTACTGGTACTTCTAATGCCTCTTTGTGATTCACACCAGAATGAGACCTCTCAGACCGACGGCTCAAAAGCTTAAGCTTGGAGGGGATTTCCATTTATTCATCTATTCCACACACACATGCATCCTTTTGCTAGTTTCAAGAACACATTTACTGATATTAATATTAACTTCCATCTTTTTAGCTCAAAATGTCACTATCACAAGAAAAAAAATTGATGGCGCTGATATAAATCCCTAAGGGGGTCATGGTTGCCTGGAATCATTTCTTGTTGCTATATCTGTGTGTGCCTTGTCTTGTAACTAGGAATGCACACTCTCTGTGGACAAAATCCCTGTCTTCTAAATGCCCCCCACTCTGAAGTCCTAGTCAAAATTATGTACTCAGAAGGTGCCCGTGATGTGCTCCTGGAAGAGAATCCTTATAAGACAGCATTGTTAAAACAGGACCCTGCCCCTTGCTTGACCTCCAGCTTTCTACAAGAATGGATGTGAAAAGATGTAGCTGTGTGTCCAAGTGTATTTTTCACATGGTGACTAATGCTTAATAGGACCTCTACTCAGCCATTACAGGAAAATAAAGATGATATCAGCGGCCAACCCTGCATGACAGCCTCTCTGTCCTTTGTGACTGTTTTCAATACTGTTTACCAAAGGAAGACAGGTTTGCAGAAACCCATTCCCTTTGTTAAGAATGCAAGAGAATTCACAGAAGCTGTATATTCGCAAAATGCCTATGTTTAAAACAGAGAGTTTATTTGGTAGCAGTGGCATCAGAGGGTGTCAGTGCTCGGCCACACCGAACAACCTGAGCATCTTCAATGTGCCTCATATTCTCTCCTCATCCAGGGCTCGTCAACAAGCTGTTCCAACTGCCCTTCCCACTTCCTACCACCCTACCCCCAACCCCTTCAACTTCTACTCAGTCTTCAGGCACCAGCTGAAATTTCATTTCCTCCAAGAAGTTCCCCAGATGCCTAAGAAAGGAAGCTCCATCCCACAGCCCCTCCTCCTCACGCAGTGTAATAATTATCGCCCAGTGCCATAACTGCCTGTTGGCTTGTAGGTCTCCTCGCCCTAGACTGTCAACTCCAGAGAGCTGGGCTGCTTTGATCCACACCCACTGGGTCCCAAGTGCCTGGGATGGCAGGCACCTCATGGAGAACTACTGAATTGAAATGTAAATTGGGCTATGAGACAAGTGGAGTAGTTTTACAACAAAAAAACCTTTTTCAGAGATAGCACTTTTTTTCCTGAATTATTATGGATATTTGGGAAGTGTGTCTATGTTTAGATGTGTGTGTGTGTGTGTGTGTGTGTGTGTGTGTGTGTGTGTCTGTTGGAAAGATGGGAGCTTCAAGAAAAGGAGAGGAAAAGGAGAGCGTGAGATGGATGGCAGTCCTCTTTATGGGACTGTGTTCCCACATACAGCATTTCCTTCTGCCATTACATCACCTACTACCTTTGCAGAATCCCTGCCTCTCTCACTAGATTGCAAACACCTAGAAGGTGGGAATGATGCTTTTTTTTTTTAATCATTGTCCATAGTGTAGTAGCAGATCAGGGTGAGGGCAACAGGAAAACAGGTGTTGAGAGAGAGCTATATTTTCACATTCTCAGAGTAGAAGTTTGGAATCATGTAGGAAGAAATTGGTACGAGAGCTCTGTTTTTATGGCAATCACAACAATTTAGGCCCTGCATTCAATATGATTCCCAGAAAATATTGTATTATATAAATGGAGTAGCTCCAATATCAAATAAATTAGGATGATTAGGTGAGATAAATGAGACAATGAAGGTTGTGAGCTCCATAAACTACCTAAAGCATAGGAGGCATTCCACAAATGTTCATTTCTCTCCCCTATTTAATTATCTGTGTTATGGCCTACCACCTTGGCAGCACTATATACGGGCCCCAAGTGTCATGCGAATTCAGTGCTAAATTAGGGGTCCACACCAAAAGTTTTCAAAAGGCGGTCACTTGGAACTTTTTAGCAATGCAAATTCTTGGGCCCAACCCAGACCTACTAAATCAGAAACCTTCAAAGTGGGGCACAGCCATCTATGTTTAAGCAAGTTCTCAGTGAGACTCTATACAGTTTAAGTTTGAGAACCACTGCTGTACACTAATGGAGGAAATACCTACTTAAAATAGAGGCAAACTATGGAGAACAGTATGGAAGTTCCTTAAAAACTAAAAAAAGAACTACCATACGACCCAGCAATCCCACTACTGGGCATATACCCTGAGAAAACCATAATTCAAAAATAGTCATGTACCACAATGTTCATTGCAGCTCTACTCACAATAGCCAGGACATGGAAGCAACCTAAGTGTCCGTCGACAGATGAATGGATAAAGAAGATGTGGCACATATATATAATGGAATATTACTCAGCCATAAAAAGAAACGAAATTAAGTTATTTGTAGTGAGGTGGATGGACCTAGAGTCTGTCATACAGAGTGAAGTAAGTCAGAAAGAGAAAAACAAATACCATATGCTAACATATATATATGGAATCTAAAAAAAAAAAAAGGTCATGAAGAACCTAGGGGCAAGATGGGAATAAAGATGCAGACCTACTATAGAATGGACTTGAGGACACAGGGAGGGAGAAGGGTAAGCTGGGATGAAGTGAGAGAGTGGCATGGACTTATATACACTACCAATGTAAAATAGATAGCTAGTGGAAGCAGCCGCATAGCACAGGGAGATCAGCTCAGTGCTTTGTGACCACCTAGAGGGGTGGGATAGGGAGGGTGGGAGGGAGGGAGATGCAAGAGGGAAGAGATATGGGGACATATATATATGTATAGCTGATTCACTTTGTTATAAAGCAGAAACTAACACACCATTATAAAGCAATTATACTCCAATAAATATGTTAATAAAATAAAATAAAATAGAGGCAAGTAATCTGGAGGGGAGCCTGAAAGGTGTGGAAACAACCACCTTACCTAATTTCTTGCCGCTGAAAGTGTGATTCCTGGACCAGCATCATCACATCACCTGGGAGCTTATTAGAAATCCTGGACTTCAGGCCCCATCCCAGACCTACTGAATCAGAAACTGCATTTTAACAAGATCCCCAGGTGATTTGTATGTACATTAAGGTATGTGAAGCACTGGTCTAATGAATATTTTGAGTAGCAGAAGATGAACTGCAGAAGGGAAAAAAATACAAGATGAGTAAAAATTACATTAAAAAACTAAAATCTCCAATGTCTCTCATACAGCGTGGTTCTGTAGAAAGTAATGGGCATGTTTTATCACAAGCAATTTCTCTAACTAAATGTTACGTTTTTCAGTGTAAGTCAGATATTCGGTGTGGGACGCGGGATCACATAGCATTTTACCCGTGCTTTCCAAGAAGAGAGTAAGATGGAAGCGTCAGAACAAGCAGGCCACACTTTAAAGCCCAAGACAAGTGACATGAATCTACTGTGTATTTGTAGCCGGGAAACGTAAACACCGCAAGTGAATTTTAAAATTCTTCATCTTTTGTCCCACATTCCTACATACATGCAACATTTTTCACATATTTAACAAGTAATACTTTTATCACCAGGATTTTGCTATTGATTGCTTCTTTAACAACAAAATGCATCACAAACAAAAATGAATGAAGCTGTCTGAGGAGAAAATTCCATAGTAGCTTTACTGTCAATGCCCATCATAAATAACCATGACATCATAGGAGCCTTATCTACGGGTTGCCGCTACTGATCGATGGCATCACTCTAGTGGTGTAAATAGCTTCTAATGTCCCATCTTCCACCTTCAAATAGGCTCTGATTATTTATGATAGCTGTTAGGTTACAAGTCTGAGCTGTGGTTTGGATTTATTTTCTACTTATAGCTGCTGTGGATTTCAAGTTAGATAGGATTATTTTTTAGTGAAGATGATGAACTGAGATAGAACTGTCATGGAGCGGGGTACACCATCATCTGGTCTGGTTGGTGTCACTATTTGACTATGAATTCTCAGTGCCAGAATGCTTTCAGTATTATCATTGTCAACCAAAAAATATTAACAGATAGCAGTTAATCATTGGAGAGAGGAAAGGAAAAAAAAATGGATGCAGTTTTCTACACAATTAAAATGTTTTAAACATAGTGTCAGGCTTTTTTTTACTAAGTTGTGAAGAAGCGTATCATCTGCACCGTGTGTATTTTATAACAATGAAAGTATTTCAACTTGAATGTGACAGCTAGAGATGATTTAGGAGGTAAAAGGAAATCCATCACCTCTCGTGCAAGGTATTCTTCATGATCATGAAAGAGACTGACAGATAACTTGGGCAAGAATACATCTTCGCAGAGAGAAATAGATAGGAGCTGTGTCTACATGAAACAGGCAGGTGAAAACAAAAAATCCGTCAATTAGCCAGATGTTTTGTCAATATAATAACAAATACTTGAATCATTCTGAACATTAGATAGACATAGTAAGTTATCAAATATGTTTATGAACTAGATCAGAGTGATAGACCATAGTTTCAATTTTTCAGTTTTTTTATCATTATGTAAAAAAGGATGTTTCTTCTGAATTTTCACTTTTATTAGGATTTGACCAATTCATTATTCGAATCTCCTCTACTTTGAGCCATTCTTCCTCTGAGAAAATTGTGCTAAAAATATAAGTTCTCAAAAAACAAGGGGAAAGGTTTTCACCATGCAAAACAGCATGTGGTGAATACCCTACAGCTATATTCTTTATGTGTTTTTCCAAGATAAATTGAAAAGCAAACTCAATAGTTACGAAACTATTTAAAAATCTCATATTTCCATATTTATCCTATCATATCTGATAGTTCATCAGTTAGCCAAGCGTCTAACGAAATATGGATAATATTTAAACATCTGTTACAGCAAAATTTCCTTTCCTACTAAATTTTGGGTTATTTTATATGATTTTTAATTACACAGAAAATAACTGCTGTATTTGACATTTTCCATAGTTTTTAATCTGTATAAAAAAATCACCAGAAATCAGTTTGCTCCTTACAACATTTTGCAAACATATTAATAGTAAGAGCACATCTCAACTTAATCACTGCCAAGCAAAGTAACCACCTATTGAAAAATGCTCTAACTCTACAAAATTATGAAATTATTACTATAAGCAATCCATCTTTCCGTATTACTTATAGAATTTTCACCAGGTCAATTGCATATTGCTCTTAGAAAGTTATTTTTAGGACTACTCTATATGTTTAAACATATATATTTTTTAAATGGAAATATATATATTTTAATGGTGATAAAGCAACTGCTTTATGATACATAAAATGAAAACAGAGGGTTCCCCTCCAATAATTGTTGTCCTTACATGAATATTGTGATAATTCTTTAACGCTAGAATATTTCCCTTTCTAATGGTAGTTATTTAAATATTCCTTCCCAATATGCTTTGCACTGCTAAAAGTCTTCAGTAAACTGAAAATCTCAATAGAAAGTGGGAATGTGGCCGCTAGGAGCTGACAATAGCTGTTTTGTCACATCTAGGCCCTGGTAGTTACTCAGGAAGTGGGGATTCGTCCAGCCAGCTGATGCCAGGGGAGGATGATTTATTGCCTGGTGTCCTCAGTGGCAATTGGACCCTTTCCCACTGTCAGTCACAACTTTCAAAGATCGTGTCCTAAAGAAGAGGTTCCCCTCCGTTCTAAAGAGGTAACAATGCTTGTCATAAAGTGTCTTTTAGCAGAGGGAAACGGGTATGAAAACGGGCAAAGAAAGGGAACAATCAGAAGAGGAGAGAAGATGGATGTTCTGTAACCTTTTCTCAGAGACCCATTTCTTCTACTTTTTCTCCTGTCTTTAGCAGGTTTTTGTTTTGGCTGATGACAATGCGTAATAGCCTGATAAATTGATTCTGTGAGTCCTTTTTCTCATCTCTTGAGAAGACACTAACTCGTTGGGACTTCAGAGGGCTCGCAGAGGCAGGAGACAACAATTAGTTTGTTGAAGACATCAGAAAGTAGCTTCCGAGTTTTGCCAAGAGAAATTCTTACTGACAGATCAGTGCTGACAATGTTGGCAGCTGCCTGAAAAGTACAGCGAGCGGCTCCAGCATCTTAGGGTCCAAGGAGGGAGGCCACTGCACGTTAACTCTACACTCGGCTCTGTCCTCGGAGCTGTGAATTCTTCCTGACCCACCAGAACTAAAAGGGAATGGTATTACCAAAAAAAAGTCTAAGAGCTGAATTCTACAAAACCTTTTGTTAAATATCTTCTTTAATAGCTAAACAAACAGAAAATTAAACCTTAGTACTGCTGTTCATTTACATTTAAATCAGTGCCTAAAGAAATCTCTGTAACTGTTTTCAAAACCTTTTACATGCTGCACAATTTCAAATTTACTTTTCCATATGTAAAAATATACGCTGCTTGGCACTCAGCTCTTTAGGACATATTAATTTCAATAAATCTTTTTAAGGGACCAACTTGACATATGTTAAAGAGATAAAATACTCTGGTCTGAACATACTTAAATTAGTCAAGCACTTTGCAGTACCATCCTTGAAATTATTAAACATTATTAACATTCAGATTTACTGCCTAAAACCTTTGCTTTAAAATTACTGAATGAGAGGCTCAAAGTGTTGCTTTTCAAATGCAAAATAACCTAACTTTTCTAACTTGAAGACATAAAATTGGCAATTTCTTGGAAACTCTGAAACTAATATAAAGGCTCACTACATTTTGCTAAATGTTATAAATATTAGTATTTCCCCCTTGGCATGAAAAAAATCAAAGGATTGATCTTTGTAATGCATAAAAGCAAAATTTTACGTTTTGGTAGCCTTGTAACTATTTACTTTTAAAGCTGTATAATTTGGAATACTATACTCTGCGTGTGTGTGCGAACGTGTGTGTCCATAGCATGTTGATTACATATGTGTGTTTTTGTGTAAAACTATCACTTTAGACTTAATGCCCTAGAAGTTGTAATATAGCAAGATGTTTTTCCAGGCATTTAATCTTTCAGAATGTTTCCCAGATAAACACAGAGCTAAACGTAAAACTTCTCTATATTGTGAAGAAAGCTATGCGTGTTTCTCATATTTCTGACAAAAAAATATGAAGTGCCCAAGTTAGACAAACACTGGGAGGTGTAAATGGGGTGATCTTACATATTCTGCAGTGAAGAGTTCCAGGGAAAACCCTGAGAGTAAAGAAGCCTGAATTCTAGACTTTGTTTTGCCACCAGCTAGCCAATGACCTTGAGCCTCTCTGGGCCCACTTTCCTCATCAGTAAAACAAAGGGTTAATCAGGATGTTCTCTCAAAGGACTCTTTCAGGAGACCTAAAGTTATAGGATCATTATCTATCCTTTGAAACTACTGACTCCACAGGCTCACTCAGCATAATCGATGAGTTTAGCCAGAATGAGGTCTCTCAAAGACAAAAACCATTGCATATGTGAATGGCCAACGGCACTTTCTGAAATTTGAGGAGCAATTATGAAGATTTGGGGGCACCCAGTTTTTGATTTCTGGTGGACCTTCTTCCTCTCAGCTTTTGGCCCCTTCACCTGTATTAAAGGATGGATGGAAGAAGAGCAAGAGAGGGGAAACTCATATCACAGACTGTGCTGCTGATGTGCTACACAATAAAACTTGGCAGGAATGAGGTGAGAATTTGGAACTGAAATCAGATTGAGCAGTTCGTCTAGAGTTTATCCCTGCGACTACTGCTGACGTTATCACAGTATTAATAAGGCCGTTAGGGAATAAATGCATTTAACAGTTAATGTTAACGCCACAGAAATAAATTATATGGTCAAATTGTTCATTCAATGTATTAATCCAGTTGTAAGGGGCCTGCATCATGGCAATAATTGCACTGTCATTTCAAAGCCTTTAAAAGCAAATCTATCCAACTTATATCAGCTTGACTTATACCTTCCCAGCAGCAGTACGTTAGTACTGAATAACAAATAGACGATAAAAGATAGCTTCTGATGTATTTGTAAAGTAGTTTGAAAGCCTTTTGCATTTTTGACCCAACGGAGAGTTTAAAGGTTAGGAAGAAAAAAAGAATCATAGCACAACAGGTTTTTTCCCATTTTACTTTCTGAACCAAACTCTGCAATTCACTCACTTTCTGTAACTTCATAATATTTGACACAAATATTGCCATAGACAAAACCAGCACTTCAATCACAACAGTGAACAGAGTTCTACCGGGTAACAAAAACTCCTCGGCACAACTGGAGACTTTTAAAATTCAAGCACTCTAAACTTAGCAGCCCCCCTGAGAGCCACAAATTGAGAGAGATTAATTCTGTGCCCCTGCACCCCTCATTACCAGGAGAGCTGAAGTAGGTCAAATGCAAGTTAATCTCCTGAATTCCACGTTTGCACATGGATGTTAGGACATCCATTACTGCATCCTGGCTAATGTCTTTAAGCTACATGCATGCAAAATGAATAAACAGTGTGCCCAGCCAATATGAAACATAAATACAAGGAAATGCCTTGAAGTGAATTTCGGTAATAACATCACACGATACAGTAACTAAGGAAACATATAAACACATGTTACCCCAGGTCTGTCTAGAGCCAACATGGGGAAAACAATGAAAACCAATTGCCCAAGTGCTGAATTTTTCCCTAATAAACCATAACACACAGATGAAGAAATGTTAGTCAACCTAAATATCTAACTTCTAATATGATCTGCCTCTACCCCCCATTTGAAAAAGCAAGGCAAATTGCTCATGTGGAGGGGGATGAAGTTTTAAGCGAAGCAAGACTGCCATCACTCTGTGAAGGTACAATGTTTTCCATTCTTTAGGGGAGGAAAAAAAAAAACAACAGGCGTACATGTCAGCACGAGGCTAGTAAAATCAGGACTCTGCTTGTCCAGAAGGCCTCATAACAACCTAACTGCCTTACCTCTCTCAGCCTGCAGCCGGGTCAGACCACTCCTCTTCTATTTTCATTATTGACTGCATATTTTCAGGAGTGATAAATGCTGTAATTTCTTTGTAAAATCAAATGAGCCATTATCTTGCGTTTTGGAGAGCTCTGGTTTTGCAAACACTTTCACATTCTAACTTATTCCATAAGCTCATCGCAATAACCCGAGGTTAGGAGGATTCAATAGGAAATATTACCCTGGGTACAATAGTGGGAAATATCTTAAATTAATTAAATTATCAAACGAATAACCAGAGGATCTGACTCCTACTCCTATCTCTGCCACTCAGTAGACATGTGACCATGAAAAAGTCATTTTATCTTAACAAGCACAGAAAAAAAATGTTCACTTAAATGACAGTTTAAGGAATAAAATAATGCAAATGGCCCTTAACTACATGGAAAAAAATGCTTAACCTCACTCTCAGAATAAGAGAAATGTACATTAAAAATACACTGAAATATCATCTTTTACCTATGATTGGAAAAGGTCAAACAGTTTGGTTATACACCATGTTGGTATGTAAGAGTGGGCAAATAGGCACTTTCATACACTGTTGTTGGGAAGGTTGGTTAGTATAGCTCTGGAAAATTTGCAAAACCTGAAATAATTATAAAAGCACATACCCTTCGACTCATCTTGTTTACTTCTAGAAATTTATTCTATATATATTCTTCCACAGCTCCCAAATGCTCCATGTACAAAGTTATTCATTTAGCATTGTTTGAAATAGTAAATGATAATGATACTAAATTATAGTACACACATTCAATAGAGTACTATACAACAAGTAAAAAAGAATGAACAGGTTCTTTATATATTGATATGGGAGGATCTGAAAGATAAATAGTAGAGTGAGAAAAAAGCAAACTGCAGAATGGTGTATTTAGCATATAATACTTGTGTAGAAGAGAAAAACAAAGAATATGCATTTGCTTCTATATGCTATCATATACCCAGAAAGATAGACAAGAAGAGCATTGGTTGTGCCTCTGGGAAGGAGGTGGGATGATGGGAGACGGGTGTGTTCAGTTAATTAAATAAATATTTTAAAGAATTAAGTAGATATCTATATACTTATATAGATAGCTACATAGACATAAAGATCTCCAAAATATTACTACAAAAATAAAACAGATAAATGAATGTACAGGTACACATTGCACACACAAAAAGATTTCTGTCCACAAACATACGATGCATGTGTGTGTATGTATGTGTGTGTGTGTGTGTATAGACATAGGTTTTCATGTAAACTTTTTAGAATGATATGCAAGAAAGTGCTGAAACTGAGCAGAAACAAGGCGTACTTACACACTGCTTGAATTTTACTGTGTGCATGTGTTTCTTTCATAATCGTACTAACTATAAATAAAAGACAAAAGTAAGGAAGGGGTCAAATTAATTGAAAGATATCCACAAGGTAAGTTATCTACCCTTAAATGGGATGAGGTGGCCCATAATAAAAGGATTCTGTTCTTCCTAGAGTCCCACCTTCCTTCTTGTAATTCAAATGTAGATGAGTGTACTTTGGAAAAGAAAATTTCAATTAGAAATTCTGTGTGGATGACAGGCCCCTGAAAACAGACGAGCAAGAGCTCAGGGAATGGATTTGTCTGGTTCGCCACATAAATGCCCAATAAGTATGTGTTGACTGACTGACAGGCCCAATTGCTAAGCATGCTACAGAATATGTGCAAAATAGCCTACTGGAGCAGTCTGCCATCACATGAAGACATTTGATTCCAACAGGCTAGAATTTAATTGGAAAAATATGGGAAGGACAGGATGGCAAGACCATTCTAACAAAGTCCTCTAAAAATGGACGACTATTTCTTTTTGCTTATCTACAGGGCATCTTCCCGGCAAGACATTGAGCTTCAAAAAAACATTTCTACCAACAGAAATAATTCTACTTCATATGTTTCGCCAGAGTTCCCTGGGAAAGCCATGATAGGTAACGTGAGAACAAAGAAAGATGGGAATACTGCAGGTCTGTCTATGTACACACACATGTGCATAAGGACCAGATGAGGTGAATGCTCCTAGAAAAATTATGATGTTTTATCCACTGAAGTAAAAGGAGGCTGTTTCTGGGTGTAGAGTGTGAAAAACAGTCTCACTACTTTATAGTCACACTTCATAACGTAACCCTGTAACACCTACTGACCCAAGATCTCCAAGAAAGGGAGTGTTAATTCTACTGCACTTATGGGAAATTTGAGGAATACGTAGCCAAGATCCACCAGTCCTGAGGTTCTTACTCCTAGCCTTAAACACAATCTTTCCTTCTATATCTGAGGATGTGTAGAATAGATTCACATCTTTTCATTAGATTCTGTCTTCTTCTTTGGGGACTAAGAGAACAAAGCAGTCCTTTTAAGGTGAATGTTACCAAGTATGAATGTAATTGCTATTATTTATTTCATAGAATAAGTAAACATTTTATACGTAGACTCCCTTGCAGACATCCAAAAATTAAAAATGAATTTTTCAACTCAAATTTTAATACCTTCTCTATATTGATGGCTAAGACCTTTTCTTTGCAATCATTTCAAAAATAACATTTCTTCTTTAAAAGATTTTAGTCAAATAATTATGTAGAACAGAACAAACACTTCCAATGGACTGAGCCATTACCCGCTATATACTGCTGTTTAAGTCTACCTCCCCTCCCTTCTGTGTCATATTCAGAGTATTTTTATTTTTCAAACATTGACCTGTTTCACTGCTTGCTCGGTTAAGGCTGTGAGTGGCTGTTAACCACTTCTCTAAAGACTTCAGGAGACTGACAAACAGTAGAATTGCATTTTTTACATCAATATAAAGTCATGTTCCCCCCCACTCCCCCTCCCCCCGGCCCCCTTCCTGCTCTCCCCCATGCATGTGTTTTTCTCCCTCACTTCTTAGGCGCATTTGGTAACAATCAGGCTTTTATTTTAAGGAGCCCTAAGATAAGGTATCTGTGAGCGCCACACTTGGAGTAATTGATCACATTTGTTTCCTGTTCGTAGGGTAGACTCCTCACTCTTGCTCTTTTTTTTAAAAAACTTGGCATGTTTCTCATTACCCTCCACCTTGTTAGCCTAGTAGAAATTCTCTACTGTGGAGAGTGGAAACAGGACGATACTATTACAAACCCCATCTAGTCGGTGACAGCAGCCCTTCTCTTTCTTGGGGAACTTCTGGCCACTTCACGCTTTAGCGGGGAGCCCTCCTATGGCTGCAGATATGCACGCCTGTAACTGAGGGAGAGGCTCCCTGACATCCGCCTGGTGTTGGCATGTTTAATTTTCACACTGTGCTGATTCATACCGAGACTGTTCCCCAGGATGACAACATTGTTATCATATGACTCAAACCTCCCCACCTCATTTCATTTGGAAATGTTAGCTCAGGTTCAATAAGTGTCAGCTGCCAGTTCTGTATAAGAAGACCTGTATCTTTCCCGTTTATGCTTTCCAGATGAATTGTAATCAGTAGCATTTTATTGACCCTGTCAGGTGGGGCTTAATTTCAGATATTGTCTAAGGAAAGAAAAATGCAGAAATCTGAACAATCAAGTTCTCTCTTTTGTGTCCGTGGGCCAATGAATAAGAAGCCGGGCCTCAGTCATTTTCCTATCATGGCTTCAATCACAACAAAGCAAAAATGCTAGTAACTCTGTAAAATGAAAAGAAAGACCTGGCTTTATTTCCTTTTTTAGGATTGAGAGAATATCAAAATAAATGATCTATAATGGCTAAGATTAATGTATTTACTTACAATATGAATATTTATTTATAAAAATATGATAGATCCTAATAAAGTGATATGCAGTTCACGCAAGAAATCTTAACAAATAATCCTTTACCTGAGTAGTACTCCTTCAACATTCAACGTTTCAAGACTATCTTCTTAACTACCGCCAGCCCGTTTTGTCTGTTTGGTTGGTTGGTTGCTTGACTTTTTTGTTTAATTGTTCTCCTAATGCTTCACCATATTTTGGCGCCTTTGCATAAATAGTCGGCAAAAGCATCATATTTCCATAGAATTCAAAATAAAATTCAAGAGGAGACTGGGAATCTGGTCTAAGCCCTACTCCCCAAAGTAGTTAGGTGACCTTGGGCAAGTAGCTGACCCTTCCTGACCCCCAGTGTCCTCATTTATAAGATGAGTGGGCTGGGCCAGATGCCCTTCACAGTGGCTTTCAGTGCTCACACTCTGTGATAACTAACATTGACCTGAAAGTCATCGTGAAAGATTGAGCCCTCAAGAAATTCTAAGACTGTGTTGAATAGAGTAGCTGCTAGCCACACATAACTACTAAGCACTTGAAATGTGGCTAGTCCAAATTAAGGTGTGTTGTAAATATACACACCAGATTTCAAAGACTTTAGTGTCAAAACAGTAAAATATCTCAGTAATAATTCTTATATCATTTTACGTTTTGAAATGATAATATTTTAGAAGTATTGGTTGAATAAACCATATTATTAAACTGAATTAGACCTGGTTCTTTTTTACTTTTTATAAATGCAACTATGAGAACATTTTAAATTACATATAAGGCTCATGGTGTATTTCTATTGGACAGTAATGTAAATAAGAGGCCTGTGACTCTGTTTACGACAGATATAGGTTTAAAATGGAAAGAATCTGAAATATTTCATTTATTGGGTGTTTGTAATAATAAAAGAGCAATCACTTGTTCTCTGGATAAAAATATACAGGTCAAAGCCGCACTGGAACACCCATGCTACTCGATAAAGAACATTAAATGTTAAAAAGCATGTTTCTTAAGATTACAGTACTAGTCATCAATGTATATAACTTAAATAGTCAAATTGCCCCAAACTCATAACTTAATTTTCTCATCTAACTAGTCTGACATTCCCAAACACTTGAATTCTTTGCTAATTTTTCCCTCTACAACATTAGTAAAAAATTATAAATACATTAATGAAAGATCACAGGTAACTAAATGATTATAAATTATCTTTTGTTTCTTTAGATAGATGTTTCCACTTTATCTTGAAAATCCCTTTATTTGAGAACTTCTGAAGCACTGTGGCTAAAGACCAAATTTTTACAATGGTAAATACCTAGATAATTTATATTATTAAGGAAAAACTCAAGTTTCAGCCACATAAAAATGTACGCACATCTGTATGATCGACATTTTGGTAAGTAGCGGTCATTTTCTGTTAAAAACAATAAATCTGGGCCATACTATATTTATAAAATTGTGTATCTTTCTAGTAGGTACAGATACAGAATAAATGCTCATTATATTAACAGTGAAACCTAGCCCTTAAATGAAGCATTATCTATCCTACACTAAAGTAAATCCAGTTATTATGTGAAAGGAATAATCCGTAGCACACAGAAAAATTAGCAAGAAATTATAGTTACAAAGATGATAAATGTCATTTTCTCTCTCCAAGATTAAATGTTTTCCTTATAAAAATATGCAATCTTATTTTTACCATCCTCTTTTTCAACTATTTGCATCTTTGTCCATCCCCAGAACCTGACACCTTGTCAACTATCACAGGTAAAAGCTTTTGAAGATCTACTGCTACTCTTGTCCTAATAAGGTCACTGACCTTTCAGGCTCAACTCCGGCCCGCCCCCTTCTTCATTTCCTCTCCTATCATTAGTCTGAAATGGCATCAACTACCTCTCAATTTTCCTCATCCCTTCAATGCTCCACCTCTTTAGTCCAAATTCACCTAATTAGGAACTTAATTTCCTTTTTTTCCTGATTGAGGAATTGATAACAGACAGATCCCATTCATCTCTGAATCACAGAAAATTGCATTGATGATCTCTTATTAAGGAATGCTAAGCATTTATTCTAGAAACTGTTTTCTGGAGGCCAAGGTTTTCCAAAGAGTATACTTTTCCAACCACAGAACTAAGAAAAAGTAAGTGTTGCTTTCATTTTATTTTTTAAACTAAAATGGGAAGAGGAAAATCATTCGAATCTGATAAATTTTACATTTATTCTATATTTCATTTTACATAGTCATAATTACTTATATTTAAAACAAGTAGATTGTCCTGTACGGTGGCAAATAATTGAGTTCTACTAGATTACCAGACAGGATTTAAAGAGACAGATATATCTCAGAAGGTTTAGTTAATAATTCCTTGAAGCTGGGTATTTTTGGAAAAATTATACAAAAAATTTTTTACACCAGGAATGATACATGTGGGCTAGATGTCTGCAACAAAATAGGGGTCACATATTAAAGCAACTATTTAGGTAATCAGCTAACTTTACTATGAAATTATCTCCTTGACTCTGACAGTGATAGTTTTAACTGTAGAGTTTTCTACTTAACTCAAAGCATATACATGAAAATATTCCTTGTATTTTTTCCCCAAAGCATCCTGTGGCCTTAAAAATTGGTGGTAGAAGAAAAACCAATCCAACAATGTTATTCCACTACTCAACTGAAACTTTTAATGTCTAATTTCAAGTCCTAATCATTCAAGGAATGAAAAGATCAACATCATTATAAACCTTGGAACTGACCATCGAAATAAATAGCATAAATAGCAAAGACAAGCCAGCTTCATTTTATCCAATAGGAATTTGAGCCCTACAGTACACTCTGCCACAGGGCATCAGCACAAATCATTTCATCAACATATATCTTATGACAAATCTACTCAATGCAGTAGAGAATTAGTGAAATAGCTGACTTGAGGAGAGAATGCAATTTCTTTAAGGAAAAGAAAAAGTCCCTTTCAAGAATATGTCTCATTGCTTTCTGCTTTCTTTGGTGGGCATTTGAACTGAATGAGGGTTAGAGCTTTGCTATCTGGACCAAAACTGTGCTAACATGATTTAGACTCTCCTGGCAAAAGGGAAGTTGATTTTAAATTTTTCCAAGAAGTCAAAATTTATTCTTATAAAGATAAAAGTTACCAAAACAAGCTGTTGAAACATTGCTCATTTTCTTCCTCATTGAATGATTCATACTACATAAGGCTATAGCATGTACAAAGGATCTGGCTATTTATAAGAGATAGCCATTGCTAAAATCACCTCAAATTCAGTTATCTGAAAAAAAATTTCTAGGAAAATAAAACAGAAAGTAAGAACAAAAGCACTTTTCAAAGACAAAATTAAGTTAATAAACTACCTCATCAATTTCAGAAAATAACGAACTATTTTTGCCTGAAAATATAATTGCTTATATCAGAAAAATCATTAGTAGTTAATTGTATAAGTGGAAAATTTACTCTAGTGAAGACTAAAGAATTTGAATTCTGACTATCGTGGAGCTCTACATAAAAACATTTCTAAATGGAAAAAAAGAAAGATCAGTTTTATAAAGTTGCCATATATTTCGTTTTCAGCTTCATCTCCTGATGCTACTCTAAATTAATCCTAAATAAATAAATGTAAATAACTAAGTGAAATTCAGAATCTTATCCAGGAAGCAGCAGTATTACAAAATCATTCAAACCAGCTAGGTTATATAGATGAAATATTAGTTGGAGAAGGAAAGAATTAAAGAATTAAAACCTAATAATGTCTTCTAAACACGTGAAAGATAACCTTATTTCCTTCTTGTACATGTATCTTAAAGACTTGTATTTCTACAAACCAATTACTGTCCTGACACAAAACTTCATATATAACTATATAAATTCTGTAACTGGACATATTAGTAAAGCTAGTTAGAATTTATTATAATATGACTATAAAATTTTTTCTCAAAATATTCAAATGATACAGCATTTGACCCTAATTCTTCTATTAATAAGGAGGATACTTTTTTTTATAATATATGGGACAAGGATTAAATTTTTTAAGGAAACGAGAGAATATTTGTTCAGTTCTACAGCTAACTGGTAGATTTCACATAGCCGAAATCTTTTATCGTTTCTTTCCTTTCTACTTTGTAAACCTACTTAAGGTTATTATATAATGACCTGAGTAATGAAGTCCTGAAGATTTTTCCATTGAGAATGGAATTAATCCCAATGTACTGAGAGATTTTTTGTAAATAATCAAAATAGTGTTAAGAAAAAATTAAAAGAAGATATTATGGCATTTTTAATCCTAATACCAAAAATATCAAACCTAGTAAATAAGATCATATTCACATGTTTTTGACACTCACTGACAATAATCCCAGAAAAATTTGCCATCCCCCCAGACTGCTCAAGGACACATTAACTCTCAGAAACCTCATGCCTAGCAATTTCCCCCCTTATTCCAAACAACTGATCATTATTTCTCCTCCAAAGCTGCCAGAAATTCCTCACTGTCCATAAAGCTTAATTTACTAATTCATAATATTCCCATATTTTTGGATTAAGCTACCTTCACAAGACACAAAAGAATATATTTTCCAAAAATTGGCGGTTTCTGTTTCTCTTTTTGTAGTTTAGTGTGGTCATATTATCCACGTGTTAAATCCTAGCCTAGACTTTAACTTGTATATTGGAAATACTATATAGCTGTACCCCTAGGAAATGTGTGCAAAATTTAAAAGAATTCAAATTTTATGGCTAAATCCTAGAAGACTGAGAAGAGGTAGAATGCCAGGAATGTTGCTAGAATCTCAGAATGTCAGGCCAAGTGAATGGTCGCCATGAAAATACAGCTGATATGTCTGCGTGGGCATATGTTTGTTCGGTCTTTTTCTCCCCTTCCCGACCTGGGGCTTCAGCTTTAGGTCATTCTGCAAACAAGCCCCAGGAGACACACAATTACACTCCCCTGGAGACTGACCCCTTAGAGTGCCCACCTGTAGCCAAACACAGATAGCATCCCGGAGCAATGAATTAGCACTCTAAGCTGATTAGAGCAGCTCTGCACAACTCTATTTTATTGACACAATGAAGAGAGGACAGAAAAGGGCCTGAAATGAGAAAATCATTTCCATGCTGACTGAATTAAAAGAACAAAAGAGCTCCTTGCAGTTGCAGCATTCAATTTGTCGGGGAAAAAGGAAGCCACTTAATGGCTCACAATAGATCTGAGTAGACAGATGAAATTTAAAACTTCAGCATGAGTGCGATTAGCAGCGCAACATATTCTAAATCATTTCCTCCATATGCATAATTTCATTTGATTATTTAGTTCTGAGTTTTACAAAAACACTGAGCTAGATGTTACCTTCAAAATGCCTTGACTTTTCATTTTTCAAAATCACAGAATGGTTTCTCATTGTATGTTAATGTCCTCGGTGACAATGTAAATTGAACAAAACAAGCGTGGCTCGTGTTTTCCTTTCGCCTTTAATTTCCAAAAGTGAACGTATAAACAGAGGTTAATTTGTGGAAACTAGGATTGCAAAGTAATCTTCTACCAAATAATTTGCAATTTGAAGTCAAATAAATTACATGCAACAGATGCCCTTCCACATGGGGTAAAAGGCAACCCATTATTGCACCCAGAGGCTACAAATAAACTCCACCGTGTTAAACTCAAATGTCAATACTGATGTCTTCCTTAGTTTAAGAGATATCATTAATATCACTAAAAGCAATATAGTTAAAACTTCAGTTTCCAAATGTATGGTCTTTATTTAATTTTGCTCAGTTAATTATACTTTTGCTTGTTCTGACTTCTAAATTCTTGAGTTAAATTGAATCTGAAATTGATGTCAAAATGATCACTTAATAAGCAAGACTTATCTTTAGATATAAATATGTTACAGCAATGAAAATGCTCTAGAATTCCTCTTTACTGTTATTTTTATTTTCCAAACTTATAAAAATAAAATCTAAATGTCTAAACCATATATGAAAAACAGAATTTTTTTTCCTGAATGACTCGAAAGTTTGTTTTCAATGGAGATTTTTCTCTTGCCGGTGTTAATTTTCAGTGTTTAAAAATAAAAAGAGTGGAAGCAAAGATCCTAGATTTTGGCTAAGCTCACATTTTCATTTTCTACGCCTAAACTCCTGTTAATAAAGGCTTTTTGGTTAAAGTGGTCCTTCAGATTTTTAATCTCTCATCTTGGCTCCTAATTTAAATGAAGAAAATTCAGTCTTTCTGATGGTGAAAGCATCCTTTGCCAAAGTGTTGAGGTGCAATGTAAATTGAACAAAAAATTACAGAACTAGTTGAAAGAGAAAAAATTACTCTGAGATACCTTGGGATTCGATATTTGGGGTGCATTAGTACTTAATTTGCTAAGTGAAATTTTCCTGGAGGAAAAACCCAAGGTAGTGTAAGGATGATGAAAGCACAAGTGATCTCCCCAACAGCTTCCATTCTCTTGACTAAATGAGGTAAGGGTTTTTTTATATAAAGAGAAACTATAAAGCTTGTGGATATTTTAACAAAATCAACATAGTGTAACTTTGCTGACAGCTTGTCACATTTCACTGACTGTCTGTCTGGGGTACCGTGATAACATCTGCATTCACTCAGTATGAGAGCTTAACATAAGACAAAAAAGTGGGTCCTGCCACAGACGGTTCCATGAGTCTGTCAGTTCTGACATGTCATCTGAATTTTTTGAATCACTAAACACTTTTGAGACTCTGGTACTTATTATCTTTCCTTAGTTTTCTATACTCGCTTAGCAATGCTGGAAAATGTAAAATTTGCAAGTAAGGTAGTGGACGTCCCAGGCTTTTTGTTGTCTAATCCGCAGGCCCTCATTCATGCTCACTGTTAATCTCTTAAGACATTATAAAACTGTTAGACAAAGAAACGTGAATACCTCTGCTTCTTTCAAGAATGGGAGGAAACCAAGGAAAATCGGGATCATGCTAAGCTATTCTTTTCACTATGAAAATGGTAACTTAAACCTGTTGCATCAGATTATCTATAATTCCCCATACTAAGGCAAATGTTTTTGAAGAATGAACAAGAGTAGTGTCACAGAAGGAGAGACATGATCACAGAATTTTCAAAATCTGCCAAATTTGATGTCAACAGAGCATTGGGATCCCGGTTGTTGAATTTCTCACTGTTTCTATTTTTTATGCCATGGTACATGACATGTGGTTAACATGCTTTCATGAAAAAGTTTACCAATACTCACTAGTAATCATCAAATAGTTCAGATAATTTTGTTCTATATTAGGAACACTGGGAAAGCTAACGGCTACCTAACAACAGCCTTAAAAATGTGGCTAAAATTCATTAGAATGCTACATATCACAGATTTTAACGAGTAGTTTTGCCATCAAAACTAGAAAACTTTATAGCATTGTTTCTGTAAAGCCTAAATATAAATGGATCCTTGGAGCCAGAATGTTTTTTTAAACCACATAAAACAGCCAAAGCTGCATTTCTATCTCCTTTTTGCAGTCACTCAAGACATTAAGTTAAAAGTATATGCATTTGTTCTCTAAGTAACCAAGAGACAGGGAAGAGAGAAAATAATATTAAATTAAGAGGCAAATTTTCTCTGGACCCCAAATCCCTATTTCCCTTTTTCATAAGCACATGTTTAACACCTGCAAATCATTTCAGTATAGATAAATGCCCCTGTGAGTGACTAACTACAGGTGTGTTTCCCACCTGCATCCTCAAAATGACTAACTGTCCCCCAGATGGTCAAATCCTGTGCATATGTGCTCTGATGAAAAGTGACACATATTAGTTGGATAACCAGTTAATTTAACCAAACCTATTAGGTGAAGGGAGTGGGATTGACATTTGGCTAAGGGCAAGAAAATAAAAAATAAACAAAAAGAAGACAAGAGAAAATAAAGAGGGAAAGAGGAAGAAAGACAAGGAAAGGGAAGAGGGGAAGGGTAAGAAAACTGTCCTGAGTCACTGCCGTCTTCCACTGCCGGGGCGAGGACACGAGGTAGACACCCAGGGCATGCTTGCGGAGTTAATACATCAACGAATTAGTAATGAGCAAAAATCAGGATGAATTTTGGAACCATGTATTATCTTCTGCCCCTCATAATGCTTTAAATTCAAACTGAAAAACAATTTTCCATCGAAGTAAACCTCCCTCATGGAGGAACAGGGTAGACAACTCTCACACTGACGATTCCTCTGCCGTAAATAGAAGATTTTGTGACCATTTCTCACTTCCTTTGGCATCTTGGCATCTTGTCACTCTCTCAAGAGCTTCAATGAAATGTCATTTGCTTGATGTTTAGTCTGTGCCTAAAATGTCAGCTGTTTATTATTTTTACATTTCGACGCTAACACAACAGCACTTCAGAATAAAGGGAAAGGTTTCTGACACATCTCAATGACCAAAGGACTTGTATTAAATAGATGTTTTCAGTCTTCCTGAAAATACAGGGTCACTCATTTTTAAAAAGTTAGATGGACCAGTTTTCATTACTACATAATTCTCTCCCGACCTTTTTTGTAATCTGCCTATGAGCGGCCCCGTTTTATACGCCGTATTATTATTTCAAGATGGGTATGCTTCGTCTAGAGCCACAGAAAATCACCTTTTCTTTATACAGAAGACCAAGACAGCGGAAGGATTTCGAGCCCTGGACCAAGAAGTCAAAAAGATAACTGTCCAAAGGCAGTCTTTCTGCCCTTCCTAAACTCCTGAACTCAGGGGTCTCATAGGGAGGAAGCATTTGAGTTCTAGACTAAAATGAATAGAAACTATTTAATGTGTGAGAGAGTAAACACAGATAAAGTTTTCCATGAGACTGGGGTAAACTTATAAAAGTTATAAAGAGGCTGAAAACAAAAATGGTTTTCAAGTGACGACGGATAAATTCACAGCTGACAGAGCCTCGGAGGGGGGCAGCTGAGATGGAAATACCACCTGATTTATGCTATATTTTCAATCTCTTCCATGTTGGGTCATGAATTCTAACATCCTATTGTGGCAAGTAGTGCTTCTTTTTCATCTTTCTTCCTCTTGTAGAATTAACTACTCCTCCAGCTCCATCCCATCCACACTAAATCTAGTCTACCAGAATTCAATTAAAGAAGGTCACGTTTATCTATGTCCATATTACATCCCATCAGAATTCTGACCTTCTTGACTTAAAAGTCCTAATATTTTAAGCATTACCTTACCTGGTTACAGCACCTTTCGTCCTATCCCATAGAAACATAAGGCAAAATGGCTTTTTATCCCTTCTCAACACTTCTTGGATGAATGCGATCGGGGATCAGTGCTCTGAGGTGCGTAGCTGGACTATACATAGTAATTCAAACTCTTCCATCATACTTTACAACTGCATCTTAGACTCTCAGTGAGGTTCATGGAAGATTCGCAGAGCAGAAACTAAAGCCAATTGGAGATCCATGTCTCTATCAATCAGTTATGGTGGCTGAGTAAGGAATCAAACTTCAGATGAACACTTTTTGAGTCAAGTTCACCAAGTGACATTATATACCTCCTCACTGTAATACCTTTCATAATGTTCTGGACAAATCAATGTTCAGGGGTCCATATGGAGCTCTGTAATTCAAATCATATCAATTCATGATTTCATCGAGTACTACTTTCCATATTTTTTAGCCTGGCTCATCTATAGGCAAACCCAACTATTCTTCAACCTTTATACTGCTGACAGTACTCTTATAGAATTAACATCTTCAAAGGAGAATTTCCAGGCTTTGGAAGGTCCAAGGAAAGTGGAAATTCTCTTGTTAAAATCATATTCACATTTGGTTTTCTCAAGATTACTGCCTTTCCCAAGTTAAAAAAAGAAAACCAAGTCCTAACTTCTTACGAAACCTTCTAATTAATACATTACTAAATCCAGATTGTTCTCAGTGGAGCGCTCCACACGAAGAGAGATCTTAGGATATAGAAGAGTTTGTGTAAGTAAAGAATCATTAGTATATGGTAGTTTGGTGACAATTTAGTCCATGCTGTGGAAGTTAAAAGACATTAACATTAGGTTATAATAGTCAGGAGAACTGAAGGGAGAAGACAGCTGTGCCCCAGGGAAGCAGAGGCACCTACCACTGGTCCACCCTACAAGCCTTCTTTCAGGAAGCTTCTACCCATTGTCAGGCAAACTCAACTTCGGGCTATTGTTTATTTCAGCCATAAATCCCCGACCAAATAATTCAGGTACCCCCATCTAATAGCCCATGAGTCGAAGAGCCTACCCTCAGAATCCAGTAGCACATATTTTGGTTATTTCTTTATGAGAAAAAAACCCCAAGCTTGTGACGCTTCCTGCATTCAGAATGCTCAGAGGTAATTGTGAACAGTGAAATTTTACATGTGAGAAGTTATGCTGGGTCTTCTGCAGAGTCTGATCTCCAAAGTTCTGCCCAGAAAGTCTCAAGATCCCACTGACCCACCAGGTAAAATTTAAGAAAAATTTAAGAATAAATAAATGACAATATACAAAAAGATTAGGATATGTATTTCCACTCATCAGAAATACTTCCATACACTTAATCACAATATATTTAGTTATGACATTATTCTCAGTGATTCAGAGCCATCTCACTTAACAGGGAATTCCACTGATGGAGTAGGGCCCAGGAAGAAAGCAAATTCACAAGATGGCCAGGGTTGTTATTTCCATGGGACAAGGTCAAAGTTTTGTGAAGAGGCAGAGTATGCTTTTCTCACTTAAGATTAGACATTGCAACCTTAGCAAGATACTTGCTGTCACGAGGTGTGTTTGTTCTTAGGTTATTCAAAAAGGACACCACCACAGTCCTCATTGAAGAAGAGCAGGAACAGGAATAAAAGCACACCTACATCCCCCAAAATCCATAGACGAGGTCAAACTTCCTGCAAGAGAAAATCTGCCCCATTACTATCTAGCTGAAACCTGAGGGGGCAGAGTTGGCAAGACACGGTAGTGTCCAGAGCCAAGGAAGATGAGGAAGAGTAAAGAGGAGAGAAGGCCCTTCAAAAGAAGAATACAGGCTTCCCTGGTGGCACAGTGGTTGAGAGTCCGCCTGCCGATGCAGGGGACACGGGTTCGTGCCCCGGTCCGGGAAGATCCCACATACCGCGGAGCGGCTGGGCCCGTGAGCCATGGCCGCTGAGCCTGCGCGTCCGGAGCCTGTGCTCCGCAACGGGAGCGGCCACAGCAGTGAGAGGCCCGCGTACCGGAAAAAAAAAAAAAAGGAAGAACACATCGAGAGAGTTATGGTTGAGGGGGGCTTAAAGGGTGAGCTCTCACCGCTCTCAACCCCACCCTAGCATGCTACGAGAGCATAAGTTCATCGGACAAATAGTCAAACCTCCTCCTCTGCACTGTTTAGAAATGCTCACTCAAGTCTTTAGTGAAAGAACCTCTCAAACCTCCATCAATGTTTCGAGTATGTCGGGTCCAGGAAGGTCACTTGCCCACGCTACTCAGAAAGGAGTCACCTTTCTGTGATGGGATGGCTCTGTCAACCTCAGGAGCTCCAACTCCAAAGACTGAATTCCCCAATCCTTCTCTCACAAAAGAAAGGATACAAGGAGCATCCCCAACTTCGGAATGACGATGGTGATGACGACTGTTAAAATCAGTTTGCTTTGAAGTGCCTGCTACAGCATGTAAGGCTGCTGCAGCATACTCTAAGCCTTTACAATACTCTGCAATGTAATCTTCACAAAAATCCTGCCAGGCAGATCCTATTGCTACTACCGTTTTACATGAGGAAACTGAGACAAAAAGTGGTTTAGTACTTGTTCAGGGTCACAAAGCTAGTAAGTGGTGGAGAATTTGAACCAAGTTCATTTGTCTTTAGACTCAGTGCCCTCAGCAGTCCCTGTGTTACACTCCCTCTTTTTTTTCTTTTCAGAGACAAGCCCATGACACCTGTGTTATATTTGAGAGGACCAAATGGTATTTTTTAACATTGCCTTAGTATGCAGTTGAGGTTGGACTAAGTCGTGCCCCAGGGACAGAATGAAATTTATACCTGTATCTTTTCAAAGATGGCTAGGAATAGAATCTTCTCTCTAACCAACTTACTTTCCTTTCAAAACAAGGCTTTTGTCTTAAGCTGCCTTCCTTACTAAAATATAAATTCCAAAAAGAGACACACATATCAAATGTGCTTTGATTTCAGGTTTACAAAACACAATTATACTAGTTCAATACTAGTCCAATTATACTAGCTTTCTACTTAATTTAAGGTGCACAGGTCCCAATAGAAGTAAAACCTCTAAAAGCATGACAACATAGAGCACGTCCACGAGGATAAAAAGAAGTAAGGAACGGGTGTACAAGACAGCATTCAAAAACTCAAAGTCAGAGCTAGACTAGACTTCAGTCAGACCTCAGAGGAGAAACTCAGGTGACTTTCCCAAGTTCCCAAGTCTGAGATGAGGCACGAACTCAAGGTTCCTGGCACCTAGGCCAGTGTCCCTTCCACTATCCCTCAAGGCAAAAACACAAACCACTAGACGGCTGACAAAGAAGCAAGCCAGGGAGCCACGCCGCAAGAATGGCCAGATTGTTGAGGGAAGGGGGGCGGGGAGAAAGAGTCAGGGCTGAAGAATAATATGGTTTTACAGAAATCTATTTGCAAGTAGATCCTGCGGTTACCAACGTGGCTGCCCAAGAGAAAGAACAACTGACTGACAGCACGAACAAAGGCAAGGACACTCTCACAAAGGGAGATACAGGAGTCGCAGGGCTTCGCGCATATCACTAATACACTTCATCAAGTTGAGACCAAGAATAACAGTGAGGAAAAGCCCACCATACACAAGGGTCCCTTTATTCCTTGGGCTTTCCTGTTTCACACACACTTTACCTGGTGAAACATTAGACCTTTTGCTTCTATTTCTGCAGAATCCTTTTTGATTTTTCCACATTCAACTAGCACATTTCGTAACTATTTAGTGTTCCTATTTTTTTGCAAAGTAATGTGCTGTACTTACAGGTGACATATTTGCAAGTTAATGAAATCAGATGAAAACAGCTTAGATTAAAATTTCCCCATTTATTCACTACAGTGTCTGCCACCTACTGTTCAGCCACAAAATACTGCAGCCCCTGCATCAATAAAACTTGGTATGAATATTCTCTGAGGTGGAAAGACTCGATTAGCCTTTTTCCCCCCTCCTCTCCTGTTCTTTGCTTCCAACTGCGTTGAGCTTTGGAACCTTCTGACAAATGGCCATTATTCTCTGGGCTAGTAAAAAATTTCTAAACTTTAGGGGAAATGTCATTGGTCAAAAGCCCAAGGGAATTGGCTCGTTGAATTAAATGATAAATATATGCATTTAAGGTCATTAGAGACTTTATCTCCTGTGAAGGCTATATTTGTCAGATTGATACAATTTCTCTCAACCGAGTACTTAACTCCATCGGCCAACATTATTACGATTATTCCTTTCCCTTTAAGTGGGAGACTTCTGGTGAACAGCACGTGTGTTCTTTCTGGTGCTGCTTCTTGAGCGATCAAGGCCCACCTTTGTTTCATTTCGTATGCAATTTTCACCTCTGACCCAAGAAATGAGTCCTGGGCTTCCTGAACTTTATTGCCTGTTAATAGACTGCTGGCTCTCTTTTCAGCAGTCATAGAAATGGTGGAGAGGCATTTCATTTAAGAGGCTGGCAGACTGCAGTCCAAAAGACAGTGTCAGAATTAAAAGTCAGCCTGCCCGAGAAACAATATAAAGACCACAGTGACATGAAAGAGGAAGTTTTCTATATTCCATCCCAGATTGAACACCTGGTATATAAATAAGAACAGCATCCCAGATCTAATTATTTTCCCACCACACAATGGCAGACACCCTGAATGGTGCTAAGTGATTGATCTAGTAATTCATCTTCAACTTACACCTATCTACATATTTTGTTTCTCCTCATTAAACTGGAGACATCAGTGACAAACTTATGAAGTGGCAGTCCTTGGCCTCATAAAACGCACGCAGATGCTCATCAGAGGCTCTTTCCTGCCTACTTCTTAGTGACACATGTTTATAATTTTGTCTGTGCTTCATTTGTTGTGGTTTACTCTTAAGTACATCTGTTCAATTAAAATGGAAACGTGTGACATGGCCTGTACTCAGCAACTTTTGAGCTTGTTAATGAAGCGTTAAGGTTCCTGCTTTTGCTCTTTATTTGCAAAAGAAAATGATTGAAAAGTACAAAAAAAAATACCCTTTACAGCACATACAAAGAAGTCAACTGTTTTGTTAATAGTTAAGAAAGGACGTTATTACTGTATAAGAACACTTTTTTACATGAAAGGACATTATTAAAAATGATTTACTGCCTTGTGTTTGGAAACTTACAGGAAAAGTCTGATAATATATTAAACTTATTACGACTTCATATAATTTTGAATAATACTACTTTTTCCTTTGACAAGTGCAATAAACTCTACTGGTATAGACGTAGGTTGATTATCATGAGTCAACTGTGTTGCTTAAAGAAACATGTCCGAACAATCAGCTTCTGACGGCTGCATCTCCAGTTATTTACACTCACCATCATGGTAATAACTCACCACTTCTATATTAATAAGGCAGTGAAATTTATTATGATGGTATTGAAAAGTTATTAAGTACTGCATCCCAAGTGACAAAGTACCACAGCACTGTCACTATCCAAAAGCAGTTGCCCATTCATCACTTGCCTTTCCAGATGGTCCTGCATCTTTATCGCTCCCAGGTTGGTGACATCACCTGTTCACCCACTCAAAATTGATGATGAAAGCAAACAGATCTATCTTACTTACATTTACCAAATCAATTTAATTTTTACAGGCCGTGGCTTGGTGACATATTGACTGTTTTCCTTAATGGCATCTACCGTATTTAATGCAAGGATGTCATGTTTGATTCCTGGCTTGCATAATGTGTCATTTCATAATAAATTTTTCTAACATATTTACTTAACAGAAAGAATTATGATTGCTTGTCAGTTCTCTTATTAAGCACAATGATAATTTTTTTTTTCTTTTGAGTATCATCCATTGGGCAACAGAGATATTTTTAATCCCTCCTCATCTCTTAAGGGGGCATTGACTTGGATATAAAGTAAGTTCTAATCAAATGCTGGACATAGGACTGACCACTCTCAATCCTGGAGTTCAGTGTAAGGGTTTTTATCTCACTTAATTGTTATTACAGAAGAACTAGATTCTCAAGAGATTAAATAATTATCTCCTTAAGAGATTAAAATATTAGCAATAGCTAAAGACGAACATATGAAATGCCACTCCAACAGGACAACAGCTGCAAAACTGATTTGAATGTTTCATATGATATTTAATGTTTACTTCTCTGGATTATGACAACCAGTTCTCTTCAGTGACTGCAGATACATCAAATATATGTTAACATAAATACCTGCATCGTCAAAGGTCAAGATGCAGGATGAAAGCCTCGTCTACTGACTATCTAACACTCACACACGACACCCCTTTTCCCCAAGTTGATTTACAGATCCATCTGCTGCCCTTCGAGATATATGCTCATCTGACATGTGTCATCACTGCATTGTGTTGCATTTGTGCTACCTAAAGGGAAGAGATGACCAATGTCTGTATTCAGAGAGGTATATAGGGCCCAGATGGCAAATCACTGTGTAGCTTCCCCTGCCCCTGAAACCCTCACCTATACGATGTGTACACAAGTAAAAACAACGTCAAATAAACTCCAGGCTTGATTCTAAGAGAAAAACTGGGGAAGGGTCTGTGACAAAGGGAAACTGAGTAACCTACAGTGTATGTATCTATTTCTTTGGATATCATGACCTAGCCAAGAGAAGCCATAGGATAAATGTTTGAGAGGTTAGTGAGGGTAAGGAGAGGGAAAGGTTGGATGGCTCAGCCCCACATGCTGACAGACTGACAGCAATGGCTCTTGGTTACCTCCTTCTCTATCTGGTTCCCTCAGGATTACAGTAGCCAGCCTCCCCCACCCCTTCACGAAGGCTAGACATGGTCTGGAAAAATCTCCAAGGTTACTTTGCCCTATACTGAACCGATTGGGTCCCAGGATTAGTAACTTCCTGAGGAGATGGCAGGAATGTGGAAAACTCCACACAGAACCACTCTCAATGTGTGCTCCTATGTTTAGTCTCAGTCAAAGGAGCAGAAACTTATATGTCAACAACAGCATCCTAGCATGGTTTATATCTCTTTGGAAACCAAGTCCAGGGTTTCCTATATCCCTGTAATTGGAATGACACCAGCTCAAGTTAGGGAGAAAAAAGAAGAAAAAAAATACAGGAGGGCAGAGCCAGGTAACCTGCTCCTACTTGTAGATTAGGTTCATATAAGGAGGCTTTTCTTGCTCATCTATTGAGATGAACTTATCCTAACTCACTGGTTAGGCAGAGTCTTGCCCTTGGGTGAGGTTTCCAGGCAAACAGGGATTCAAGCTGGCAGTGTTGCGAGACCAACAAGAACATCGTTTTTCCAGGGCAGCTGGCCTCTGTGCCATGGTGGAGATTCTATGCTGCCGTCACACACCTGCTGAATTCCTACCACAAGAACCTAAACAAATGAAAAAAAGAAAAAACAAATCATCCACACCTGCGGCTGTCAAGCAGTTGAGGTTTCCGTGCCACGCCATGCACACCTGGGAAGCCTGGGCGGTCCGCTGCAGTGTCAGAGGAAAATACCACTGCCAGCCCATTGGAAGGAGGCACAAGCGCCCGCCTCTCATGGATCTGGGACGTGAGCTGACTGGCCAATAGTCACAGGTAATGCAAGTCATAGAAAGTATAATCATAGCCACAGAAAATATACGTGTATTGCCTATGAATGACGAAAACTCTAGGTGTGCGTGCGGCAGGAATAAGAGAGATTTCAGGGCTTCCCTGGTGGCGCAGTGGTTGAGAGTCCGCCTGCCAATGCAGCGGACCCGGGTTCGTGCCCCGGTCCGGGAAGATCCCACATGCCGCGGAGCGGCTGGGCCCGTAAGCCATGGCCTCTGAGCCTGCGTGTCCGGAGCCTGTGCTCCGCAACGGGAGAGTCCACAATAGTGAGAGGCTTGCGTACCGGAAAAAAAAAAAGAGAGAGAGAGAGATTTCAGAGTAGGGGTATCTGTAATAATTACCCTCTTCCCATCCTGCCCACAGGGAGGAAGGAGTCTTTTTTCCTGGATCAGTGGCTGGGTCCTTGTTCATTAGCCACATCCAGATGCCAGGTAACTTTTACTAGGTAATACTAGAATGGAGGAAGTCCATATTGAGTAAGTTCATCTACACGATTAAAATATATGTGTGTGTGTGTGTGTGTGTGTGTGTGTGTGTGTGTATGTGTGTGTGTGTATATATATATATATATATATAAAGAGAGACGGGGCAGGGAGAGAGGTCTGGATTATGAGGGTAGTGTTTAAGAGGGGAGAGTCTTTGAGAGCAGCACCTGCTGGATGTGTGAGATATTGAAAGAGCAAGAGAGTGAATGACAGGGATATACAGGGAGAAAGGACTTTATAAATGGAATCCCGTTTGACGTTTCTGAAAAAGACTTGTTTTGTTTTTTGTTGTTTTGGGGGGAGGAGGGACGGGGTTACAGTGCCTTTTTTTAACAGTGACTGCCAAGGCAGAACCATAAGGCACCCAACTTTATATGGGTTTCGTAGGGAAAGCCTTGGGGCCAAACATCCAAAACACTCAGATCTGAAATCCAAATCCAAAATGAAGATTCCAAAATGATACATTTTTAAAAACTTAAGAAAACTCATGTATTTGTGTGTGTGTGTAAGGTTGTACGGTTTGAGTTCTGGAGACACTGTTTTTGTATCAGATGACATTCTACCACTGACTTCCTAGGATTAGTTGGAGAAATACAAATTATTTTCTGTGTCTTGAGCAGCATTTAACTGGTGGAATAAAAGTCTGGTCTGAAAACTGATGGGATAACGTTTAATAGTGTGATATGGTTTGGATCTGGAAGTAGTAGAGATTGGGAGCAGATGGCAGGACGAACCATCCTAGAAGAAACTTTTAATTGTTCTTGAACCTGCGTGTCTTGTTCCTGGCCATGAATGCTCCTCTGAGAAGATCTCTCTGAGACTTTCTCCTTTGGTCACATTTTTCCACACGATGGTGTGGAGCTGCTCAGTGAAACAAGCTATTTCTCTGTAATGTTTGTTCATCTTCTATCATCAGTACAAGCAAAAGTTCCTTTACAACAAAAGTGCTGTCAAAAATCTGTGCCATACTAAAATCTTGTTATATCAAATATTGACTTGAAAGAAATGACAACCTAACAGGTAGCTGTTGGTATCTAATTGCTCGAAACACACAAAGTCCTTTTATATCATTCTTTGTCATAATGATAGCAGGCCACGTCTTGCTCTTTGTGATTATTTTAGCTTGAAAATCCTACTAATTATCATGTAGAAAATATTCTTAAAAAGCATACAATATTTGCCTTAACTTTAGCTTCAGCTATATCATAAAAGGCCAAAAGATGTACCAAAGCAAAAACAAAGATAGTATTTCTTTACTAAATTTTCAGTAATTAGCTGAAATGCTAATTCATTTTTAAATTTCTGGACAGAATTATGTAAAAAAGAAGTACATCAAAATTATTGTATGATTCTATTGATGTAAAAAATGCTACATTAATAAAATTTTTATTTATTGCTCAAATGAAACAATGTACAAATCCTTTGTGTTCCCAATTCTCCATACTACCTCCTTAACATTACTTGAACAAATTCTCTCCATATTGCTACACTAGACAAACTAGGGAGCAAAGAAACTGAACCAACTCTTTAACTTTCTAAGATAGATTTGAATCAGCTACTCCTTACTACTTCCCACTGCTTCCTAACTTATCCTCAAGGAAAAAGCTTAGAGAACAGAATATCCTGATGCAGTGGTCCCAACTTTTAAGTGTTCTAGAATAACAAAGCATTATAAAGAATCTCTGCCCCTGGATTGACCAAATGCTAGAGTCAATTGTCAAATCTCTTAAAAGAGGATCTTTCCTGAACAGTTCAGGTTTTGAACCCATGAGTTTTACTACTGATTTAGCAACTAAAGAGGGAAGCAATAATCATGCAGATGTGTGGGTGAATAAATATGGAACAAACTCATTTTGGTCCATTTTGTGGGATACACTTCCAATTGGAAGAAAATCGCCCACAATGCTTTTGAAAAATGAGTGACTCACATGCAAATTCTAATTGATCACCAAGGAAGGCAGAGTAAAACAAAAAACTCTTGATATTTGGGGAACTTCTCAAACTGTTTGATATCAGACTTGCATACATCTTCAGCTACACTTTGGAAATACTGGAGGTGTCAAAGCAGCCATAAGATGAGTAGACATGCTGAACTTCATCAATACCTTTCATGAAAGAAAGTATAAGATGACAGAGCATATGTGGTGGGGGTAATGGGATTCTGACATTTTCATGCACACAAAAAAAGATATCCTTCTTGAGCCCAGGTCAAAACTAGGGGTAGTTCATGGTGCCTCAGGAGAGTAAACTGCTATTCTCTTTTAACAACCTGAGATATGGTTTCTGCTATGTATTCTGGAAGGACACGATGAATAAAATAAATTGCACATTCTTTTCTTGATTTCATTATATTCTAAGAGAATCCATAATGTCTTCTTGGGCCTCAATGACAATCACGTTCAGGGTTCTATTAACTAAGCCTCACTTTTTCTCTTGGCATTTTCTCACTTTTATTATTTATTTAGGATGTGGACCATTTTTTTTTTAACATCTTTATTGGAGTATAATTGCTTTACAATGGTGTGTTAGTTTCTGCTTTATAACAAAGTGAATCAGCTATACATATACATATATCCCCATATCTCCTCCCTCTTGCATCTCCCTCCCACCCTCCCTATCCCACCCCTCTAGGTGGTCACAGAGTACCAAGCAGATCTCCCTGTGCTACGTGGCTGCTTCCCACTAGCTATCTATTTTACATTTGGTAGTGTATATATGTCCATGCCACTCTCTCACTTCATCCCAGCTTACCCTTCTCCCTCCCCGTGTCCTCAAGCCCATTCTGTACAGCTGCGTTTTTATTCCTGTCCTGCCCCTAGGTTTTTCAGAACCACTTTTTTTTATATTCCACATATATGTGTTAGCATATGGTATTTGTTTTTCTCTTTCTGATTTACTTCACTCTGTATGACAGACTGTAGGTCCATCCACCTCACTACAAATAACTCAATTTCATTTCTTTTTATGGCTGAGTAGTATTCCATTGTATATATGTGCCACACCTTTCTCTATCCATTCATCTGTTGATGAACATTATGGTACATGACTCTTTTTGAATTATGGTTTTCTCAGGATATATGCTCAGTAGTGGGGTTGCTGAGTCATATGGTAGTTCTATTATTAGTTTTTTAAGGAACCTCCATACTGTTCTCCATAATGACTGCATCAATTTACATTCACACCAACAGTGCAAGAGGGTTCCCTTTTCTCCACACCCTCTCTCCAGCATTTATTGTTTGCAGATATTTTAATGATGGTCATTCTGACAGCTGTGAGGTGAAACCTCATTGTAGTTTTGGTTTGCCTTTCTCTAATGATTAGTGATGTTGAGCATCCTTTCATATATTTGTTGGCAATCTGTATACCTTCTTTGGAGAAATGTCTATTTAGGTCTTCTGCCCATTTTTGGATTGGGTTGTTTGAATTTTTGATATTGAGTTGCATAAGCTGCTTGTATATTTTGGAGATTAATCCTTTGTCAGTTGCTTCATTTGCAATTATTTTCTCCCATTCTGAGGGTTGTCTTTTTGTCCTGTTTATGGTTTCCTTTGCTGTGGAAAAGCTTTTACGTTTCATTAGGTCCCATTTGTTTATTTTTGTTTTTATTTCCATTTCTCTAAGAGATGGGTCAAAAGGATCTTGCTGTGATTTATGTCATAGAGCATTGTGCCTATGTTTTCCTCTAAGAGTTTTATAGTGTCTTGCCTTACATTTAGGTCTTTAATCCATTTTGAGTTTATTTTTGTGTATGATGTTAGGGAGTGTTCTAATTTCATTCTTTTACATGTGTCTGTCCAGTTTTCCCACTTATGGAAGAGGCTGTCTTTCCTCCATTGTATATTCTTGCCTCCTCTATCAAAACTAAGGTGACCATATGTGCGTGGGTTTATCTCTGGACTTTCTATGCTGTTCCATTGATCTATATTTCTGTTTTTCTGTCAGTACCAAACTGCTTTGATTACTGTAGCTTTGTAGTATAGTCTGAAGTCAGGGAGCCTGATTCCTCCAGCTCCATTTTTCTTTCTCAAGATTGCTTTGGCTATTCGGGGTTTTTTGTGTTTCCATACAAATTGTGAAATTTTTTGTTCTAGTTCTGTGAAAAATGCCAGTGGTAGTTTGATAGGGATTGAATTGAATCTGTAGATTGCTTTGGATTGTATAGTCATTTTCACAATGTTGATTCTTCCAATCCAAGAACATAGTATATCTCTCCATCTATTTGTATCATCTTTCATTTCTTTCATCAGTGTCTTATAATTTTCTGCATACAAGTCTTTTGTCTCCTTAGGTAGGTTTATTCCTAGGTATTTTATTCTTTTTGTTGCAATGGTAAATGGGAGTGTTTTCTTAATTTCTCTTTCAGATTTTTCATCATTAGTGTATAGGAATGCTAGAGATTTCTGTGCATTAATTTTGTATCCTGCTACTTTACCAAATTCATTGATTAACTCTCATTGTTTTCTGGTAGCATCTTTAGGATTCTCTATGTATAGTATCATGTCATCTGCAAACAGTGACAGTTTTACTTCTTCTTTTCCAATTTGGATTCCTTTTATTTCTTTTTCTTCTCTGATTGCTGTGGCTAAAACTTCCAAAACTATGTTGAATAATAGTGGTGAGAGTGAACAACCTTGTCTTGTTCCTGATCTTAGAGGAAATGGTTTCAGTTTTTCAACGTTGAGAACGATGTTGGCTGTGGGTTTGTCACATATGGCCTTTATTATGTTAAGGTAAGTTCCCTTGGATGTGGACCATTTTTAAAGTCTTTACTGAATTTTTTACAGTATTGTTTCTATTTTATGTTTTGGGTTTTTTTGGCCACCAGGCATGTGGGATTTCAGCTTCCCAGGCAGGGATCGTACCCACACCCCCTGCAGTGGAAGTGTGGAGTCTTAATTCCTCACATAGTAAAATTTAATATCCAAACTATATTTGCCACCTTTTAAATAATATTGCAAACAATAAATACTTTTTATACAAGGTTTTATGGTATTATACATTTATTATTAGATTACATTTTTCTTTCCTAACTACCTATTAAAGACACCCTTTGGGATATTTCGTGGCATAATAATTCTATTGGAATCAATTCATTTCAGAATTATTAAGACAAAGGTCTTCACTTTTTAGTTATCTAGCTTTAAGGATATACAACTTGTCATGTGAACGTACCTTCTCATTAATGAATAAACATTTTCTCTGAAATCAATGCCAAACCAGAGAAAATTCATTTTGGGCCCAAGGAGATCTAGAGAGAAATAAGTGAGAAATATTGCCATTCAAAGGTACCTGGTACATATCTCTAAAATTATCCCATTTTTCTTTGTTACCAAACATACATTATTTGATTGTCAACCTCCTGACTCTGAACTCAGTTGTTAGGTATCTGGAAATTTTGATGTTGTTGTTGTTGTTGTTTTAATGTATGCTCATGTTTCAGTTAACACATAGATTGCATGTTTCAATGGGTAAGGCATTACCACAGGACCCAAAATCAAACTTACAAATGTGAGAGCTATTTCTTTTAAAATGATATAGGGAGGCACACATTCATTGTAATATCACATTTCAGGACTACATTGCTAGAATATAGTGTATTGTCAAAGCACTGCATCAGAATTATTTAATGAATGTCTGACTCCTGTAAAATCTCTTTCCACTATTCCTTCCCATCTATTTAACCCAACATAAGAGAAATTTACTGTCCACGCATGTCATTATTTTTCTAAGTCTGAATATGTGTATGCTTGAGGGGAGAAAATGAAAAGCCAAGTTCATACCTGGTATTTTAACTGATCAAGGTAATCTGGAGCAATTCTGGGTGAGACAGATAGAACAGAAGATTCGGCACCTAACAGGTGCACTGACTTACATCTACTCGCAGAGTTTTGTGATGGCCAATGACAACAAATATAGGCAAAGAAAATACGCTAAATGGCAATATTCCAAAGAAACAAAACTTCACTCTCTTTTTCCAATGAACCATTTCCAGACTATTAAAAAATGTGCCACGCAAATTGCTCTTTGGCTTAAAAAGAAATTTATGAATCTCTCCTGAATCCTTGTTTTAATTCTTAATTAGGAAGCAATCAGTGCCTCCTTTTCAATAAACTCAGAGTCACATAATTAGATCATCCTGGAGGTAACTGAACTTCTAGAAAACAAGTGGGAGAAAGAGCAATCATTTATAGAAAAATCAGTAAATAAAATATAATTGGCTTTTGCCCTATCTAATGACCCTGGGCTAGATCTGTGTTTTAGTCAAGCTTTTGTTGCTTTTCACCTTTATTAAGCACTTCTACCAGATAGAAGGCTCTTTGGTAGGCTTTTAACACACGATGTCACATTTTATCCTCACAACAATTCTAAGTGGGTACGTACAATTATTATCACCATGTAACATGCAAATAAACTGAGGGACAACGAATTTAGTAACTTTTCCCAAATCATTCAACTAGCACACAGAACCCTAAAGAGGATTTGAGCCTCAGAGGTCTCCCTCCAGAAGCCTGCTCCCTTCTGTTCTGCCAAGCAATTCCTATGTTATCACATAATGGTCATCTTAGAAGGAAGCATACAAGAAAACCTCAACTTGAACCAAGAGAATTTTTTAAATTATTCTTCACTAATCAGTAACTCTAAAGTTCTAAACGTAAGAAAAAGTGTTCTATCACTAATTACTTTTAGGTCCTAGAGACAATCCAGCACTCCCTAGTCTTGGAAAATCTCTTTGTTAGAGATAAGTCATATGCTTTGCAAGGTGGAAATCACTACCAAACTCTAATAATATTTTTAGAGTTTTTCTTTATTAAGTCAATACTGGTTTGGAGAAATCACACAAATGATGTTTTTTATGTTTATGGCTTAAGTTTACCTAACTGTATATTTTGGTCTATAGAACGTTTTTTCAAAAATAACCTATTTCTCAAAAATACAAACTTAAATGATTCCCCAGAAGTGCCCCTTTCGGGAAATATAGTTAACTTAAAAAATTATTTAAATGGGGTTCAGAAAGGTGGGCCCTAACTGCAATACTATCTTTGAGCTTTCTCTTTTAAAAACTTTCTTTGAAGAAACTACCATATCTCTTTACTTAATTTTAATTACATAACAGCTAATGAGGTGTGGCAGTTATTATTAGCCCATTAGTCAAATAAAAATGCAAGAATCAATTGATTAGGAGTAGTTTCCCTAGAATCACACAGTAGTGACAGAGTTAAGACTTCATTCTACATGTCTAAAATCCAAATTCTAGCTTTTTCATGGGCCTACCTAAGTCCTCACTTGTCATCTCTTTCAGAGTAACATAATCCTATATCCATTCATCCTTTCTTTCACTTATTCTTTCACTCATTCTGTTATTGAACAATTATTTTTAAATGTCTGTGTTATAGACTGAATGTTTAAGCCACCCCCAAATCCTTATATTGGAACCCTAGACCCCAGTGTGACTAAATTTGGAGATAGGGCCTTTAAGAGGTAATTAAGGTTCAATGAGGTCATAAGGGTGAGGTTCTGATCCAATAGGATTAGTGTTCTTATAAGAAGAAAGGACGTCAGAGCGTGCTCACCACCACCGCCTTCTCTCTCCCTCTCTCTCTCTCTCTCTCTCTCTCTCTCCTCTCTCTCTCCCTCTCCCCCTCTCTCTCCCTCTCCCTCTCCCTCTCCCTCTCTCTCTCTCTCTGTGTGTGTAGGTGTGTGTGCATGTGCATGCACCTAGGAATAGCCATGTGAAGACATAGCAAGAAGGCAACATCTGCAAATCAGGAAAAGAATCAGCTGAAACTTTTACTTCACACTCTAGCCTCCAGAATTGTGAGAAAATAAATTTCCTGTTGTTTAAGCCCCCCAGTCTGTAGCATATTGTTATAGCAGCCTGAGCCGACTAATCCAGTATGATTATTTCAGGTAATATACTTAGCATTAGGCAGCACAGATAGGACACAATCAAGACATTGCACTTAGTGGATACAACTATGCCAGCTCTCACGGAAATGTTGCTCTATTAGGGAAACTAGGCAAACAGTCTGGGTGCTGCACAATGCTTTAAGTTTTTTAGTATGGATTTATCTGATGCTATGGTGAGATAAAATGTAAGCAGTACTAAATTGTGACTAGAAAGGTCAGGGATGATGTCATGGAAGAAGAGAACTTGAGGAATGAATAGAAACTTGCTAAAGATGCGAAGGAAAAGGAGATTCCCAGGTAGGGAGACCAGTATGTGTAAAGAATGGAGGCTTGATAGAATATAGGAACTATAAATCAGACATGGTTGGTGTGGGAGAGAGTACAGTCAAAGATGATCCATTTTTTTGGCTTGAGCAACTGAACAGATGGTAATGCAATTTACTAAACAGGAAATGCACAAGGAGGGGGACTCTGAAGGGAGAAAAGAGCAAGCATAGTACGAGAGATAGGAATGACTTGTTCAGTTATGATAGGCTGGGTTTCTCTCAAGGAAATATTTAGTACAGAATCTGATGCATAGTAGGTACTCAATAACTGCTGAATCTGGGTTTCCTCTGTTCATGTTTATTTTCTTTGGCCTAAGAGGTTATTTTATCCTTCAATTCATCATTTTTTAGGAGTATCAGAAAAGAAGCCACACTAGTTAATCACAACTATTTGTCCAACCAAACAGGAGGGAAATCAGCTACAGTTGAGGGCCAATATGACATGAGAACAATTTAAAAGAGCACATGAGAGTAGGTCAGACGCCTTTGTGCAAGTGCCTTTGTTGATCATGATTGGATTAGGTATTAACCATGGTAAGATTTTTTTAAAAAAACAAAATACTAAAGTCAAGAACTCAACTGTTCCTCCGTGGATAACAAGTTTGCCAAAATCACCAAAAAGAGCTCTTTCTCTGGTTTTGTTCACAATACATCTAGAGCAGATAGTCTACAATCTCAGAAGCGAGAGACCATTAAAATGGCAAAGAAAACCACCGAATTGACCATCAACTGAATTCTTGAAGGAGAGAGAGGAAATGGGTGATCTTTAGCCAAAGAGTCATGAACTATTTGTAAAGTTATCTTGAATTCCAAGCAATAAAACAACTCAGGTTTGACATAATGAAAAGAATTACTTTACATTTTTCAAGGTAAGTATTTGCCCATGTATATACTGAAGATATTTTACTCCAAGGAGAAAAAAATTAATTATTTTTAAATTTCCTCTAAATATAGAACTATCCCCAGGTTCATCCCCGAATCCACAGCTATACTGTTTAAAAAGGCACAGACTTGCATTTACCAACCCTGGAATTGCAAAATGATTTCATTATTAAGTCTTGGTTTATTCCAAGCCTTCTGGATAATCTCGAACAGTACTGCACTTGTTGTTTAACTCTAGAGATTTTGTAATAAAAGTTTAATGAGTTACTTATTAGTAGAATGTTTATAGCCATTATTTTAAGGTGAACAATAATGACGTAAAGTTTGTACGCATTTGGTTTAAAACGTATTCAACTCACATATCAGTTAATGCTACAGTGATTTGTTAACAATCTCTTATCAATGTACATGTCTAGAGGCAATGTAGCTAAAACACAACTTTACCAAAGCTGTGGCTAAGAACAAAACTAAGGAAGGATTTCTCATTTGTAATTATGTGAAATCCAGATCTTAACTTTTAGCATTTCAGAATTTGAACAAGAATTGTTTTTATTATGGCATTTTGAGCAGATTTCATAAGGGGACACATATAAAGCAAAGGGACAAAAAATTGAAATTAAGTCCTGAAGGCACTGCATATTTATTTCTATTTAAAAAGCTAACCAGATATTCTATTAATGATCATAAATATTAAGAGAACATACCAAAATAAATCTATCCATTTTCCGTCTAACTGAAATACTGTGAAACCAAAGGTCAATCACATCTCCAAAACACACTTTCTTGCCCATGTAGAAATTTCCTACAAGTTTTTCAGATATAGGTCAGATATTCCAGGAACTATGATGCTGTGATTTAACCACAAAAGTTTTTAAGGTATAAAAATAAATGGGAAATATATATATATATACTGAATTTGTACAAAAATTATAAACTCAAAAGAATGACATAGTTACCTGTCCTTAATGAAACAAAATTTATTTAGATTTTGTAATTAGACCATAACTTCCCACTCTTACATATTTACAGATGGGTTCTATAAAAAGAATGACTGAAACTAGCAACTGATTTTCATATTGTTTTTTGCTGCCATTTTTATACATGAATTACTCATTAAATCAATTTGAATATAATCATCACAGGATTCAGTACAGTACACACATTCTGGAAGCGTGTAGAATCAAAGCAGGGTTATCATAAGAGGGGTAAAATATATTAGAACACAGAGCAAAATAAACACATAGAATGAAAGTAAAACCAAATTAACTCAAAGCCACAAAATGCAGAAGACTAATGTTTCCTCCAATCTTCCAAACCCCCTTCCCAAAAAAGAAAAGATAAAATACAATGAACATGTCATATGATGACTTTTGTTTGCTTACGCCACATACCGTAGGGATGGCCATATTCAATGTTTCCAAATACTAATAAAAAAACTATATTTCTATCCTTTAGTATGTTTTCAAGATACTATCCTTTGATCATTCAAGGAACCAGTTGAGTTCCTTTCTATCATGCCATATCTTTAAGCAATACTTTGTTTCTATCAAGCAGTGAAATTGTAAGGGAGGTTCATCCTTAAAAATCTATTTGAAGACATTTTGCAACAAATGGAATTTGCTTATTTTATGGACATTTAAAAAAGTAATCTCTTCTTTACACATGTTAATATATATAAATGTGTTAACTCAAAATATATTCTTACCTCCCATCCATAACTGGGGTCTTTCAGGTTTGACCTCTGTTCTCCTACATAAGGCCCAAACTTTTCACCTGCTTCAATTTTCCTTTTGGTCCATATTCCAAGGCCTGCTCCAGGCATATTTGACTCTCGAAGTTCAAACTCAGCAGGAATGGGGATATCATCAGGGATGTAGATGGGGGCTTTGTAAGGAGAGCCCTCCTTCGGAGTGAATGCTTCGCTGGATGTAGCTGGAGAGCATGGCTCTTGAATATTGGGGGAGAGAGTGCTGGCTACTCCAACTGCATCTGGCATTTCTTCCAAAGGAATTTCAGGGTAGCTGCCATACACACACTCATTACCTGTGAATAAATAAAAAGTTCATTAATTCCTACTAATATAGAAGAGACAGAATTCCACATCTCAATCTTAACCTTATAAAGTTGTTGCTTTTTAAAGACAAAATAGGAAAGACCAGTGTTAAATTATGCCTGCATTAAAATCTGTTATTCACAGATGAAGGAGGGGGGAGGGATTATTGCCTCTTTGGTTTATCTGTGTTGAATCCATAAATCAAATGAACTAATCTTTAACTGCCAGTTCTCTCATGGACCAGCTCAACCTATTATGCAGTTGGGAAACAATCAGCAATTTAAATATTATTATGAACAAAGTAGAGATAAGAAGTAAACATATGTGTACCTACAATCCTGCAAACCATCCCCAATTGGGAGCTAATAGCGTTATACAACGTCTTGGAAAGTTATATCATGCAATGATATCTTGGACTAAATTGTAGGAGAGTCATGAAAGATTCCAAAGGCTTCCATGTGCAACAAGGCTTAAATTTATATGGCAGGATTATTTATTGGAATATTAATTTATGTTTGTTCTTTATTTTTCCTTTCTCATTTCAAACACATCGTCAAGCCCTTGGTATTTCCTTGCCTCAGTAACTTACACAGCACAGAGAGTTAAAGTTACTTGATGCTAGTGATTCCTCTGGACATTTGTAAAAGCTAAAATCCTTGAAGAAATTAGGTGAGTTTTCCAGAGGAAAAAAAGAGAAGACAGTGTCTTGGGGTGCACCAAAAAGACAGTGAATTTCCTCCAGACTGCGAAGTGGTAGAGATCAGAGGGCTTCTGCGTGGAGCAGTGCCCTGGGGGAGGTGGCAAGACCATCTTCGAGGGAAGAGCCGGGTAGAGTAACTAGCAGTCTGGACACTCAACACCGGAGTTCTAAGGTATCCCCAGAGCAGCGCAGCACCACACCTGTAGTAAATGATCACACCGTATCAGCCTTAAGATCTTTATGCAACATGGGGCTGGAAGGAAGCATAAAGAATAATGACTGAGCTTGAATTTCCCACCAGTTGAAGGAGATTTCAGTTATCTTAAAGCAAATAAACATGTTTCCACTAAGATTCCACTAGGATTATTCCACTAGGATTATGGACTGAGAGCCAATCCTAATTTGTTCAATTTGTAGACCTTCAAGGGAGGGAACCAAGAAAAATGGGTTAAAATTACAAGAAGACAGATTTCAATCAGACCCATCCAAAGGTAAATGGATTACCTTAAATTCCCCAGCATAGGGGCTCTAATATAGCCTAGACAGTCATGAATTAATGATGATATGGAGAAACTGTAGCTTTAGGTTGATGAACTAGATGACCCTTAAGATCCTACCAACCCTACAGTTCTATGAATTATTAGAATCTTCCAAGATAGTTTATTGAGCTAGAGGGTAGAAAACCTGAGTTCTATCCCTAATTCCTTCTCTGATTCTCTATGGAAATTAATTAACTATAAAACCTATTAACAATTGTCCATCAAGTACTGACTTCTCTTAAAGTTTTGTGAAGTGCAAAGTGATTGTACATGCAAAAGTATCTTTCTAATGAGGTGCTTGGTTCTTGATTCAAACAATGAGATAATGCCATTTAAACCAAGCACAGAACCAAATCAGGACCCAAACTTATTCCTATGAGACATTTGATCTCAACATAACAAGCTCATTATCATTCAAGTTCAGCATATACAAAATCTTGCACATTATCATCTAGTCTCAAATCGAGTCTCCTGCCCACTTCCCCATTTCCATTAAACATAATATTTCCCCCAATTATCCATATTCAAGGTTCTAAAATAACATAGATATTGTCTCTCCTTCATCCTCAGTCTATTCAGTCATTAAATGCTGTCCATTCTTCTTGCAAGATTTGTACCTTCATCCCATTCTTTCAATCCATGTTTTCATTCCTGAATTTTCTAACAGTCCTCTAACTGGATCTTCAGACTGCCAACCTCTTTCCAGTATCCCTCAACACTGAGCCTGTACAATGCTGCTGAATTTATCTTCCTGGCATATCAACATTCCTGTGCAATAGCCTCTAATAATCCCTAATGTCCACAAGTAAAACCTAGAGTTCTTAGGCTTGGAATAGAATCTCTTTCATTTTGAAAGCAATCTTATTTCTCTCTTAATCTTAACACTCCTCAGTAGGAGCCCCCAGGCCAGAAAAAGCTTATCCCTGACTTCTGAGCTCAGTGGTTCTTCCTGCCAGGCTACCCTATCTCAGTCCCTTTGGCCATCCAACTTCTAGTCATTCTCTATGTCAACTCCCAACTTATCTCTTTGCCATCCCATTTAGCATAAATATCCCCCTTCTTTGAATTCTCACATAATTTCCTCCCTCAATCTGATGATCAAATAATTCTGCCTATTGTTACCTAGAGTTTAATATGAATAATTCTTTTATTCCAAACTAGGAAATAGACCCTTAAAGGGAAAACTCAAAACACACTTCTTAGGAATTCTCCAAGTGATCCTCATAAAGGTGCTCAAAAAATACTTGTTACATAGATAATCAACCTAACATATAATTTTATTGAACTACTAAACCAAACCAATATTTTTCTACCAAATATAGGAAATTATTTTGATCCTGAAAAGCATCTTTAAACCCGTAGAAATGGAACACTATAGATTACAAACTTTTCTCCAAGCCCAACATCAAAAGAAACTATTTCAATAATGCCCCCAAAGAAATACTATCAGAGAAATATACTTCAGGGTCCAAACACCTTTGATAAAGTCTATCTAATTTTATTCTTCAGGGAGATTTTTCATTTCAACCTAAGAGCCAAAAGTTCACTAGCACTCTTGATACAGCTAAAAACATATAAAAAAATCTCTCTAGAGTTGTAACATTTAATTACTACAAATGCAGAGTTATTTTACAGATTCTTAAAGGGATTTATCAATCAATGTGAAGATTTGGGGTTTTTTTGAGAAGTGCTAAAAATTGGAAGACATTGTGTAATCTATAGACTTATCCATTTAAGCAGCAGGAAACAAAAATGCTTCCAAATGAATAGAACTATTTCCTCCAGTAATTATCCATTAAAGGTCAGTAGAATCTCCCCTGTTACCTCAAAGGGTTAAATTAGTCATACTGTCAGTTCCATCAGAGTGATCTCAAATCTTAAAAAAGGATAGAGACAAAGCCATCTGGGCCCTCCCCCTGACATAGCTGACCCCATGCCTTTGAGTTACCCACAAACTTTCCCAATGCATAATTTCTAAACTAGTGAGTTTGGATTTTAATTCCTGTGGTGACAAAATACACGTGTGCCCAGGCTGCTGCACAGAAGAATTTGAATTTAAAACCTGAATGCAATTTTGCTTACAATAGCAAAAAAATCCAATTAAACCTAAAGAACAACTTATATAGGTCAAGCAAATCCAGGAGAAAGATTTACGGTCCTATTCATCCACATGCAGGCGTTAAATGTATATGCAAACTCAGGCAATTTGTTTTCAAGCCACTGTTAATCTAGTATCACCTGAATTAAATATAAAAAGGGCTGTGGTAACAAAAAATGGAAATATAAAACTGCTGAGTTTTACGTATCAAAACATGCAACAATATTTCAACGTAATCTAGCATTATGAAATTTTCAACAGCAAATGCAGTTTATCATACTGCATTGAATATTTGCATAAAGTAAACTACTGTCTCCATGTACATTACTCAAGAACCATCCAAAAAGCTCCTAAAACATTTCATCTAAATGACAAACTATCTCAATTATCATATCTCCATTAAATCTCTGTTATTGAGGAAAAATTGGTAGATTTTTTTCCCTGAGCTGTAACTACAGTTAATTAAAGCATTGCTCAGATATCATATTGACAGGTTGGACACATTTACAACAGGTTAGTAGCAGGTAAGAAGTGCTATATACATCAGTGCTCCCATAAAGATAAATAACCCTTGTAACTTCTTGGATCTGAACTGCCTGCTACTGGAATTTGCTTCTTGCATCCTTTAGGTGTGTCATTAACTGAAGGAGGACAGAAGGACAAGCTTATTGTTCAATTTGAGGCAAATGACTTGGGAAATGCTCTTGGAAATCAAACTCTTCAATTCAACTTTTAGGTGTTCTGATATCCCTGGAAACCAAGAAAGCAGCCACACTTGTATTAGACTGTATTTATTTCTATGACTCTGAATAACTACCATAAGGTTTCCACTTGAAGAGATGTATTTTGAAAACGTATCAGAATCTGCAAAGAGGAAACTGCACAAATAATACTGATAATAATAACTTCTACAGATGTATCTGTTTTCTCACAATCCAATGAGAAAACTATGGTGAGAAGAATAACCTTCCATTTTGCAAATGTGTAACCTGATACTCAAGGACGCTAATCCGTATATACAAAGTCAGCTGAGACTAGAACCCAAGTGTTTAAATCCACTCCTCCCTTTAACTTGTAGGCAACTTGCTTTTTTTCTTTAAAGATATGTTTAAAAGTTTGTTTTTTCAAAATTGTGGCCCTACCATGTGAATAGTTTATTTTTTCACCTTTTCACTTGATATATGAACACTTTCTTATGGTTTTAAAAATATTAAACTATATTTAATTGCTATATAATATTCCATAATATACATCCATAATAAGTGAACTATTAGCATAGTATTTATTTATGTTGCTTCTAATTTTCTGATACCATAAATACCACTGAAATGAACGTTCTTTCATATAAATATTTATTTTCATCTATTTTAATTTCCCTAGGTTAGATTCCTGGAAGAAAGCTTAGTGAGTATTGACAGATTGTTTATCAGAGGTGTATACCAGTTTATACTTCTAGCAACCATACTGGCATTTATTATTATGTCTTGTTTTTAAATTTTATTAATACAATGGAAAAGACTGTATATCTATTGTTGCTTTAATTCACATCTCAATGATTACTAAGACTAAATATTTTTGTCATTTCTATTTCTCCTTTTGCAAGTTATTCACTGTTTTTAATGCAGCTTTAATTGGGCTTTTATTGGTCTGTCTTATTAATCATAAAGAAATGAGCCCTTTGATATAGTTTTTGCTACTATCCCCAGTAGATCATTTATCATTTGTTTTTTTTAATGGGGTTTTCGTTGTACAAACTTTTTAACTTGTATGGAATGAAGTCTATTTTTCCTTTGTGATTTTTACATTTTTCTTAGAAAGTCCTTACCCATCCTAAGGAAAAAAAAAAAAAGATTCTCTTGTATTTTCTTTGAGCTTCATAGTTGCTTTCCTACCAACCTTGGATTACCAATGATTTACTGCTGAGTGAAAAGCAGAGAAAAATGATTTCATTTATTTGAGCTCCTGTGAACGGCAGGCTAGGAAAAAAAATGCCATTTCACTCATAATTCTTTGGTTCTTATTTGCAAGGCTGGCCTAAAATGCCTTCTCTTTTTGTGGGTTTTACATAACTCACCATTTGTTTAACTTGGCCCCTCTGCCTAGTTTAACTGCAAATCTTCTGGGCAGATGCCATTCAAAATCCTGAGTTTCACCATTAATAGCATTCCGTACCTGTCATATAATACTTATCACTCAGCATTATCATTAGTGATACTAACGTAAATAATTTTCCTCTCTACTCTTCTTCACATGATAGAAAATATTTAGCAACTAAATAGAGTTTAATATTAACATTAAAAGCATATATATGTAGTTTGACTCTAAGACAAATTTCCTTAGACATTAAATAAGAAATCTGTTCTATATACTCAGCTGTACACACATACGCATATAATAGACACATCCATGTGCATTTGTAGTGTGCTTGTGTGCTCACTAATCTTAAAAATAGGCTGAGACAGAAACATGGTTTGAAATCTCAGGCAGACTGGTTGAGATCAAAACTACATGAAACAACTGCCAGGAGGAGACCAGCAAGGGAATTGAACAGATTAGGTAACTCAGAAATTTAGACATTTCCCCCCATTATGTTCCTCATTGCAGTTTTGTAATAAAAACATGAGCAAACTTCAAAGGAAGCTCTGTAGTAAAGGTTAATTGCTACTAAAGAAGAGGGTGGGCCCGAGCGCCAGTACTTTGTGCCCAACTTGAGAGCAGACAGGAAGGATTACACGTGGCTGAGAGCTGCGGATGCGTGCCCAGCTCCACGAGCAGAGCAGGCGCTGCCAAACCTCAAGCCCCACCGGGGAACTCCTGGTAGGACGTGAGCGCATGAACACGAATCCAAGAGTTGGTGCCTGCTAACGGTAGGGCAGGGCGGGGCGGGGCGGGGCGGGGAGGGAGGGGGAAGACATCAATTTCCTTCCAAAATTCAAACCGGACATGCTCTTCTTCCCTTGTTAGGACAATTCCAGAGCGTTGACCGAGGCCTGTTGCCGAGAAAGCAGAGGAGCCAGCTCTTCTGCACCAGCAACGCAACCAATCAAGGCGCGCTGGGCTTGGGGAAAGGGTGGAGCCCAAGTCATGCCAGACGCACAAACAGAGCAAAGGAGGAGGCTCTGAACTGGCCAGCAGAAAACTGTGAGAGAATGGCCCCAGATAATGAAATTTAAGATCCCAACGAAAGGAAACTAGTAAAAGTAAGAAAAACGAATTGCCAGAAAACTGACTTAAACTAGATTTGAAGCACCGTAGAAAGGGTCCAGAGGCACAGGCTGAGAAAATAGAGGCATCTAATAGAATGGAAGCTGCTGATGGACATGGTCTTCAGAGTGAGCTGCCTCCAGCAGAGAGGGGTGAAAAGAAAGTAGACCTCATGGAATCCGCTGACACTGGATTGCATTTGTAGAATCCATGTCTCTGGAGGCCATTATTTTTGTGAAATAACGTATCAACGTGGTTTGGCACATGGAATTTTTTCAGTGATCTTCTAAGCTTCCTTGCACCTCCAGTATTTGCTACTTCCTTGTACCAGAGTATTCCATTTCTTCCTTACGGAACTTTTTCCCCCAGGGTTTCCTAAAAATATTCTGTTTATGGGCTGTCAAAAAGACCCTAAAATTATGAAAGAGTGTTGGGAGGCAAGCGAGGAAGATGGCAAAAAATACCACAGGAGTTGAAAGTAAAGGACCAAATCAGTGAACAAACATTTATCTTTCTCTTGGGATTGTGGCATATCCCTTGCTTGTCCTGGGGTTTTAAATCTGGTTAAGAGTTTCACCACACTCCTAGGAATTTCACAGACATTTCACTAAAGAAGTATGGTTTGTGAATTAAACTGGTAGCTTCTAAGCTCTTATGAAATGGGTTTGGCCACTTCCAAAAGTTCCTCATCAGAGATGGAATTAAGTTTTTTAAAACTGGTTAGGGAAAGTAATTGTCAGAAAATTCATAGTTGAGGTACCAGTAAAGCCCTTTGGTATCTACTTACAGAATCTAAAACAGCTAAAATAAAGACATTAAAGCTCTGTGAGCACTGCTCCAAGGAAAAACATGACCTGGTTAATGTTTGGCTTATTCTGTTGTTAAGGGAGACCCAATCACCAATACCCACTGGAATGACCAGGTAAGAACAGACTTATCACATATCACATACTGTTTCTTTTACATTATAACTATGTGCCTCCACTCTCTTTTAGCAAGACAAATTTTTAAGAGACTTTTGGCAACCTTTGACCTGATGGCTTTTCTCATAAGCTTTTTATATCCCCAAAGTGATTTTCCTTCAGATTCATTTAGAGTAAAATAGAAATGCCCTGAAATTATGTCGCAGCAGACTGGGTGGTTACTCTCAGGCAGTCTGAAATGACCAGAGTACAGCCTTTCAGTATTCAAGCCATATCTACAGTAATTATTTGCCAGCATATCTAAAAGAAGGCAGGCATTTCCTGTTGCACACAAATGGGACACTCTTATCTAAATTACTGTTTAAACAGGTATTTAAGAAAAGACTATCACAGGCAGGAATTTACTGATGACGGAACACATTAGTTTAGGGCTGGACACATTAGTTGAGGACCAACCATTGTCAGGAAAGGAAGCATATCAGCATCAGGAAGGTATAGGGAATATTTTATAACTCCCATATGGGTCAAGTTGGGGGATTTGTAAACTATGCCGTCTGCACTCAGGAAAAGCAGGAGTGGCACAAGCCCTGACGTGGAGGTCCGGATTCCGCAATAAGTCTTCACTGCCCAGAGTAACCTCAGAGCTTGAGACTCATAGCTTTTTAGGGTCCCTGTTTCCTTATCCATAAAATAAGCACATTGGACAAGTTCAGCCCCAGGTCCATTCCACTCAAGCAATCTCAGTTCTACATAATGAAAACCAAAGGATGGTCAAAGTTTGGTATACCAGAAGCTTATAAAATATATTTCCTGGAAAGACACTTTGAGAATTGGTTTGGTCTCTCCCAACATGTAACCTAGGAGAGACTGTACTCTGGCTGCCCAACTTTGTTCTAACCAGTAAAACTGGAATTTATTCCCAGTAGAGGCTTATAAAACTGGGCTGTTATTCTCACATTAAGTAGACTGCCCTCTGGTGAGGACTGTGGTTTACGTGTGGGCAGAATGTGTGGTTTACTACCTCTAATTTGTTTATGTTGTTGATGGTGGTTTCAGAAGAAAGCTGCAGCCCTTCACATGCTAAAGAGTGACCTGATTTGCTTCCTTTAAAAAAAAAAAGTGTTTAAAGCTGGGGAGGAGAGCATGAGGGTGCATTAATGTGCCATTGCTAACAGAGGAGCAACTGGGATCCCTCTGACCACAGAGCTGCTTCATCCAGCTCTGCATGTGAAATGAGAGCCCCAACTTGTTTATTATAATTACCTAAGTGTGGCTTGGTGGCTTTTGGCAGAGATCCTTGCTGCCTCCAAAGGAGAGACCAAAACTCAGGAGCTACAAGTTAAAGGAAGGAGCAGGGAGTGTATTTTGTAACAAGGAGACTGAATTCTAACATAAACTAGGTAAAAATATTCAAAACAACCCTCAAAGATGAAGATCAAAAAGTAAATAAGATTGCCCTCCACTTTCTACTATATAATAAACAAAGATAGGTGTGCAGGAGAACTGAATAAACAGTGTAAATATAAGTTCAAGTTCATTGTCACAGCTAACTTGATGCAGACCCTTCCCTGTTGCTACAAAACAGAAGAGCTTTCTTATAGCCAGGAGTCCTACATAAAGAAAAGAAAATAATTATGCTTGTCTGGCAGAAGAGGGAGTTGTAGCAATGGCTTGCCGATAAAAAGGAATGTGAACAAGCCATAGAACGCTAACCTAACCACACTCTGAGTTTGATAAGGAGCAGAGAGTGCCCAAAAGAATGAAATTGTGTTAGTCTCAAAATTAGGTTTTATTTGCAAGTGAACAATGTTCCTTGTTCTCACAAGGCTTGGGAACAAGGACAACAACGTATGATCTTAAAGTGATTCTGTGGGGAAATTCCTTATTTAGCTGATTTCAGCTTGGACTCTCGCCCCATTGCAAATACAGTATCTTCAGTGTAAAATAAGTTTAGATGATTCCAAGGAGTGCAATTTTCTGCCCCTATTTCAAACTCTAAAAGCCCCCATATGGAGTTTCCCAACACGACATCATATTAAACGTAAAATCATTCAAAACCATGGGGATGGATGGAGTGTCACTGAAAAACATAAAGAAAGGGTTTTTTATAATTTGAGAAAACATTATACACTTAGATAAAAAATGTTTTCAGGAAAAATATGAACAGATGTAGCATGTATATGTGTATACATACACTAAATAGCACTTATGATTTGAGAAGGGGTAATTTCAACATTGCTAAGTGGTAACACAAGCTAGGTATTTAAGGGAATGATATAATATTACAACTTCATAGACTAGCAAACTATGTATGGTCTCTGGAAATTGTCATTATCAACATGTACAATAACTAGTAGCATTAGGTGGTCTGTACAGTATCCTTCAAGTCTAATTGAGTCACACAGTCTAAGACACTTGATGGGCACCAGGCACTGCCTCCTAATGAGAACTGACTTTTAGAGAAAGGCATTCAGGACCTCTTCTATATAAATTACTATCGTTTGCAGCAAGAGAGTATTATAAATGTTTGCTGGCAAAAAACTAAATTTATTTACAAACTGGGTCTAATTTACTCATGGCTCCAGTACAATCGGCTTTTGTCGAAATATTTATGTTATCTGTACTTTTGCCTCACTAAACTCTACCACAATCATAAACACTGTTGAAAAATTATTTGCAGTTAGCAGGATTTAAACTACCCATTATATCACCAGCTAGTGCCAGTAAACTTTTGCACTGGTTGATAACGTTTCCTGTGGAATAAATATACATTTGACTGTCAAAATCTTTGGTGGGCTCCATACTATGAAAGTTAAGTATTAAACAGATGTCCCAGACTTCACCAGTTTTGTGTGACTGCTTCAGTCACACATTCCAATTGAAATTTTGCGGGTAGATAGACTACAAAAGTGCCCAGATTTCAATTCTTTCCTAGCATTAGGAGAGGAATTAGATGATTGAAGTGTTGGGGTGATACTCTTTGCCCAAGATGCTACTTCTCAGACTTAGTCATTTATCCACCCCAAAACATTGATTTGGTACCATTCTGTGCCTGGAACTGTGAAAGTTGCTATGGCTAGGTATAGAGTTGAATAAAATCAAACTTCTGCCCTCAAGAAACTTAGAGTTGAGTAGTGAAGACAGAGATGGTAACAGGTATATGACTATGCAATAAAATAAGATCTAAAATGAGGTTAGGAAGAGTGATGGCTGTTAAGAGTTGAATATAAGTAACTGCAATTGGGCATGCCAATCTACAGAATTAGGTGAAATGGGTAAAGGGGGTCAAAAGGTGCAAACTTCCAGTTAAAAAATAAGTAAGTCATGGTGACGTAATGTACAGCATGGTGACTATAATGAATAATACTGTATTGCATATTTGAAAGTTGCTAAGAGAGTAGATCTTAAAAGTTCTCATTACAAAAAGAATTTGTAATTAGGTATGGTGAAAATGTTAACTAGACTTACTGTAACAATTACTTTGCAATACACACAAATATCAAATTAGTACACCTGAAACTAATATAATGTTATACGTCAATTTTACCTCAATAAAAAATGGAAAAAAACAAGAATAAATCTCTTCTTTCAATTCTTGGTGGAAATGCAGTTGTCATTCACATTCATTTCTTAGAATCACCACGTTCTTCACAGTAACATAAGGATCAAATAAGGGATGACTGGGACTTCCCCAGTGGTACAGTGGTAAAGAATCCGCTTTCCAATGCAGGGGATGTGGGTTTGATCCCTGGTTGGGGAACTAAGATCCCACATACCGCGGGGCAACTAAGCCCGCGCACCACAACTACTGAGCTCGCGCGCCTCAACTAGAGAGCCCGCGTGCCGCAAACTACAGAGCCCACGTGCCCTGGAGCCCGGGCGCCACAACTAGAGAGAGAAAATCCACACGTCACAACTAGAGAGAAGCCCGCACACCACAACAAAAAATCCCGCATGCCTCAACGAAGATTCCGTGTGCTGCAACTGAGACCCAATGTAGCCAAAAAATAAATAAGTAAATAAAAATTTTTTAAAAATTCTTTTAATTGCATCAACTTAAAAAAAAAGGGATGATTTACTCTCACGGCTTCTAAATAACTCAAAATGATGAAATGAACAGGTTCTAAAACAGCATTGCCCACATTTCTATTACAAAATAAGCCAAGAAGAAAACTACATGGAGAAGTGGATGGTTTCCCTGTCATGTAACTAGTAAAAATGTATTTCTGCGTGGTCTACTTCACTGCAAAAAAAACTAGAAGTTCTCCTGTGAACCAGGTGGGACTGCTGGGATGCCAGTGAAACTCCCACCAGCCTATAAATGGCCCAAACCACAGCATTTACCTTCCAGTTTGAATTGAAAGTTGTGCTAAACAGACCAGAGGTAGTTCTGCTTGACCTCAGAACAGTGCTGTATGCAGAGGGAAGCCCGGCCGGATCACCCTGGAGTCTCCAATTTAAAGCAACAGTTGTCAGAGAAAACGGCAGCACTACTATTTTCTGGTGTCCCACACTATTCAAAGATGATGTTCCTTTCCCAAATAATATCCACATATGCCTATGATGGTCAAAGAAACTTAACTAAAAGCAATAGTAGCAAAATAAATTTGAGAGCTGTATTTATGTGGTGGAAAAAAATCTCAAAAAAAGAATCTATTCATCAAGGTGCTTTGCGAAAGAGGAATACCCAAAACCTGTTACAAATATTTGTAACTTCATATTTCGTAGCATATACATAAAATATTGTGTTGCCTACTTATATCAACATTATCTAAAATGACTCTTACTTCGATCCAGGTATTATTCTCCAGAATAAGCAAAATCTCAGTGATTTTGTTTTATGCTTTTGCTGATCATTTTATGGATTCATTCCAATAAATCTTCTTTAACAAACTGCTTTTTAAATAGGTTATAGCTGTTGAGTATAGCTAAGTTAATAGTTGAGCTGTTAAATATAGTTAAGTTAAAATCTTTTGGAATCATGTTGCTTGACTGATGAAATAACTGATTGCAATATCCATTTTTTCATAGCATTGTAGAATCTCAGAGCTAAAGAAGCTAGAAAATCATCAGTGTACTCATCTAAACATGTAAGATGCTTGTTGATTCAAATATATTGTTCATCAGTCCATGTAAACGTATATAAACTATGACTGCTTGAAAGGAAAAATTGGAAATACTGTAATTCTATCAAAAGTATATAATGTTAAGAAAATCCTCTGGGGGCAGGAGAGATTCCTAAAGCATATGAAATAATTATGCAATAACTTAACAAGCCTCGTGCTGTTTTTATTTTTGTGTTTTTGTTGCTCTCCCTGTTGTATTACTCTACTTCACTCAACTTTTTAATACTCATCACTACTATTAGATCTTAGCAACTATGATCCAACACATACCACAGACCGTTAATTATTTAGTCAACAAGACTTTTATATGCAAAGCACCATGTGGGGGGTCACAATAAAAAGAATAAAGTGAAATTGCTGATTTCAAAGAACTTATAATCTAGTCAGGGAGATAAGACAAATGCCCAGGAAGAATTAACTTGTATAATACAAAGCTGCAATGAATAGAGTCAAGTGAATGGTATAGAAAACAAGAACTACAATAATAAACACTAAAAGTGATTTCCTCTTTTTTAAGAGAAAACTGAAGTGGAAGATGGCTAAAAATTCTACCTGTGATAAAGACAGATAATTGAGAGAATTGTGAAACAAAAGGTTATAGACTGCGGCTGAGCCTTGGAGAGGTAATGACTTTTAATTGGATTGAGTTTATCATATTCACAGAGGTACAGCAGACACAGAAGAAAGGATTAGAGTGATTTCCACTTTCCATTATTTGGCATAATGAGAAAACAGAGGGTGGTCCACATCTCTCATACATATTATGAGCCATAGGAGATGCTTAGCATGTCAGTTTTTGGTAGCATTGAGCTTTCCTAAATAAACACATTTATTTGGACAGAGTTAAGTCAAAAGAAGTCACCTGGCAAAAAAAGGTTACAGGTCATTCATTTGAATAGTGCAAAGGATTTATGAATTTTTAAATTAACCCTCCTAAATCTCTACACCATTTCGAACAGTAGGGTATATCTGCATTTGCCTTCAAAGTTTAGCCAGCTTAGAAGGGTCAAATGAAAATACTTGGCTAAAGAAAAACCAGCTGAGCAGACTTTCTTTCTTCTAGGTATAAAAGGGGTGCATTATAAATTCTTTCCAAAAAGCATTATTTACATCAAGTCAAAACACATACAAAAAACAAACAAACAAAAAACTTGTGTAAATATGTGGTGAGTCATAAAAGGATCAGGCAATTTGCCCACCCCAAATTCAAGTGAGCCCAAGTAGGAAAGTTTATGAAAGCACACCTCCACCAAAGTTCTTCTGGACTATAAGGTGATGAGAGCAGGGAGCATGGTGCCTAATGTACTGTAGAAACCCCCTGCCAAAGTTTCTAGGTCATGATAATAATTTAATGTGTAGTTCATGACTCAGAGATGTCAGACAGGGCTTCCCTGGTTGCACAGTGGTTGAGAGTCCGCCTGCCAATGCAGGGGACACGGATTCGTGCCCCGGTCCGGGAAGATCCCACATGCCGCGGAGCGGCTGGGCCCGTGAGCCATGGCCGCTGAGCCTGCACGTCCGGAGCCTGTGCGTCCGGAGCCTGTGCGCCGCAACGGGAGAGGCCACAGCAGTGAGAGGCCCGCGTACCGCAAAAAAAAAAAAAATGTCAGACAAAGCAAACCAGTTGTGCTAGAAGTAGTGAATGGTATCTTTTTCTTTCTCTGAGTTGAGAAAGTCTAACAGATATTTGCAAAAGGCATCACACAAATTGTGCCTGCAGTCTGTTTAAGGATACAGTAAAAGTGTCCCACTGAAGGAAGGAAAAGTGCATGCTGAATCTACACATGCTTCTGTACACACACACACACACACACACACACACACACACACACTCCAAATGCTCAAAATCCTAATAGATGAATTTAACCAAATGGAATCAATTCAGAGTTTGTACCGTGTCCTCACATTGCAGCCTCTTCAAATACATTTGTTAGAAGAAGAGTAAAACTAGACAAACAAAAAATCCCTATATGGGTAAACCATATATTTATCCTTTCCTCAAGATTTTTACTGAGTCCTCCTGGAAGGAAGATTGGTAAGCCAACATCGAATATTGCCAACTAAATTTGATTCTCCAGCATTTACTGCAACACCTGCTATGAACCAGCTGTACTTTGTAGGTTGTAGAATGTAAGCTTCACGAGGGTAGGGACCCTGTCTGCTTTGTTCACTGGTGCGCCTGCAGCACCAGACACTATGGCACTATGGTAAATGGTCAATAAATACTTAAAAGAATGAATAAATATAGGAATAGATAAATACAGAAATGAGCCTTCAAGGAGTTCAAAGACAAGAGCAGCTATCCCAAACCAGACTGTGCATCCAAATTTCACTTGGAGCTTATTTTTTTTGGCGGTACGCGGGCCTCTCACTGTTGCAGCCTCTCCCGTTGCGGAGCACAGGCTCCGGACACGCAGGCCCAGCGGCCATGGCTCACGGGCCCAGCCGCTCTGCGGCATGTGGGATCTTCCCGGACCGGGGCACGAACCCATGTCTCCTGCATCGGCAGGCGGACTCTCAACCACTGCGCCACCAGGGAAGCCCTGGAGCTTATTTTTTAAAGTACAAACTTTATGGCATTTCTAGATCTAGCAATAAAGAAGCCTTGTTCATATGATAGAATCATTCTTCATAACCTCTCCAGCTTCCTAGTATATAGCCTCAACCCACAATATCACAAGTAAATTCAGATAAACTGTAAACCACAGCCCCAAGCCAATTCCTGTTTAAACCAGAAGACCACATGGGATTCAAGTCCACCTAACTAGTTATGTGGCCCTGGGAAAGTCTCTCAATCTAGTTGAACCTCAGTTTATTTATCCATATCTGACATTTGCTCAATATGGTAGCCTCTAGACACATGTGGCAACTGAGCCTTTGAAATGAGGCTACTCCAAATCAATAGGAGCTGTAAGTTAAAATTATACACCAGGTTTTTAAAACTTGGTACAAAAATTGTAAAATATCTAGTTGATAGTTTTTGTATATTGATTACATACAGAAATGATACAATTTGGGATACAGTGGGTTAAGTAAGAGATACTAGTAAGATTAAGTCTCCCTGTTTCTTTTTACCTGTTTTAATGGAGCTACCAGATATTTTTTAATTAATATGTGGTTCTCATTTATATTTCTATTAGACAACACAGGTTTTTAATATACTTGTGACACAAAATTACAGTAAAAAATCAGAAGGAATCATTCATTTGAGCATCTTTCGTATACTTTAGAGGAAACTGTGAATGCCAAAAGTCAATATCATTATTATTAGGAAAGATTCTCTCGCCTCTAGGTCTTAAGTGACAGTTCTTAAAGGTCAGTGTCTTTCAGATCCACCTGCATTCAGATAACAAAAGGTAATGAAATGGTTCGTGAATGATTCATTCTCTACCACTCCCCTAGCAATAACCTCTCAATAGACACTTGTTGAAACCAAATGTGAAAAGATCAATGTGGTCATTGACATGGTACAAAGAGATGAGTTCTTCTGCCAAGAGCTGTGTGATGATGCAGGAAATAGCCTGGACTGAGTATGGTTAGAGGAGGCATTACTGGCCAATGAGCAATAAGCAACATTTGATAATGGGAAATGATAAACTTTTCCCATGATTTTAGCCCAAAATGCACAGAAGAAAAAGTCATGGGATTCATTTATCTCTTCTCCTATCTCTTGGGTAGGGCAGGTCAATTCCTCCCACAAATATCCTATTTCAACACTTCAAAAAGAACATGTGCCTTGAAAGATAAAAGAATACAATAAAAGAACACGAAGAACTTTCTTGCTGTCCTTTCATTACTAGGGTGTAATAGGTGAACATCCAAAAACACCTCTTAAGTCTCAGCTGATGGATGAAGATGGAAACTGGTACACTTGGGATGTAAATACCTCACAATACCCTGATAACATTCCCAAGACTTTTAAGAAGTTCAGTAGTAGGAAGACGGGCAAACCCACCCAGAGTTCTCTCAGAGTTCTATTATGCGGAAGTGAGGAGTAGCCAGGGTTCCTTTGGGGTAGAAAATTAAATTGTCATATGCAGCTTATTCTGTACTCTTACTAGATCATGCCTCTAGACATTTATGAATATTAATTGACATATTTACTGCAATGTAAGGCAGCTGCTAACCTAACATTCCAGCCTTTGTTCCAAACCTTGTATAATTTTCTTCCAGGCTGTTGATTTTGGAGTAGCTGTGTAAGCCTGGTGAACTGCTAGCAAAGAGTGATCAATCAACACTTTGAAAGCTTCTGGTTCATCCCAATACCTGGGAGCTACTTTGATAAACAGCATTCTTGGAACTATGTAAAATGTATGTGTGGGCACATGGCAGGTTATTGTTCTTATTTTTTATTTATATTTAAACAAAATATTCTGTTTATAACAAATCCCCACTTGCTCTAAGATTATTCTGTCCTGAACTCAATTCACTAAAGCTCTGTGTGCACTTACATCAATGTTTTCTTTATAGATTTAATGATGGCCTCCAATTTATCCGCATTTGGGGGCACATTAATAATAAAAACATAAAAATTCCCTACATCCCATCTTAAGACCTGGATAAAGGGATTGAAGAACGTATAAGACAACTGCGTTCCTGGATGCCTATAGGGTGCTAAAGGTGCATCATTCTCCCAAGAAAGTTTTATCCTGGGTCAAGATTGACACTCATTTTAGAAAGATTTCGGAGGGTTAGAGCTCATCAATTTTCTTCTCAAAAATTGGTCACAGCTTTCTGGAGACCTCAGAAAATTCTTTCATGATTGGTCATAACCAATTTGCCCATCTTATGCCTTTAATGCATCTTATAATCTAGCCACAATAGTCTATTTCACGTTCATGAGTGTAGAGTTTGGTTTCTCTGTGTTGTTTTCCTTGACAACCTTCTGTTCTTGAATGTCCTTTCCTCATTCTCCATCACACTGCTCCCTAGCGAAGTCTACTGCTGCTCTGAGAGCGAGGGATGGAGCAGTGAGCAAAACCAGCAATGCCCCTGATCTCAAGAACCTTACAGCCTGGTGGGTAGAGGGAGAAAGGAACCAACGCATAGCTGGACAACATGAGAGAATCTTAGGTGCTGAGGAGAAAATTAAGCAGTTAGAAATGTGGTGGGTGGCTACTTTAGATAGGGAGGGCCTCACAGAGGACGCAACACTCAAGATTTATACATTGAAACTCTTTCAGATCCAGTTTAGATGTCATCTCATCTGCTAAGGGTTTCCAGTCTACATGTCCACCACCTCCCCAAGCAGAGTGAGCGCCTTCCTTTTTGTATCCCAGAGAATATAAAATGTACCTCAGGATGTATTCTTCTGTCATTTACCCTGGTGCTATTATAGTTAGTTGTTTTCATGTCTATTTCCCCGTTTTGATTTTCAGCTACCTGAGGGCAAGGGCTATGTCTCAATTATCTTTATACCCTCCTCCAGTGCTGTGAATATAGTAGGTGCTCAAATTCAAATTGAACCAACTTTAGAAAATGCTAGTTATGAGGACTTTTATCTTTAGAAGCTGTACTTTGTAGCTCACCCAGCTCTGTATCTTAAACAGATTTTAAAGGAAGCTATTACCCACAAAAGTCATTGCCACCACTGGAAAAGAGGTACTTTTTAGAGGATTTCTAAACTATTAAGCATTCAGAATACTTGCTCAAGTAGGTGATAATTGCCAAGTGCTCTTGCAGAGGAGGTTAAAGTTTGGAAACAATAATCTTTTCCAATAAATTTCATACAATTACCCCTTGATCCAAAAAGGGAATTCTCAAGCTTTCTGTTTGAAAATATCCACACACACACACACACACCACCCCCCCCCGCCCCCGGCCCCGCAAATTGAGAATTCCCCAGTTGAAGAGAATCAGAAAGAGAGGCTTTCGGTTAATAAACTAGAGCACTGAGCTGAACTTTACACAACACAAGCTGGATTTCACAACAGCCAGTGAGAGTAAGCACAGAGTTTGAAAATTCTACCAGAAAGTTTTGGGTTTTGTTTCTGTGTTTTTTTAATAAACACTTGGCTCTTTTGTTCTGAGCTTAAAGACTCTGCTCAATAGAGTCCTCTATTCTTCAAGTGACACCTTTAAAAAAATAAATAAATTGCTCAAATACAAGAATTAACGAGACAAATTTTAAATTGCCCTTTTCTGAAGAATCCAAGTGTTCTTACTTATGGAATCTGATTCTGAAATTCCAATTTAATAAATAAGCTCCCAACCCCCTACCACAAAAAGGAATGTCTCCAAGTTTAGACTGAGGTAGGATAAATATGCCACATTCTATTTCAAATACCAAGAACAAGGTAAGTATCTTCCCTGCTGCTTCCCTGCCCTGTAATTTGACATCCATTTTAATGATGCTTGCTTTACTGCTTGTCAGAAAAGTGAAATGGCCTGTCAATTTTATGGAGTTTCTCCTACCTTTTGGATGGTTATATTACATTTCGAAATAAGTGTATAGCTTGCCCATCCCCTTTTATTTTTATCCTAAATGGTGCATGCGTGGGTTGGGTACTTGGCTGCCCGTGGAATGAAGTCATCATTTCAGGAGTCCAGGAGAATGGATCAAAATCACGCCAACACTTTCATGGATGGGTATATGCTGCTAAATGGATGTTTACCTAGAAAAGTCATCATCTGGCATGCAGCATAGCGAATGCTCCTAAGCAGCTAACTCATGGATACTAAACAAATTTGGCTTCGCTGCTGTGAGAGCTGCCCTGTGGAAATTCTCAACATACATTTGTTTGATTGAGCCGCCATTCCCGGTTGATCTGCTGATGATCTGTGTCACTTTGTTTAAATGTCCTAATGTGGTTTTTTCTATATATACAGTGAAAAGCCAGTATGTTCCTGTGATGGATTAAATAGAGGTGAAATTTGAGAGTGACTTCTGTTTTTGATTCCTGTGTTCTCAGACAGGTGGGTCTGGAATGATCAAGAATGTCACATTCAAACACAGGGAAAAATATGGAGCCCTTTTGATTTAAAACACATTATTGTAAAGATATATTTGCTACTGTGTTCTCCCTGTACAAGAAGCTATTTAGGATTCCCCACCTAAACAAACACCATATGGGTTAATTCTCAGCATCCTTTTCAAATGTCCAAACACCAAGGATACAAAACTCACTGCTGGGAAATGCAGTCTGAGAGAAGTGAGCAAGGCCCATTTCTGATGCATGGATTTGAGAAATCAAATGCAATGTCAGGTTAGAACCGAAGCTCCCGATCTCAAATATCTGAGTAATGGTTCAGATGGAAACCCAACACCACGGTGCCATGCAATGTCTGAGGCACTAATCAAGCGACTTTCCATGGCTAAAGCACTTCCTCCAGCTAATCTTCCTAGCTAGGCTCTCAGCTTTAATAACCTATGGGATCTGCTGTTAAGTGTGGGGATCTGGGCACCATCAGCACTGATGTCTCCACTCTGCCAAACCCCAGACAACACGTGATGCGCACGCGGTCTCCCCACCCAGCTCCTGTGGATGTGGCAGACCAAGGCCTGTCTTAAGCTATGTCCCCCACCCCAAAAATACATTCCTGACCCAACCTGCTCTCATACCTGAGACCCTCCCTGCAATTAAGCATCAGTCCTTTGGGTTAAGGAGAGTCCTCCTGACTATTGATAGTTTGTTTCTTTCAAGATGCATTTAAAAATCTCCCATGGGCCACACAGACACTGAGTTTGCACTCTAGAGGCCCAAATGACTGACCTCATTCCTGGCCTCAAAGAGCCACAGTCCAGGAGAGAAGGAAGCTGTGCAAATAAAATATAGTACCCATGATCAACCAACTATGTACAAGGTGCAGAAGAGAAAGGAATTCATTCAGAGGGTGAGAAAGGTTCGGAAAGGCTGCCCAGGGATGGTGACACCTAAGAAGGGTGTGAAAGAATAAAGATAGTTTCAAAGGAGCTTCCCAGAGAAAAGGCAAGAGAAGAAAGACCATTCCAGGAAGAAGAAGGAGCATAGTTTAAAGTGTGCCCAGCTTAGTATGGGCATGAGACTAAGGGTTTCTCAGAGTCACCTGATTTACAGTGGGAAAGGAGGTAGATAGAGAAGTGAAGGAAAAAGCAATGAGCAGCCAGAGAGTCAAAGACCTCTATGCCATGTTCTAGAGATCGGACCTTTCTCCTATTATGAATATGGTGCTAGTGGAGAGTCTCAGGGGGGAGAATGGAAAGATCGGAGCTGCGTTTTAGGACGATCGCTCTGACTCAAAGAACAGGAGACGTTTAAGAGGGATGACGTAGAAGGCAGCTGAACCAGTCAGGAGCTATTTCAATAATCCATGAGAAAGACCACAAAGGCTTTTTTAAAATGACAGTGATAGTGGAGGATGAAGAATGAGAGAGAGAGAGAGAGAGAGAGAGAGAGAGAGAGAGAGAGAGAGAG
>NW_020837945.1:96505267-96575238 GCF_003676395.1 Aethalodelphis obliquidens | reverse complement strand
GAGAGAGAGAGAGAGAGAGAGAGAGAGAGAGAGAGAGAGAGAGAGAGAGAGATTTGGGAAGTAAAATTGAGAGAATCTGGTGAAGGAGTGGGGAAGAAGGACATAAAATAACCCTGATGAACCAATATACTACATCATGAGTTAGTTTACCAGTGATCAGTAGAGTCTGCCACTCTGAGAGATGGCACACATATGGAAGATGAGAAGACAGAGGCTGGGATGCCAAACACTGGAATAGGAGCCCTGGGAGGTCAGGAGACAACAAGAGAACTCTGGGTACCTAGACAGTGAAGTCACAGTGGAACCAAGGGACTTTTCCCATGATGTAAGATTCCATGAAGATCAAAGGTCAGCATAGAGACAGGAGGGAAAAAATGTCATTCTTGCAGGTACAAATAGAGAAAATGCCAGGTAAGGCATTCAAAGTTATCTTCACTAGGTCCAGCAGACTCTTAAGGAATGTGGTTACCATACGAAGCCTCATTCCTTCAAATTAGTAACTATACTTTTAATGTTGATCACTCTTTAGTTCCTACACTTTAAGTTATTCAGTATATCCTGGTAATCCTAGCTCAGGTACTTGGCTTCACAAGGTGCTTGCCAGATATACAACCCCTTCCTTGCTCAATGTTGCTTGAGATGGAATTCCATGCAAAAAGCTCCAAAACAACTCCTTATCTCAATGGTTTTGACAGAAATTTATCAGGCAAATTCGACTTAGATGTAATTTTGCACCCACATTTGAGGATTTTGAGAAAAAGAAATAGTTTAATGTCAATAAATCTAATGTATTAAGATAAATTTTAAAACGCGGTAAGTGAATACACAAAAAATCTTGCAAATCTACATTCTCCATCCATTGCCCTTCCCTTCTCACCCTCTGCCCAGAACTCCAAAACTCCAAGCATGTGGGGGCAGGGGGTGGTCCTCAGTTCACATGTCCCTCAGCCCAGATGCCTCCTTCCCCAGAAGTTGCTGATCTGTTTGCTATTATTTAATGGCGTATTTTCTTAGTAAAAGAAAAGAGCAAAGGGAAAAGAGGGAGAGGCTGAGAGTTGGGTTTTATTTATTATTGTTTGACATTATTTACGATTATTTTAATTTCGGTCCAACATCCCAGGAGTCTCATTGCAATGGGTGCAACAGATACCAATATAATAGCATCACGTGCACATATGTATATCTGTCTACTTCCTTTTTTTGCATCGCGTGCACATATGTATATCTGTCTATTTCGTTTTTTACTAGTCATATTTTCTCTTAGACACACAAAGCAAACCCTGTCAAATTGCAATATACTTCTAGACACTCTGCTTTGGATTTTTATGTTAATAAGGATAAAAGAAGGAAGAATGAACTAGAAGACATCTATTTGTTTTATGGACTTATTTGCACCATCCAAAAGAGAATGGAAATAAACCTCTTTTAGGGAGGCATGTGTTTACGATCTGATGCCATCAAAAGTGAATAAAATAATATGAAGTAAAATAAAACCAAGATAGCAGGGATTCTATATTAATTTACATAGTCCTGAGTGATTAAGACACAGATTTTAAAAAAGAGATTTTTCCTTTTTTTTTTTTGCTTTTGAGAGTTAACCCCCTGAAACAGAAGAAGGCAAATTTTAATTTTAACTGGTAGACATAAAATTGGGATTTATGGTTATATTGGATATAATTGGTAATAATGTGTACATATACCTAGATTTGACTCTCTCCCTAGTTTCTTGAGAAAACGGAAAATGGGTAAAATTTACATTCTTGGCTGCCAAAGTGCTTTGCTTGGGAACTGAGAGGCCAAATTAGTCTTTACTGAGCACCCCAATCTTACATAGGACTCTCTAGCAGACCGGCCCTGAGATCATATTGTAATAAATGCTTTTCTATAGAACTATTAGAATTCTCCTGATTCTGGAGTTTTGAAACATTTTTTTAAAATAATCAAAAACCATATTTCTTCCTAGGTTAGAGAGCATTTGAAAGAAAAAAAAGGATACAAGGGATATATAGCGAGGGTTTTATTGATTGTCTCCCCCTAAAACACACACACATACAACACACCCCACAGTCTTTCTTTCTTTGACGTGACAAAACCCAATCCTTCCCACGATGCAAATGCACACAGAAGGAAGGTCAGACAACAAACAGTCCAGAGAGTTTTGTCAAAATTGTTAAAGCCTGCAAACAAACAAAAACTCAAAATAAATTAGAAATAAACTCCAAACCCAGCCAAACACCAATTAAGCTGAGGAAATCCAAAGCAAACAATGCACAAATCTTCCCAAGTGCTGTACAGTTACTTCCTGCTCCTAGCCCGCCGCCTTTGGGGGCTGCTGGAGGAGGGACCCCCCCAAGTGCAGGCTGCCGGGAGGGCTAGCTCCCTGGCAGCCTCCTGCTCCCCTCCCACTGCCCGGCTTCCTGGAGCCCTGCCCCAGACCGGAGAGCTCCACGCAGAGCGCGGGGCTCTGGCCACCCCGCCAGCCTGGTATTTGGCTCCTTAGTCACCCAGCGCATAAGTATGATGGATGATGATGGATCACAGCCCCACGAAAACCGTGTGAATTTCCCAAGGCTGCTGATTATTCTAATCGAGCCCCCAGAAGAAGCACAGAGCTTCACAAAAGCCTCCAAGGAAACCTCCCATTCCCCTTGTCTGCCTGACACAGACCCCACTACATAAAGAACCTGGCCCTGATACGGCCTCCTGTCTCTGACACACAGATCTGGGCCTCCACACTCATTGTTCAGTGATATGATTTAGCCCTGAATGAATTTTTAATGAACACCCAGAGTTATAGCTCAGTGGAATGGCCACTCCAGCTTCTCCCAGGGGAAGATAACAGTTTACGAAGGCTTTCAGGTCACAGCTTTTCTAATGTTCTCTTGCTCTGCTAGACAGTATGGTCAGAAGGCTTTCTTCTTTATTGTCTAGTCTCCTCTCTCTCTCTCTCACGTCTCTCTCTATGGCTGTCTCTGTCTCTGTAACTCTTTAGATCTTTCTTAAATCACAAAGGTCTCCAAGAGATATCATTATGTAAGGTAAAGGCACAATGATAGAATTTGTTCATAACAGATTAATAATATCATGACTAGATCTCTACACTCAGAACTGAATTGTATATGTTGTAATAATGAAGGCTACAAAACAGAAAAATACAGTACTACTAAATTTAATTATGTTGGGGGTTTTTGACTCGGTCATTTTTTGCCCTGTAAGGTTACAGCTTGTACAGTGGGAAGAAAGTCTGAGTCTTGCAGAACAAGGGTTCAGTGACTGTCATAGGCCTCTTGGAATGTTCCAGGTCAATATAGACTGAATGAATAGTACCATAAATGTCTATAAAACTCCACAGATCAGTCATATTTAGAAATACAGTTGGTGTACTTGCAGCAAAGAATATAACCTTTTGGTCCTCTTTAATGCTTACCATGATCCAATTTTCAATGCTTGGGTATCTAACTCTCCTCCAACCCCCAAATATCCTACCTCTTGAATTCTTAAAATCTCTCAAAACCTCCAATAAATAAATTAGAAAAAGTTAGTCATACTTCTCAGAGGTAGCTCTAAAACTTTACATCAGAGGAGCTTAAGAAAATGACTCTGATTAGACAAGGGTAGGGAGAATGGGTTGAAGTTTTGTTTTGAGTTCTTTGCATAAGAATAAGAAAATGTCAATTGAATTTAGAGGTATGTAGAAAATGGTGAAGATTGTGTTAGCTTGGAAAGACTTCCTGAGCCATAGCTTGGTACCACTGCCCATACTTTACAATCATGTTTACTCACTTCATACATACACTTAACTGTTTGGGTTTTTCTTCTGATTAGCTGTGCATCTTTAAAGACTATAATATTTTGAAATAGTTCTTCCAGACAAACAACTCAGAATATACAACCATAACCTTTATTTCCTAAACAAAAAGGGTGGATAAATAAAAGCAATAGACTAGGCTTCTAGAAACCCAGATCGTGTTCCTGGCACTGCCATTAATTAACTGGGAAATTCTGAGCAAGTCTTTTCATCTCTCTGGGAATCTATTTCCTGGTCTGTAAAATTACTGAATGCAGAGAGCCCCCAGGGTCCCTTCCAGCCCATAGTCATGAATCCATCAATCTCTGTGTGATCGTGGAAGTAAATTCCTAGAAAGAGCCACATCTATATAGCTTGCTTTGTGCCATAATCAGCATAGCATCATGTGCATATAAATTCAAGAAACGCCATTGAAGGCTGATGAAGGTATTATGAAGCTGATATTATGAAGCTGATATTATGAAGTTGGCTTGGAGAAGGTCAATGAGAAGATGAAAAGCAATAAAGTTTTCGTTTTTACGGAATACCTATTATGTGCCAGACTGACACAATGCTATGCATTTTACACCATTATCTCATCTAATCCCCCCCAAAAAAACCTATAAGTAGGTATAAATAGGTAACAACCCCATTGGACCGATAAAAAAACTAAGACAGAGAGTGGATGTGTCTAACCCATGGTCCTCCAGTAAACCCACTCTTCTTGGATCCAGGCATAATGTTCCCATACCATTCTATTTCCATTTTATTCTAATAGTTCCATCACCTCCTATCATTTACAGTATCCAAACTATCAAAGACAAAGTCTTTAAAATGTGACAGTTACTCCCATGCCCCTTTCTTTTCCAACAAGGGACTGCTATGGCTTTGTTTTACTCCCCTCTGGACACACAGCCCAGTTGCTTAAAAGCCAACTCCAGTTACTTCTCTAGATCAGGGTGTATGCATGTTTTATATGAAACTTGAAGGCTAACTTGTTCAAACATCATAAGCATTTAAAACATAAGCTAGTCATCATTGATTATCCTACCAATTCACAAAGATCATTTTTATAATCTATTATTACTATAACACTTGTTTTTATTATTCTGATCAACTTCTAAATGTAGCATGTAAACAAAATAGAAATTGAAATATAAGCTACAACAAAATGTATTCTTGACATATTGGCAACCTTGTCAAGAAGGGCAAGCTACTTATATCTCAAATACCTCAAACTAATTGCAGAATTACCTCATCATAGGTAACCAAAATGATGACTTCGGAGGATATTTCTAATTATGATTCCAGTTCAAAATTATGAATATATATGCAAACATTTACATACCTATATTTTAATTTCTACAGATGTGATGAAAAAGACATTTGGACATGAGGTGAGCTTTTACGTTATTCTAAGTAATTGAATCTCCAATCCTCAACGCTTCTTCATGGGAATCTATTTCCTGATGGTTTAGCCAGAATACTGTGATATTGACCTGCAAAACCCAAGTTTGGATCTCTTCATTTATGGGTCTCAGAAATTTACCATGTTTGAGAAAAGTCCAAGATTTGGAGATCTGCACCAACAGAGTTGTTAGAATCAAAGAGCAGGATAGAGTGCGATTTCCATTGCTTCAGTCAGCGTCTGCAAAATGCCAATATTTTGCATATCTTCAAAGAGCAGAATCTGTCTCCAAAAACCATACAAAATGGCCCACTACAAAGGAAACTCCTTCAAGATTTCTGTTATTGAACCAGGACCAGAAATCAGAGGAAAACCTCTGAGAACAGTATAAAAATGACAGATATAAGAGGAGGCCACGCACACCATGAAATGAGAGACTTTTTGCTGACAGATGAGCACCTTTGAACTCTAACCCAATAAAAGAATTAGCACTCCCAATGTATAATCAGTACAGCAAGCAAAATATGTCAACACACGATAGGCAGGATAATCAATCGACGTGCGAGGTAGGAAACAGCCAGACTAAATAGCAGCCCAGTCCCAGTGAGTCAGACAGCTCTTTCCTGCTCCTTAAATTTCTCATACCACAGGGACGAGGAATTAATATGCAATAAAGAAAAACCCCTAACAAGTAAACCAACAGAGCAAGGCTGCAGAGTCCAAACTAAGAAGTGACCCAGGATTCCCAAAACGGAGGCTTCTGATGTTTTCCTTTTTCTTAGAAGTGTTCTAAGGGTCTTTCTCTAGTCGGATAGTAGACAACTTTAAATTATCAACCACAGCCCTATTCTTTACTCTCCCTTCCCATGAAGATTTCAGAGCCAATCAATGTAGCAGGAGCTACAGACATAAAGAGGATGAGCTTTTAATCCTGGTTGGCTGTGTGCTAACACTGACCTCAGGCAAATACTTTAACCAGGTTGGGTCTCGGGGCTGTATTCATCTATAAAAACAGAAGAATAACACTTTTGAAGGGGATTTTATAACAATTAAAAGAAATAGATAAAATGCCTTCTGTGATACCCAAAGCGGGTAAAAGGTTATGTTCAACAAAGGCAGGGTTGGCAATCGCAGTCTCCTTGTAACATGGTACTTTGACTCCTGCAAGCATCTAAGAAATGTGGTGATGTCCTCATATATTAAATAATAATCTCACAGGACAAAACAGAATAGCTTAGTTTCAGACGTGCATAAGATGGGGCAGATAACCCAGGTCTGAATTCCCTTTCTACCATATGTTAGCTGTGTGGTAGTGGAAGAATCACCCAATCTCTCTGGGTCACAGTCAACTCATTTGTAAAGTTGGAGAAACAGTATCTCACCAACCAGTAGGGCCGAGTCTGAGAAGAGGGACTCAACGTTCCTTTCAGCTTTTCCTCAATAACTGTGAATCGTCTGTTGCTGGTTCACCTTATCTCAGGTATCAACTTGACAAAACCAACAGGAAATCGTCTCAATTCCCAAATCTACATCCCTTCAGGAATTCAGAAATGATTCTTTTATTTTGCTTGTGTTTTCCATTTTTCCAAAGAAGAATCACTTGTGTTCTCTGCTTAAAATCACATAGTAACTCTGCAGGATTTTCACAGTGTGCTTTGCATGGTTTTTTTTGTCGTAATTGTTTTAAAAACTCAGCCCCAACCTTGCTAGCTCCAAACCACAGGTGGGTATGTTTTGTAATACCTTCCACTCGTGCTGCCTATAATTCAAGATCCCACCTGCTTTAAACTGAATAGCTCTGTGTGATGCAATATTTTATTTTTCACTTATCTCATTTTAAATGTTTGCTTTCCAAACAGATACATTGCAAGAATGGCCTTTCAACTACTAGTTTTTTTTTTTTTTTTTTTTTTTTGGGGTACGCGGGCCTCTCACTGTTGTGGCCTCTCCGGCTGCGGAGCACAGGCTCCGGACGCGCAGGCTCAGCGGCCATGGCTCACGGGCCCAGCCGCTCCGCGGCATGTGGGATCTTCCCGGACCGGGGCACGAACCCGTGTCCCCTGCATCGGCAGGCGGACTCTCAACCACTGCGCCACCAGGGAAGCCCTCAACTACTAGTTTTTAACCCTCATAACTGCACCCTCCTGATGTTAGCAGCACTTAAATGGGCAATTTTCTTCACTGACCATGGCAAATACCATTTGAATTAGCTAAGAATTTCTCTTTGGGTTCGTGAGATAGAAGAACATTCATCCCACTGCAGCTGGCTGATGATAATAATTTTAAAGCCACTTGGAGGAAAGTAACTTAAAGTCAGAGAAGTAGAAATATTGTGAGGTTTTCTAAACAACTGCTTATCCTTGTTCTTGCGAAAAGAAAATTCTCTTTTCTGATATGTGTGGATATAGGCAAATTCAGACATTCTAGTTTTTGTCAGTCACTGATACTACAGCTACAAAAATGAAATCTGAGGCCTAATTTGCCTTAGAATTCAGAAACTGAAGAGCTTTCAGACAGCAACAATAAGTCATTTTCCACGTTTATTTTCCATGCACATAAGACACACCACTCTGCCATCAACATGTCAGACGAAATCCAAAATGGCTTAGCACAAAAATTACCCAAAGAATGGCCATCAGAAAAAGAGATGTGACAAAACAACTATGCTAAAATAATACTTTAACTTGAATTATATTTGCATTCATTTGTTTCCTAATACTTCTGGAGAACTTTGTGGAGAAAAGACTGGACTTTTGTCTGGTAGTTTTTAAAATATCAAACGTTCGTCGTCCATCAGCGACCCCTTCTTGGATGTGACAGTGTGATAGAATAAAGGCCAACTTTTGTTTTGGAATCTCACTGACGTGGCCTTTGGCAGCGTACGAGACCTGTTCTCGTTTATTGTGTCCTTTGTACACTGATGCCTACTTATAAGGAAGGGCAATAAGGGAGGCCCATGACAATGTCTCAACTTTCCCCCCTAGAGATGGAGCCCCCCTGGTTTCTATAATATAAAGCATGAGCAATATTTGTTGTCACAGGAGAGAATAAAAGTGCCAGACAAATAAGAAACATCATTTGACACTTCTCTTCCATGTTTAGGAAGTTAAGTGAGTCGTGGGATTGTGCCTAGGAATGAATGAATATCTCATCGCAGATTAGATTGAACCAGTCCCATGCACAGCACCCTCTCAAAACACAGCCTCCTCTCCCCTTTGATTATACCTGGATTATCTTAGGGCTCTTTAAAATGTTTTCCATGAACTCACAGAATAGTTATTTCAGGACAAAATAATTGACAATGCAAAACACTGTTAGTATTTTATCTTCTGCAGAGTTGTCCCTATTAGCAAAAATTAAAAGTACTTACCTGCCACCAACAAAAACATAAAATGTTTAAGTCTTTCCTTTAGATCAAATCAGTGATAGAAATTAACTGTAAGCATAGCTCCTGCCTGTTCTCCTCTACCCATTTTAGCAATCTTGTCTGTCTCTATGTGAATATATGTGTCTGTGCATGCATATGTCATCATAGAAGTTCTACTTTCCATTGATAGTGACCTGGTACACTTTCATTTCTATCCTTTAAAAAAATGTGGGAAGGTGCTTTATTGTTTCAGGATGAAACTATTAACCTATATATAAATATCTGAAGACTAGTAAGAGAAACTGGGCCATTTCCATTTTCCAGAAGACACTAATGCCAGAAAAAAAAAAAGAAAAAAAAAAGATTGGCAAAGCTCTTTTCTTTCTAAGCATTAAGAAAAAGATGGTCATAAAACCAAAAGGAAAGATATTCCTCTCCTCTCCAAACAATCCAGACCCCAAACTAACCACAGACAGGAATGTTTATAAAAATGACTTGCTTGCAATTCTCCTTGTTAGGCAGTTCATCCTATAGAAAAAGCTTTCTGTAAAGAACATCACTTACTGGCAAATTCATTCAGTGTTCAGGTTAAAACCCAAAGACAGCATTGCACTGTGAATTTCCCTTCTGATTTCCTGACATCTCCACTGTGACAGGGCTCCACATTACATATTGTCACTGCGATGGTACCTCTAACAAAAGGACAATGCCTTCTGCTAAAGTACTAAAATAACCAAAGTTGCAAGGCCAGATGTGTCATCCATACCTTACCTAAATACTTATGTTAAAGAATTTCTTTGGGTTATGTTTGTTACAATGATCTTACTCTTGGAAAAACCATGCCGTTTTCCACGAAAAATAAGACGATGCTCCCCGTGTTTCTTACTTAGCTTCTGTGACACTCCATTGGCAATGCCATGGGTAGGCCATCAAAATAATACCAGACAAATGCTCCTGACAGCTGGGGTCTATCAGTTTTCACAGCAGGTTTCTTCCCCTACAGCTGACAGGAAAAATAAACATCTTCCAAAGAAAATGAAGGCAAATGCCAAATGTCTCATTGATTCCCAGTAAAAATCCCTTTTTAAATATTAACTATGATAATGTTTGACTTTAAAAGAAAGGCAAAAAGGAAAAGTTTGAGTCAGGTGGGAAGAACTTTAGGAACATTATGATCTCAACAATGTGATGTAACCAAAATATATAAGAATGTCGCTAATCTTCATTTGACTGCAGACCGACCATGGGCTTTTCAAAGGACTGGAACAACCTCTCAGTTTGGGTCAGAGACTTTTTTCTTCAGAAAGGTTCGACTGTTCAGTTCAGTGGCCATTGAATTGCAGCTCCAGAAATACTATCTACTATGGAGCACTTATTTTTATGTTTTATTTCTGGTCAAGAAAACACCAGTGACTCTAAAACATGTATGCTTTATCCAAATTGCTTTAGAAGAGAAATAAAACCAGGTTACCTTCAAAAGAACGTAGAGCTACAAGGAAGTAATAGGAACAACAGCAGCTGCAGAAAAATTAGTGACAACTCTGGGGAAAGTTGTGCCTGAGCTCAGCAGGGAATATGACAAAGGTGGTGGGTTCTAGGAAGCCACCATGGGGCTGGGAGGCTAACAGGGACTTGTGTTCATCAAGCCAGGTAGAGATGCCACTAAAGGCCATCAACACCTGTACTTGCTAAGCAGGTGAAAAGAGGCAATGGCAGAATAATTTGAGAAATCCTGTGGCAATTCATCAGCAAGAAAAAGAAAACAGGCTTTCTTAAACATGTGTTTAGATAACTGTCAAAAGCATTTCATTTGTGTGTGAACACTTCCCAATCCTACTATTTGCTTTTAATCCTGCCACTTGTAAGCAGAAGGCAGAAGCTAACCATTATAGGCTATTTTCTCAGTAAAGAATTACAGCATTATGAGGGTAGGGGAAAGGCACAAGCGAATGGATGGTGTATATTTTCAGGGCGTTTGAAGTTACCAATACCTGAAGGCAGATGCGAGGATTCCATTTTCAACCTAAAGAACCACCTCGTACATGTGAGTAATTCAAAATGTCAGCATAGAATCCAAGAAGAGTTCATTCAACCACGGAGAGGCCACCGTGCACCTCACCCATTAAATTCAGGAACAGAAACATCCTCGTAATCACACCTCTTTCCTCCTTAAGCATGTAGGAATTGGCCCCATCTCTTTTAGTCACAACCTATACTTAAGGAAACAAAACCAAGAACCGGAAGTGACACATCCAGTCATCAAATTTAATCCTCCTCTCAACAACCGAAGCCTAAAAGGATAGTGCCAAATCAGGCCTCAAATCCAGACTTTCCATCTCCCAAGTTCATGGTTCTCTCCATCCATCAGCTACACCTGGGCAAGTTCAGCAGCTGTCCCAGGCATAGTAAGAATGATATCCTAGAACGAGCTCTGGCCTGGGAAGCATGGGACCTGGGTTCTAGCTCCAGCCCCTGCAGCAAACCAACAATGGCCACATCTTTAACCTCTCATGGTAAGTGAGCTGGATATTCCTCTTTCAGTTCTAAGAATCCCCAAATCTGAAATTTGAATTACAAGGAAAATGTTGAAAATGAAGAAAGAGAAGAAACTGTGGCAGGGGCTTCCTCCTGTCTGAGCAATTAAGCGACTAGCAAAAACATTTCTTCACTGGACACTGGCCTGCAGGACTGGGGCAAGGCGGTTTCCTCCAAGGAAGCAATTACAGGTAGTGAAAATGGAGAAGAGAGCCACACTCCTCTGGCTCAACTATGAATCTTTTTCAAGGAATAGGCTTGCCACATGATTCCATTTTCAGTTCCAATTTCTCTCAAAAATGAGGAATTTGCAAGTGTACAAACCAAGCCCATAATTCCTAAGAACATGACATCTTAACATAAGACGGTCACTAAAAAGTTACATGAAGATTCTTTACCTGGAAAAGAACATGCACTTTGAAATAAAATAGGTATGTACAGAACAATTTTGAAGATAACTAAAATAAAGACTATTTCTGAAATGAACACGATTTTATGCAGGATATGTTTTCGTCTCCCATAAAGGATCTTGACGTTCCACAGAATAATATAGTGGGCAAATTTGGCAATGATGGCAGTGTACAGTATTTTTCTTGTAACTTACACCTCCTATGAAGTCACTGCAGTCATGACAAACTCCAATCCTGCTGGAATGAGGTTCAGAGAACACACTGAGAGGTGATACATGGTCTAACAAGAAGAGGTCTATAATGTGTCACGACCAGGAAACAGGGTAAGGTTTCTAGATTCTTCAGCGCTAAATTCTTAGGTTCTGATGGCTTTTAAATTTTGATCAATTACTATGAACAATCTTCTTGAAATGCATTATCTTTTTCTCTACTCATTTTTGTGAGCACAAGTATAACCTCCATGGGAGGTTACAGCTGCTTCGGGATACCATTAAGAAATACAGAGTTGTTTGTCTTACAATGAGTATTTTCAGAATGCCGTGCTATTTTAAATGGCATTTCTGCTTTCTTCCCCTACATCTATTGCCAATGTCCTCTGCCAGCTGCTCAGTGGTCCATTGTCAATAAGTCTAATTCTTGCCATCTCTCTAGTATGTTCTACGTGGTGCCACGATTGCTTAAATCCTATATTCCTGCTTGCTTTCCTTTGCTCCCATCCTTACTTCCTCCTGCCTGCTTGCACTGCCATGTTTTTATAGCCTAGGCCAACCAATGAGAACGCTCCTTTCTTCTGGTTGGTAAACCAAACAATTACAGCACATCCTTCTTTTAAAAAAATCACTTCACTTCTTTTTGCTTACAATTCTTAAAACTCTTCTCTGTATTAAGGTTGGAAGGTGTCACTTCTCAGACTCAGAAATTCTCAGGTGTTTCTAAGTTAACAACGTCTCCAGAGGATTAGAGGGGGACCTGAGCAATAAATAGGTGGATATGATTAAAATTCTATTTTCTCTAATACAGATTACCTACAATAATCCAAGCAAGAATCTAGGCTTCTTGAAAAGAATAAGCATGCCGTAAAGAACTAGGCAATTAATTTTTGTAAAGAATCTAGGCAACCTTAAGAGGAAGAGAATTTATGCCTCATAATATAATATTCTATGTTGTACAAACAAATAAGAATTATAAGCTCTTTATATCAGTTCCCATTTTTTAAAATAGTTACCAGTGGAAGGCTTGTTTGTACCAACAAGTATTCCCAATAAAAATGTTCGAAGGTCAGAGTTATATCCTTTTGTTATTTGATTTGTTGCCCAAGTTGCTGTGTGTGACATTAGAACTTACCAGGAATTAGTGTGATAATGAAGAGAAAACTGATGTGTTTTGATAACAGAAAATGGACACCATGATCATTTACATTCCTGAATGATGTCTCATGTAACCAAAGTCCAAGCTGAATATCAAATATGGAAAAAAATACAAATAATGCAGCTGAGTTTATACCAGAAACACAATATTACTCCCAAAGTAAAATAAATCACAGAGAAAGAATAAATTTTCTGTTCACAGGTATGAAACTTTGTATTTGTTTATTTCTTTTCCTTGACCTAGAACCCAAGCCTTTGCCTAACATGTCTGAGAAATTTGACTCCATCGAATGGAGTCAAAAAAGACAATTATTTTCATGTTTAAGACCTAAGACACTAAAATCTCCCCCAAACCATCAGCCTTAAAAACTAAATTTGACTTTTAGCAGAGATTCACCTACCCAGGCCCTCTAATACATCAATGTGTATTAACTAAAGCCCAAACCATATGGCCTAGTGAAAAATATATGGACTTTATAGTAAGAAAAATCCTCATTTTAAAACCAAGTTCTGTCATTCACAATCATGCAACCTTGGACACGTTACTTTACCTCTCTGACTCTCTATATTTTTTATATGCAAAATAAAATACCACTAGTTTTGTTGTGGAGCTTGAAAATAAGAGGCTTGGCACAGCACAGAGAAAGTACACAATAAATTATAATTATTATCATCATTATTTTCCAGAGTGCTCTGGTAAGCAGAAGGAATTACTAAATTGGGTCATGAGTCTATGATCTACATGCTCTGAAAGTGCCTCTCAAACTGTAATGTGCAGAGAAACCACCTGAGGTCTTGTTAAAATGCAAGTTCTGACTCAGTAGATCTGGGTGGGGCCTAAGACTCTGAATTTCTAAAAAGCTGCTGGGGGTTTTAATACAGCTGGTTCATGAAACACACTTTGAGCAGCAAAGCTTACTATGAATCTGGACGTTATGAATCATTACAATGTCACTGATTCCTAAGAGGCAGAAGTTTCTTAAATGAAGACTTCATATATAGAGGCACTAAGAGGAAAAAGAAAAAAGAAAGGCACCTTCCATAAGACAATTAACCTCTTTAGGTTTACAGGGAAGAAAGAGTTTGCCTAAAGTTCCTTTCCATTAAAAAATTTTGTTTCCTTAGAGCTCATACCATACTTCAAATTTTCTGATTATCTGCAAGGGGGAAACCATATAGGATCCTTTGCAAATATTTAGAAGTAGTGAATTGGATACGTCACCCTGTTTTGGAAGATGAGTGTTATGGACTGATGTATCCCCCCAGAATTCATATGTTGAAACCCAGTGTGATAGTAGTTAGAGATGGGGCCTTTGGGGAGTAATTGGGTTTAGATGAGGTCCTGAAGGTGATGCCCTCATGATGGGATTAGTGCTCTTATAAGAAGGGGAAGAGAGCGCTCCCCCACCTCACCCCCTCTATCTCCATCCCATGAGGATACAGAAACAAGACAATCGTCTGCAAGCCAGAAAGAGAGCCCTCACCAGGACGTGATCGTGCTGGCACCCTGATCTCTGCCCTCACAGTCCCTAGAACTGTGATAAATGTCTGTTGTTTAAGTCCCCTAGTCTATGGCATTTTGTTATAGCAGCCCAAACTTGACTAATACAACGAGGATACTACAGAAAAGCTTGCTGAAACTAATCATACAGACTTATCTTTGATGGGAATTCTTTTTAAAGATCTTTGACATTAATGAGAATTTTTTAACATGGCTCCTAATAAGATGCATTACTAATATAAGGGACATAAGAGAATCACCAACTATAACTCCACTGTGTTTCAAATGAGAAAGCTGAGGCCCAGAAGAGGCACCCGACTTGTTCCAACTCACTAGTATCATATAAACAAAGACTCAGTTCTCCTAAGTCCCATTCAAAGTGCCTCATAGGTTTTGAATACTTCTTTTCTGACACAGAATCCTCATTATGTTTCATAATTAAATCACCATTAATTATCAGAGAGGTAATATATAACCCCAAACCAAAACCAGGTTGGGATATATGTAGATGACAGATGTGCCCTAACAGTCAGATGATATTTACATGGTTTCCAATGGCCCCAGAGATTTAGTCTAAGATGCAAACAAGCCAAAAAATGTACTTTTCTCCCTCTGCCAGAACTTATAGTCAAATGCTTAAAGCTTCCATTAAGCCCATGACATTTCATCATCTTCTCAATAGTCCTGTAGTTATTCCAATTGAAATAAAGAAAAACTCAGTGTTCTGGGAGACCACCTCCTGTAGGACTGGCTCAAGAGCTCAGTTTCTTAGTTTGACCTTGAAAACTAAGACAAGCATCTTCAAGACTACTGAGGTTTTGTCAAATTCCTACCGTGCAAAGACCATGATGCTCTGGTTTAAAAGCTGAAAATAGCATCCTTTCAGTGGCACAGCTAAGCCCTCCGTCAGATTTTATGGTAGTAAAAGTTCGGCATGGCTTTCAAAGTCTTTCTGATCTGACCAGTGGTACATTTCTCTAAGTCTACCACAACTTCTGGAACAAGCGGTCAATCTCCAGTTAGTCTAAAAAGTCACGGCTCATGACCCCTCTGATCAGAGACCTCGAAGTCACGATTGTACAAACCTCCATCTTCACCATGATGTGAAAGAAGACGGTTGTTCTTCTGAAGGGTACACAATGTGAAACATGACTGGCAAGTTTTCTCCATAAACAGAAAAAATCTATCCCTCACAGAGCTGCCTTTATTTGAGCAAGACATTTGCAAAGCTTAGCGTCTCCTTGAATCTATTAGAAACCCTTCCCTGAGTGAGGAAACAGACATTGTAAATGAACCATGACTCAGAAACCCCCTTGTACCAGAAAATATCCTACAGATTCCAGAGGCATTTTATGTTCTGTCTATTTTCCTGACATACTAGTTCTAACTATCTGATTCATTTATTTTTTTGTTTAATGCTTTAACCAGTTTCAGTAGATTATTACAGTCAAACAAGTGATTTCTTTCAGGGTTAGGTTTTTTTTCCTCCGTCTGACGTTGGAAGAGTTTCAGATTCAGTTGAAGGAAAGGCTCTGTTATATACTACAGAAACACCAAATACCATATATTCAGCTTAGCTACAATAAGAAAAGCCAGACCCAGATGTCTCAAACTAAGCAGAGGAAAAGGAGGAAAGTTAAAATTTAATGTTCATTTGCAGAAACTCCCTACTTGCATACACCCCAGATAACCAGTTGGAATCAATGAAAATGTACAAGCTTACAGAATAAAAATCTAATTCACTCATCTCAGAAGAACTTGCAGCACTTTCCATTTTTAATGTCCTACAGAGATGACTTCAATGGCACCAGAATAACTCATCAATTAAGAGAAAAGAAATGTAGATTTCCATGCTTTTTCCAGTAGAAAACAGAACTATGAATCACAAACTCGAGTTGCCTGTGCACATAACCTGTATTTAGCTTATAGGTATTCTCTCAAATTCTGTCCACATCTGGCCCATAGCTGTTCATTTGAATCAAAATATAAAAACCTGGGACTTCCCTGGTGGCCCAGCAGTAAAGAATCCACCTTGCAATGCAGGGGATGCAGGTTCGATCCCTGGTCAGGGAACTAAGATCCCACATGCCGCGGAGCAACTAAGCCTGCATGCCACAACTACTGAGCTCACGCGCCTCAGGTAGAGCTCGTGTGCCGCAAACCACAGAGCCCACACGCCCTGGATCCTGCATGCCACAACTAGAGAAGAGAAAACCCGTACGCCACAACTAGAGAGAAGCCCAAGTGCCACAATGAAGAGCTTGTGTGCCACAATGAAAGATCCTGCATGCCTCAACGAAGATCCCGAGTGCCGCAACTATGACCTGACACGGCCAAAAATAATTAAATAAATAAATTAAATTAATAAATAAATCTTTAAAATAATATATAAAAAATTATTACGACTTTTGATCCAGAGATTCCATTTCTAGAAATAAGACTGTGTGAAAATGTATCTGATAGAGAACAATCATACATAACAATTGTTGAGCATTTATTATGAAGTAGGCATTGTCCTAAGACTTTATATCCAGTGTAGAAGCACAACTCTAAGAGCCATGTACTGTCACTATATCCACATTGGCTGAGGACATGGAAGTTTCGAAAAGGTCCGTTGGTCAAACAGTAATCAGTGGCACATATTCAAAAGCCCACACTCTTAACCGCTCTATGGAAATATATGTGAATGTTACAGCATTACTAATAATAATGAAAAATCTTCACAACCAAATGTCCAATAATAGAAGCTTTGGGAAAATAAACACAATGGAATTCAAAGCAGCCATATGTTGAAGAATAGTATCATACAACATGAGAAAATGTTCGTAACACACTGAGTGACAAAATAAAGCAGGTTTTCAAAACAGATAGCATGAAGTGATGCCCTATTGGTCACATAAGATTTATACAAAGGAAAAAAGATGAAAAGATGTTGAAAGTGGTTATCTCTGAGGATAAGCTTATGCATGAAGTTTTTCTCTGCTATTTTTTGTATTTAAAAATATTCTACAATAAATATTGCAGAAATACATTTCCATTTGAAAAGTTAATTAATAAAATGGCAGCCATTACCTAGTAAACTCCCGCAAAATATCTCCCTCCGCTAACACAGAAATATCATTTTGATTGAGTCTGTTCCATCTGTTGTAACACAGCTTTTTTTAAAAGCCCATGTGAAAATGTCAGCTAACAGACTTTAATAATCTTATAAGAAAGAAGCCATCAGCATTTTTCTAATGGTTCTGCCAAGTAAGTTCCTACTCCTTGGGAAGACCTTGGGGACATAGTTCTATGTGAAAGTCATTTAAAGTATTGAGGCACAGCCCAAACTCAAACACAGAACAAATTCAAGATGGCAGACACCTAGACAGGGAGAAGGAACCTCTGATGCTCAGGCACTTCACTGGGAGATTGGTTAATGACATCACTGTGTTCACAGCGGATGCCTGAATCTTCCAAACAGGGTGTTAAATTAATGGTCACCTTCCTTCCTTCTCAGTTCACCCATGCTGAAAAGTGTTTTTCACCTTTTAAAATCCATCTGATTTGAAGTAAATGGATAGTTTTCTGCACTAATAGCATGAAACGTATGAGAGTCAGTTTATGGTAGTCACAAGTTTAGTAATTACTGAAGTAAAAGGGCTAGAAGAGTAATTAATATGAGATTAACTGAGCTGTATGGGGAACAGAGAAAATTGTGCAATGCAGTCTTGAGATTCCCTTTTCCAAATGTGAAGCCATAAAATGTTGATCTCATGCAACCATCATGTTAGTAACATAAGGCAAGTGGAGATGGTGGGAGGAAGAGACTGACATTTAAAGAATGCCTAGGGACAAAAACTGGACTGAGAAGCTTCAAGATGGAGGAAGAGTAAGATGCGGAGATCACCTTCCTCTCCACAAATACATCAGAAATACATCCACATGTGGAACAGCTCCTACAGAACACCTACTGAACGTGGGCAGAAGACCTCAGACCTCCCAAAAGGCAAGAAACTCCCCACGTACCTGCGCAGGGCAAAAGAAAAAAGAATAAACAGAGACAAAAGGAGAGGGACGGGACCTGCACCAGTGGGAGGAAGCTGTGAAGGAGGAAAGGTTCCCACACACTAGGAAGCCCCTTCGCTGGAGGAGACTGTGGGTGGCGGAGGGGGAAAGCTTCGGGGCCGAGGAGGAGAGCACAGCAACAGGGGTGCTGAGGCAGAGCGGAGAGATTCCCGCACAGAGGATCAGGGCCGACCGGCACTCACCAGCTCGAGAGGCTTGTCTGCTCCCCCACCGGGGCGGGCGGGGCTGGGAGCTGAGGTTCGGGCTTCAGTCGGAGCGCAGGGAGGACTAGGGTTGGTGGCGCGAACACAGCCTGAAGGTGTTAGTGCACCACGGCTAGCCGGGAGGGAGTCCGGGAAAACTCTGGAGCTGCCTAAGAGGCAAGAGACTTTTTCTTGCCTCTTTGTTTCCTGGTGCGCGAGGAGAGGGGATTAAGAGCGCTGCTTGAAGGAGCTCCAGAGACGGGCGCGAGCCGCGGCTAAAAGCGCGGACCCCAGAGACGGGCATGAGACGCTAAGGCTGCTGCTGCCGCCACCAAGAAGCCTGTGTGCGAGCACAGGTCACTCTCCACACCCGCTTCCGGGGAGCCTGTGCAGCCCGCCACTGTCAGGGTCCCGGGATCCAGGGACAACTTCCCCGGGAGGACGCACGGCGCGCCTCAGGCTGGTGCTACGTCAGGGTGACCTCTGCCGCCGCAGGCCCGCCCCGCACTCCGAGCCCCTCCCTCTCCCCGGCCTGAGTGAGCCAGAGCCCCTGAATCAGCTGCTCCTTTAACCCCGCTCTGTCTGAGCGAAGAACAGACGCCCTCAGATGCCCTACACGCAGAGGCGGGGCCAAATCCAAAGCGGGGCCAAATCCAAAGCTGAGCCCCGGGAGCTATGAGAACAAAGAGAAAGGGAAATTTCTCCCAGCAGAATCTGAAGCAGCGGATTAAATCTCCACAATCAACTTGATGTACCCTGCATCTGTGGAATACCTAAATAGACAACGAATCATCCCAAATTGAGGAGGTGGACTTTGGGAACAAATATATATATATTTCCCTTTTTCTCTTTTTGTGAGTGTGTATGTGTATGCTTCTGTGTGTGATTTTGTCTGTATAGCTTTGCTTTTACCATTTGTCCTAGGGTTCTGTCTGTCCGTTTTTTGTTTGTTTTCACTTAAAAAATTTTTTTCTTAATAATTATTTTTTCTTTTAATAATTTTATTTTACTTTAATTTAATTTTATCTTCTTTCTCTCTTTCTTTCTTTCTTTCTTTCTTTCTTTCTTTCTTTCATTTTTCCTCCCTTTTATTCAGAGCCACATGGATGAAAGGCTCTTGGTACTCCAGCCAGGTATCAGGGCTTTGCCTCTGAGGTGGGAGAGCCAAGTTCAGGACACTGGTCCACAAGAGACCTCCCAGCTCCACGTAATATCAAACGGCGAAAATCTCCCAGAGATCTCCATCTCAACACCAAGACCCAGCTCCACTCAATGACCAGAAAGCTACAGTGCTGGACACCCTATGCCAAACAACTAGCAAGACAGGAACACAACCCCATCCATTAGCAGAGAGGCTGCCTAAAATCATAATAAGGCCACAGACCCCAAAACACACCACGAAACGTGGACCTTCCCACCAGAAAGACAAGATCCAGCCTCATCCATCAGAACACAGGCACTAGTCCCCTCCACCAGGAAGCCTACACAACCCATTGAACCAACCTTAGCCACTGGGGACAGACACCAAAAACAAAAGGAACTACGAACCTGCAGCCTGCAAAAAGGAGACCCCAAACACAGTAAGTGAAGCAAAATGAGAAGACAGAAAAACACACAGCAGATGAAGGAGCAAGATAAAAACCCACCAGACCTAACAAATGACGAGGAAATAGGCAGTCTACCTGAAAAAGAATTCAGAATAATGATAGTAAAGATGATCCAAAATCTTAGAAATAGAATAGAGAAAATACAAGAAACATTTACAAAGGACCTAGAAGAACTAAAGAGCAAACAAACAATGATGAACAACACAATAAATGAAATTAAAAATTCTCTAGAAGGGATCAATAGCAGAATAACTGAGGCAGAAGAACAGATAAGTGACCTGGAAGATAAAATAGTGAAAATAACTACTGCAGAGCAGAATAAAGAATGAAAAGAACTGAGAACAGTCTCAGAGACCTCTGGGGCAACATTAGACGCACCAACATTTGAATCATAGGGGTCCCAGAAGAAGAAGAGAAAAAGAATTGGACTGAGAAAATATTTGAAGAGATTATAGTTGAAAACTTCCCTAATATGGGAAAGGAAATAGTTAATCAAGTCCAGGAAGCACAGAGAGTCCCATACAGGATAAATCCAACGAGAAATATGCCAAGACACATATTAATCAAACTATCAAATATTAAATACAAAGAAAAAAATATTAAAAGCAGCAAGGGAAAAACAACAACACACTAGGGAATCCCCATAAGGTTAACAGGTGATCTTTCAGCAGAAATTCTGCAAGCCAGAAGGGAGTGGCAGGACATATTTAAAGTGATGAAGGAGAAAAACCTACAACCAATATTACTCTACGCAGCAAGGATCTCATTCAAATTTGATGGAGAAATTAAAACCTTTAGAGACAAGCAAAAGCTAAGAGAATTCAGCACCACCAAACCAGGTTTACAAGTGCTAAAGGAACTTCTCTAGGCAGGAAACGCAAGAGAAGGAAAAGACCTACAATAACAAACCCAAAACAATTAAGAAAATGGGAATAGGAACATACATACCGATAACTACCTTAAATGTAAATGGATTAAATGCTCCAACCAAAAGACATAGACAGGCTGAATGGATACAAAAACAAGACCCGTATATACGCTGTCTACAAGAGACCCACTTCAGACCTAGGGACACATAGAGACTGAACGTGAAGGGATGGAAAAAGATATTCCATGCAAATGGAAATCAAAAGAAAGCTGGAGTAGCAATTCTCATATCAGACAAATAGACTTTAAAATAAAGACTATTACAAGAGACAAAGAAGGACACTACATAATGATCAGGGGATCGATCCAAGAATATATAACAATTGTAAATATTTATGCACCCAACGTAGGAGCACCTCAATACATAAGGCAAATACTAACAGCCATAAAAGGGGAAATTGACAGTAACATAATCATAGTAGGGGACTTTAACACCCCACTTTCACCAATGGACAGATCATCCAAGATGAAAATAAATAAGGAAACACAAGCTTTAAATGATACGTTAAACAAGATGGACTTAATTGATATTTATAGGACATTCCATCCAAAAACAACAGAATACACATTCTTCTCAAGTGCTCATGGAACATTCTCCAGGACAGATCATATCTTGGGTCACAAATCAACCTTGGTAAATTTAAGAAAATTGAAATCATATCAAGTATCTTTTCCAACCACAACGCTATGAGATTAGATATCAATTACAGGGAAAAACCTGCAAAAAATATTAACACATGGAGGCTAAACAATAGACTACTTAATAACCAAGAGATAACTGAAGAAATCAGAGAGGAAATCACAAAATACCTAGAAACAAATAACAATGGAGACACAATGACCCAAAACCTATGGGATGCAGCAAAAGCAGTTCTAAGAGGGAAGTTTATAGCAATACAATCCTACCTTAAGAAACAGGAAACATCTCAAATAAACAACCTAACCTTGCACCTAAAGCAATTAGAGAAATAAGAACAAAAAAACCCCAAAGTTAGCAGAAAGAAAGAAATCATAAAGATCATATCAGAAATAAATAAAAAAGAAATGAAGGAAATGATAGCAAAGATCAATAAAACTAAAAGCTCGTTCTTTGAGAAGATAAACAAAATTGATAAACCATTAGCCAAACTCATCAAGAAAAAAAGGGCGAAGACTCAAATCAATAGAATTAGAAATGAAAAAGGAGAAGTAACAACTGACACTGCAGAAATACAAAAGATCATGAGAGATTACTACAAGCAACTACATGCCAATAAAATGGACAACCTGGAAGAAAAGGACAAATTCTTAGAAATGCACAACCTTCCAAGACTGAACCAGGAAGAAATAAAAAATGTGAGCAGACCAGTCACAAGCACTGAAATCAAAACTGTGATTAAAAATCTTCCAACAAACCAAAGCCCAGGACCAGATGGCTTCACAGGCGAATTCTATCAAACATTTAGAGAAGAGCTAACATCTATCCTTCTCAAACTCTTCCAAACTATAGCAGAGGGAGGAACACTCCCAAACTCATTCTATGAGGCCACCATCACCCTGATACCAAAACCAGACAAAGATGTCACAAAGAAGGGAAACTACAGGCCAATATCACTGATGAACATAGATGCAAAAATCCTCAAGAAAATACTAGCAAACAGAATCCAACAGCACATTAAAAGGATCATACACCATGATCAAGTGGGGTTTATCCCAGGAATGTAAGGATTCTTCAATATATGAAAATCAATCAAAGTGATACACCATATTAACATATTGAAGGAGAAAAACCATATGATCATCTCAATCGATGCAGAGAAAGCTTTCAACAAAATTCAACACCCAATTATGATAAAAACCCTGCAGACAGTAGGCAGAGAGGGAACGTTCCTCAACATAATAAAGGCCATATATGACAAACCCACAGCCAACATCGTCCTCAATGGTGAAAAACTGAAACCATTTCCACTAAGATCAGGAAAAAGACAAGGTTGTACACTCTCACCACTATTATTCAACATAGTTTTGGAAGTTGTAGCCACAGCAATCAGAGAAGAAAAAGAAATAAAAGGAATCCAAATCGGAAAAGAAGTAAAGCTGTCACTGTTTGCAGATGAAATGATACTATACATAGAGAATCCTAAAGATGCTACCAGAAAACTACTAGAGCTAATCAATGAATCTGGTAGAGTAGCAGGATACAAAATTATTGCACAGAAATCTCTAGCATTCCTATACACTAATGATGAAAAATCTGAAAGTGAAATTAAGAAAACACTCCCATTTACCATTGCAACAAAAAGTAAAATATCTAGAAATAAACCTACCTAAGGAGACAGAAGACCTGTATGCAGAAAATTATAAGACACTGATGAAAGAAATGAAAGATGATACAAATAGATGGAGAGATATACCATGTTCTGGGATTGGAAGAATCAACATTGTGAAAATGACTCTACTACCCAAAGCAATCTACAGATTCAATGCAATCCCTATCAAACTACCACTGGCATTTTTCACAGAACTGGAACAAAAAATTTCACAATTTGTATGGAAACACAAAAGACCCCAAATAGCCAAAGCAGTCTTGAGAAAGAAAAACAGAGCTGGGGGAATCAGGCTCCCTGGCTTCAGACTATACTACAAAGCTACAGTAATCAAAGCAGTATGGTACTGGCACAAAAACAGAAATATAGATCAATGGAACAGGATAGAAAGTCCAGAGATAGACCGACGCACATATGGTCACCTTATCTTTGATAAAGGAGGCAAGAATATACAATGGAGAAAAGACAGCCTCTTCAGTAAGCGGTGCTGGGAAAACTGGACAGGTACATGTAAAAGTATGAAATTAGAACATTCCCTAACAGCATACACAAAAATAAAGTCAAATGGATTAAAGACCTAAATGTAAGGCCAGACACTATAAAACTCTTAGAGGAAAACATAGGCACAATGCTCAATGACATAAATCACAGCAAGATCCTTTTTGACCCACCTCCTAGAGAAATGGAAATAAAAACAAAAATAAACAAATGGGACCTAATGAAACTTAAAAGCTTTTGCACAGCAAAGGAAACCATAAGCAAGACGAAAAGAAAACCCTCAGAATGGGAGAAAATAATTGCAAATGAAGCAACTGACAAAGGATTAATCTCCAAAATTTACAAGCAGCTCATACAGCTCAATATCAAAAAAACAAACAACCCAATCCAAAAATGGGCAGAAGACCTAAATAGACATTTCTATTTCTTCAAAGAAGATATACAGATTGCCAACAAACACATGAACAAATGCTCAACATCATTAATCATTAGAGAAATGCAAATCAAAACTACAATGAGATATCACCTCACACCGATCAGAATGGCCATCATCAAAAAAAATCTACAAAAAGTAAATGCTGGAGAGGGTGTGGAAAAAATGGAACCCTCTTGCACCATTGGTGGGAATGTAAATTGATACAGCCACTATGGAAAACAGTATGGAGGTTCCTTAAAAACTAAAAATCGAACTACCATACCACCCAGAAATCCCACTACTGGGCATATACCCTGAGGAAACCATAATTCAAAAAGAGTCATGTACCAAAATATTCATTGCAGCTCTATTTACAATAGCCAGGACATGGAAGCAACCTAAGCGTCCATCGACAGATGAATGGATAAAGAAGATGTGGCACATATATACAATGGACTATTACTCAGCCATAAAAAGAAACGAAATTGAGTTATTTGTAGTGAGGTGGATGGACCTAGAGTCTGTCATACAGAGTGAAGTAAGTCAGAAAGAGAAAAACAAATACCGTATGCCAACACATATATATGGATCTAAGAAAAAAAAAAATGGTCATGAAGAACGTAGGGGCAAGACAGGAATAAATACACAGACCTACTAGAGAATGTACTTGAGGATATGGGGAGGGGGAAGGGTAAGCTGTTACAAAGTGAGATAGTGTCATGGACATATATACATTACCACATGTAAAATAGATAGCTAGTGGGAGGCAGCCGCATAGCACAGGGAGATCAGCTCGGTGCTTTGTGACCACCTAGAGGGGTGGGATAGGGAGGGTGGGAGGGAGGGAGATGCAAGAGGGAAGAGATATGGGAACATATGTATATGTATAACTGATTCACTTTGTTATAAAGCAGAAACTAACCATTGTAAAGCAATTATACTCCAATAAAGATGTTAAAAAATAAATAAATAAATAAATTTTAAAAATAAAGAATGCCTACTGTATGCCACATGTTATATACATATATGTAAATTAAATCTTCTTTGACAACCCTTGTTATGTAGAAACTAATCAACCCCTAATTTATAGATGAGGATATTAAGAACCAGGGAGCTCTATACCCAGAGCCTACATTCCTTCCACTGGGCTACATTTCTTCAAAAACAGGCATGCATACACAAGAGAGAGCTTCTCAAGGTGTGAACCCTTTTTTGAGTCTTTTTTTCAAAAACTTCTTGATTTTCTTCATTTACTCGCTTTTCATCAGATGTTACAGACATGCTAATACATGTATAATTTTATAGCTTTTCTGCTTCTCTTTTTCCATCAAAATCATGATGTTGAAATGTATACTATCATTTGAAGTCACAGAGTTATGCTATATTCTGTTTTCTTTATCAGATGCTATTCTTTTTAGTTCTTAAAGCAGTATAATAGCCTTGTAGATTGTTGGGGTAAAAGATTTTCATTTCGTTTAGTTCAGTCTGGGTAGCTTAGGATGTCAAAGAAAGAGGTGTCATGTATACTATAGATACATATTTTCATATTTTTGTTCTCAGTCCAAAAGAAAAGGAAACCTCTTCAGCTATTCAAAAGAAATTCACTGTCTTTATTAACTATAAACAATGGTAGAGAGGAATCATCAATTTGGATATTAAAAGGAAAGCAACCTTATGATTACCAGTAGGGAGAAGGAAGCAGGGAGGGGCAAGATATGGGCATGGGATTAAGAGATACAGACTACTATGTATAAAATAGATAGACAACAAGGGTATATTGTATAGCACAGGGAAATATAGCCAACATTTTGTAATAACTTTAAATAGAGTATAATCTATAAAAATATTGAATCACTATGCTGTAAACCTGAAACTTATATAATATTGTAAATCAACTATACTTCAATTTTAAAAAAAGAAAGGCAACCTTGTGTTGACCAAAGAGTTGTAGTGAACTTGACATGGTTAAGCTGACACCTCAATTCAGGTGTGAGTATACCACACCCTAAGTTATTTACAGCACGTCTTGAACAGATAATGGGATGGCCAGGGAGAGGATATTTATTAAAATAAATAGCATCATATCACAGAGAGAAGTTTGGGGATTATTACTATTTTTTTAACCATCATTTTTTTAAACTCCTTTTCAGGGCAAAACATGTGTTTGAATGGTACCTGACGTGGCAACAAAAGACAAAAAAATCAATGAAGAGGTGAATCAAATTGTTATGGGCTGAACTGTGTGCCCCACAAATACATATGTTGAAGTCCTAACCTCCAGTACCTCAGAATGTGGCTATATTTGGAGAATAGAGTCTTTAAAGAGGTAATTAAAAAATGAGGTCACTAAAGTGGGCCCTAATCCAATATGTCCTTATAAGAGGAGGAGATTAGGATACAGACAGTTTATGTGCACTGTAGAAAGACCACACGAGGACACAGCAAGAAGGCAACCTGTTATCTGCAAGCCCAGGAAAGAGTCTTCAGGAGAAAACAAACCTGCCAGCACCTTGATCTTGAACTTCCAGCCTTCAGAACTGTGAGAAAATTAATTTCTGTTGTTTAAGCCACGTAATCTGTTGTATTTTATTATGGCAGCCTTAGCAAATTAATACACGAATCTTGGAAATTTGTTGAGAAATATGCCAAAGAAGTAGCAGTAGCTATATTGTACATTTTTTGTATTTGCAAAATATTTTTTTATCTCCAACTATTTCTTAAAAACGAAGCTCTTAAGGATTTTATCTACAATTTTTGACCAACAAGCCAAAACAATGAGAGATTTTTGTGATGAAAAGACATTGGAATCAAAGACAGAAGATCTGGGTCTGAGTTTTCACTCTGCCACCACCTGGAAAGTTCTGGGCCAGGTACTGGGAGGGGATAAAGTTAAAAAGACGATACAAGGAAAATGAAGAGAGATCCTGCCTTCAAGAAGCTCATAGTCTAGGAAAAGAGCCAGATAAGTAGATAACTACAAAACAAAGCCAAAAACTAAAGTATGTAGCCCAAATAAAGAGTCATGGGAACAACAGGTAGAGTGCAGTGCAATGAGAAGCCCACACACTGCAACGAAGAGTAGCCCCGCTCACCGCAGCTAGAGAAGTCTCGAGCACAGCAACGAAGACCCAGAGTAGCCAAAAATAAAAATAAATAAATAAACTTATAAATAAAGACATCTGAAAGGTATCACAATCTGTAAAACGAGAGACTGGAGTCATCTCTAAAGTTTTGTAAGTACACAGTTCTATGTCTCTGAAGCCCCTCTACTGTAAATGACTTGGGTAGTCAATAACAGTCAGAATGTAAAGTCAAAATACTTGATCAGATATGCTATGTATAAGCTTTTTGTGATATTCCAGCTATAAGCTTGCAAAACTGCTGGACAAGTCAATCAAGCCTCCTGTCAAGACACTGTGTGTGTGTGTGTGTGTGTGTGTGTGTGTGTGTGTGTATGTGTGTGTGTGTGTGTGTCTATCTGCCTTAGGAGTGATGTGGAGATTTCATTTTCATAATTAAAGTAATTTTGTAGTAAAAATAATAGTAACATTGATTCAGATTTAGTCTAAGCAGTGGATGCAACCTCAAGTTAAATTGTCAGGGGAACAGAATGTATCTATCTTATTCTCCATCACAAGCCCAGAGCCTAGAGCAGTATCCAGCACGTAGCACATATTCAACAAATATTCTATCAGTTCATATGTAAAATTTATGGGGAGAAAACATCTTGAAAATGCAGCTCCAGAAATATCCTAATTTATACATGTCCAGCAGCTGGATGAATGTTTTAACGAGCAGGTTGAATGGATTTGACATGAGAAGATTTGGGTTCCAGGGCTTTCCACACTCAATAGTTGTGTAATCTACACTGTGTCACTACACCTCTCAGTCTCCCTGTCGTTATTGGTCAGATGGGGTCAGTGATACCAAAACTGCTATATATCAATGGATTGTTGTGAAGATCAAATAAAATAATGTGCATGAAAATTCCTTGAACACAAGGTGAGAGGAATGATACAAATGCACAATTAGGTCGTCTGTATGTTGCAAAGAGTCCCACCGTCTCTCTTGCACCTCAAGTTCAGAGATACAGTTTGACTTGTACTTTGGAGACTTCAAAGGGACACTTAACTTTAAAAAAAAAAAAAAAAGGAAAAAAAGGTGAAAAATAAATAAGAATGGCTTGAGTTTAGAGAAGTCGGAAGTGGAAAGTCCATTGATGTCTGCCCCAGCAAGATCTGAATTTGAACAATAAGTCCATCCCATTCATAGAACCAGCTAAAAGTAATTCGTTTTTCAATAAATCCTCATTTCCAATATTCTGGATGGCCTCTGGCAGAAAATGTTATATAGCTATAAAATGTAGTCATCAGGGCCATTTTAAGAGTTTTGCCTGTCCTAGCTACTTAATTTTGGAAGCTGCATCTTACATTATATCAAAATTAAAATGTACCCACATCCCATATTCAATATAACTCAAACACAACCCTAGATGAGTTGAATTGTAGTTGACTGGCCAACATAATACTATACTGATAAATGTTTAGTAATTTTCATTTTACCACTTTCATTCATATTTGGAAGGCAGTAATTTTTTTCAAGCCTCAAATATTTTGAGTAGACCCTTAAAAAACTAAACTAAACTAAAAACCCAGGCTCTCAGCCCATAGTGGTAACAGATAAAACAGCCCTGACTTTCATAATTGTACAATTAGTCACTCCGTGTAATTGCACTGGATTTTGAAAGAGAAGAAAAAGTCTTCACTCACTGTTTCCTAGTAATCTTTGTCCACAAGTCTATTTTCCCCACCTGCTATGTTTGCCTAAGACCGGTCATTTGTTACCTGCTAGTTCCAATTGATTTCCTTTGCCTTTGCCTCCTTTAGTCATGAGTGCAAAGAACAGACTGTACGATTTATACCGGCCATCCAGTACCAATCATTAGATAACGAGACACTTTACTGAAAGCATTTAGAGTAAAACAATACTTTCAGTTTACCTTTGCTTTCATTTTCTTCTTTATTACACTAGGTTCAGAGCGAGGCCAAAAATGGTATCACAAGGCCTATTTAGACATCCAAGCAAAGAATGCTAAGTCACTCTAAATAAATCCCTCGGCTCCAGCAGAATTTTACACATTTTCAGGTGCAAGTTTCCAACAACATTTGGGGGTTTGGTTTTCCCCTTGTCTGCTTCAGACACTGTCTTTACATATAAGGGGAAATGAGTCATATTAAATTATTCTCCAGCAAATGTCCTATAAAGCCATATCTAAGTCATCCTGTTTGCTAATAAAAAGATAAGATTTTTCCTCTGAAAGACACAGGGATGGACCATGCCCAAAGACTAATAGCGGAGTTAGACAAACCCAAAGTCGTTAGCTGGTAGGGGAATCTGAACTTATGGCCTTTCTTCAAGTGGGCGGGGTAGGAAGGGAGTAGCAAGGATCTGTCAGCCTTGAAAACTCAGGCTTGTGGCAGGGATGCTGGGAACTTCCTGTGGTTACTAAGAGGCTACAATACCTTGTATAGATGTCTTGATAATTATTTTCTAAAGTTGACACTGCCCACTGGCTTACCTTAGCTAGTAGTACATTATCAAGACCAGTATCTTCCAGAATTCTAGGATTCTAAGATCTATTCAGAAGAAATAAAGGTCTCTTCCAACAAATGTGAGGGGAAAAAAGTCCATATTTTAAACATTGAGCTCAAGTTGACTTCTGTAATTTGTAACTCCCAGTCAGATTTCCTGATTTACTCACCCGATTGGACTCAAGGTCTCACAGACTAATTTCAACATTTGCCAAGGTGAATACAGTTAGGTAGGCTGGTCTGCCATAAATCCTGAAGCCAAATATGCATGGTTTTGAGGTTTTCAGATTATTTTATTTAGGATCTCTGTTCATTCTCCTGGATTAGTGTCTACATATGTAAATCCCTACAAGAGTCCAGCATAAAAGGTAAATGAGGTGTCAGGCAACAGAGGATGGTAAAGATAGGGGGACTGGAGAGGCCATGCGTCATCCACAGGAGGCAGTCGCCATTCAGCGATGGTTGACTGATGCCATGAAGAAAACTGGCCTGGTGTGGCCAGACAGTCTGATACTTCAAGAGAAGTAAGAAGTTTGGATTTCTGTGTTAGGTTCCCCATTTTGTTTGTTTGTTTTATACAATGGGTTAACCTAGCCTGTATATATCAGCAACTCACATGTAGTCCAGGGGGCCAAGAGTTTGGGACCTGGTAATGGATCCTGTTTAATTCTGCCACTTCGGCATGAATAATGGTGAAATTACCACTGCCATTCTTTTGTTTTCATTGTTTTATTTAGCCTTAGCTGATCTCAAAAAGTTACTTAAGTATATTCAACAACAAGGAAGTGTGGGAATGAATAACGATCTATGAAACAGCAAAGCAGGTGTCAAAGTCACATACACACACACGCGCGCGCACACACACACACACACACACACACACACACACACATATTCTTTGTTAAAAACTACCAGAAAAACTTTAAAATATGAAAATTCATTGTATGGATAAATTACTTCAAACTTATAGATTACAAAAAGTCCAGTTAAGCTATGCATCTATTTCATCTGTTCTCTTTACTGTTGGATTTTAAAATGTGTGCTCAGTGAGGTGACCCTGATATCAAAGACTACAAACAGTGCTTAAAGATATGCAGCACCTTCTTAAAGAAACACACACATTCTTATAAGCACAATTAAAAGGGGAAAGGTTAAAGGCTACACTAGATTGTTCTATTCTATGCCAAGAGTCTGCTCCAGCTGCAACTAAATAGTGGTTCTCAGGCTTAATTAAATAAAGACCCGTGTAAATTCTAACTGTTTACTATGTGATTAGAACTTCTCTGGGCAAAAAAAAAAAAAAAAAAAAAAAAAGCTCATATTTGATTTCCTTGTTGTCTGCACTTGCCCAAACGCTTTACCCACCAGGTATGTACTGAAGCTGTGTAAACTCAACATTTTTCTTTTGGAATCAAGAGTAAGATATAAAAGTTTATAGAAACAGTGCAACCCAGTTGTGGAAAACTCATTTTATGTGAATGAAAAAAAAATAGTCTCTATAGTTACAGCCGATGTTGTCAGGAAGAAATTTCTCCCAATAACACTGAGAGCAGTAGTTCTTAACCTTGGTGTAAGAATCATCTAGGGCACCTGTTAAAAATACAAATACCCAGACCCGTCCCCAGAGGTTTACTGTGACTGTGGGTAGTACCCCCTAAGGGATCTGAATGCTGATCCAAGGACCACATGTGAAGAAGCACCAATCTAGAGAAAAATCCTGCTTCCAAGTTGAACATAGTAATGTTATTATCTAAATTCATTTTGGGGGAAAAATGGGTTTATTCGTAATAAAGGGGAGTAGCGGGAGTAGCCTCTTCAATTATACCTATTCTTCAGCTTCAAACTAATCAACTAATAATTTTGTTTCCTTTAATATTTTTAAAATTCAGTGTATTTAAATAATGACTATCATGTGTCCTATAATATTGTTAAAATTCAGTTCATTTAAAAAGTACACAGATTCTGAGATAATGTACAACATATACAGTCAAAATTTTGATATTTGCAAAATCCTTAGGAAAATAAGCACACTTTACAAGCAAGCAAGTATAAATGCATAATTCAGTTAGTTTTTCTTTCATTTGTCCTTGGCATTGATGAAGAACGAATTAGCTTCTCTCCTTGGGTGCCTACCAGAAATAATAGTAACAAGTCGAGCTTTTTTCCCCCCCCTCAGTAATATGTTCCTTTGTAGATAAGCACTGTGGAGAGGTAAAATAATGTCTTTTAAAAGTTTACTGTTTTCCTGTTCTAAGATGTAAATGATAGGGGAAGGACTGGGAGCTATTTCAGAAATATTTATTCCATTGAGACAATGGATTTTGGTCATTAGAAGAAAGAATCGTGGACTGTCAAAATGAAACAAAAAATTTTGCTTTTTTCAGAACAGATTTTGCTCTACAGCAAGTTTCAATACATAGAGTGGGCACAACTTCTCACAATATTGTACATTATTGTCTTACAGAATGAACTGAGGGTACAGGTAGACATATTATGGGAAAAGCTTTAATGATGTGAGGCAAATTTTTGGGAGAGGAGATGTTTTGATTTTTAAAGAATTCAATAAATATAACGATTGAGTTAAGAAATGTGTTTTTCTTGTTTTTGCTCTCAAAACTATTCAAACAATTTATTAATCTCCAGTCTGTTTCATCAATCTTTTATGATGTGTTACAAGGAGTTTTTCAAATTTAAACTTCATTACCTCATTTTATAGTTATAAACCCTGACCACTATAATTCTTGGTTTTAACTAGGCCATGAGGAGAGGAATGTATTCATTAGGCTAGTCCAGTGCTAGAAGCCTATAGTTTAACCAAGGTTAAAACAAGATGCCAACGTTCACAATTCCAAATAGACTCAAGAAGCTGAAAAATTAATTTAAAAACAACATAATGCATTTCTATAATTATATTAGTTTGCCGCTGTTTCATCATTTATGGAAATGCAGAAAGATGCAGCACTCATTGTCTTTTTCTATATCTAGAAAGGAGACGTAAGTGATTCTTAGCAGTAAGAAGTTATTTGTGTTTGGATCTCCTGTGCCACAGCTTCTTTAACTAGCTCCTGGGTAGAATTCATTAATTTTTATTAACAGGGAAAACATTTGTTCCCGTGACAATATTTGCATTGCCTGAATGATTTTCACCTCTGGCACAAGGTGTGCTATCGGCTCATACATCACCCGATTACTTGGAGAGCAGAAAGACCCTCAGTCATTAGTGAGTGAATTAAAGATGATCTTAAGAGCTATTAATCACAGTGACAAAAGCCTTAATGTTTCTGTGACCCTAGTGGAGCCTGGGGACTCAAAGGGAAGCAGAGGGAGAGAAAATGGAAACATATGTTTTCTCCAAAATAACCTACCTTAGGAGAACTGTCAAAGAGAGAGTCACATCAAACTAAGAAATTCTGCCAGCCACTGGCCCCTGGATTATGTGTCTATTTATCTTCTTGTGAACCCATGTTTCCTTTTAAAATATATGTTTCTTGTTATAGACAATTAGAGAGCCAAAGCCATTGTCTTTTGTATTTTTAATATCTCTATATAAAGTGTATTCAGAAGGACTTGTACTTCTGCTAAACTACCTTCCTTGAAAAAATTCAACGAAAATTGTATTCAGTCTGCTAACCACGTAAATCAGGATAAAAACAAGCAGACAATAGCAGTAAAGCACCATTATAAACATTAATTCAAGCAGATACCATATTCCAATAATGGACCAAAACGGTAACGTTATTAAGTACTACAGTAGGATACAACACTTAATCATTCTTCAATATATCTGGCTCTATTCGTCTGGATGTTTACAAGATTATAATGGCATCAACTCCACTGTTAATAACATAGGCACTTGCTGGAATTTCAATTATCTTTTGCAATATGTTGATGTGAGGAACAGACTACAACTGGCTATTTTCGAATATGGTGAGAAGATCCATATCTCCTTATTTGTACGCATGTCTTTGTTTACGTAGCTGAGGTAAAAATATTGCATTGTGCTCACATTTTGTAACTGGTTCTGCCTCTATGATAAAAAAAAAAATAGGAAATTCTAGCTAAATGGCTTTTCTACATGTCAGTTTCTCTGATGTGATTTAGATTAGCAAAAAGTATTGCTGAAATTACAGTTTTCTCTTTTTAATATTGATACCAAATGGCCACACATAAAAATTTTCTTTCAATTTTCAGTGCCTAATACAGTAACTAACACATAATTGGGGCTCAATCACTACGTGTTGGCTGATTGAAATAGATAAATAAATAACATTGAAAAACAAATATCATTGTGGATAAGGAATATCAAGAATTTTCAGAATTTTTATTTATTCATTCTCAATAAACTTTTATTTTATAGTTTGACTAAAGAGCCCAAATCATCAGTTCAACTGAAAAGCGTAAGCTTGAACTACATAAGATTATTTTCTTATTTATTAGAAAGAACATTTTTAAGCATAATTATCTCTCTGGAACCATAGAGAAGATAAAGGAAAAAATTATATAAAATTAATTTGCTGTAAAAAAAACATTTTTTTAGAATAATTTAAAAGTTCCATGAGAAAAATAAAACCTCCTTAAGAACCAATCCGTTTTTGTATTCTACTTTACCATTTATAGAACCCTATGAACTAGATTTCATTATTTTCCCCCATCTCCCAGACGAGGAAACCAAAACTTAAAATATTAAAGTAAAACTTTCCCCAGTGTCACAAATCTAACTAAGGGGCAGAGAACGCCAGGTCTTCTGGCTTCAAATCCGGTTCTCTTGCCATTAAACTAAGCTGTGTCAAATGCAAAGAAAATATCTAGGTTAACACAGAATCAATCTTTGAAATTTGGTCTCTGATAAAGCCTACTTTCTACGCAGGAAGTCATACTATTAAAGGCTATAGGTGACATCCAAATACTAACTTCTTTGCAATTATTAGTCATAAAAAGAGAAAAGTTTAGGAAACTCATGTCAGATCCACTGATAGAATATCAAAAATTAGTGAACAAAATGTTCATGGAAGCACCTTCTTTGGTAACCACACAGATTCAAATTACAACTCTATCCATTTAACAGAATCAAGCTTTCTGGAATATTATTCCTGGGGACAAAAACCTTCTTTATTTAATTCCCTCTTCTCCCCCTGCAATCCCCAGCAAATAAGAGTAAAGGTATTCTTGAGTTAAAGAAAAATGAAAAGTATAGATTTACAGAGAAATCTGTTTTCATTTGGCATTTTTCCTTCTCCCCAGGCACTAAAAGGAGATCCATTATAATCTCAGAGTAGAGTTCAACACTCAGGAGATTGGAACTTTTTTTCTAAAAACAATTGAAAAATTACTGTTCAATGGTTAGACTTCCTAAGATTTCAGCAGAGCCTAATTGCAATGTCATATATAAACTGACAAGACACTCATAACCATTTCATCTCTTAAATGTACTAAAGAGATGTGGTACTCATCCAGTCGCTCCAGAAAGGTCCAGGACACAACTAATTTCTACTATTTATTGAGCATTTACCATAAGCCAAACACTAATTTCAGCACTTTGCTTACGTTAACCTATTTAGTCCTCATAATAGCCCATGAGTTAAATATTACTATGATCCCTATTTTATACAAAGGAAACTGAGCAGAGATGTTAGGTAAATTAATATGTGATGAAAAAGCCATGATTCAACCCAGATAGTGTAGCTCCAGAGCCCACACACTTAATCCCTAAACTATATACCTTCTCACTCTGCACTTCACCCTGTAATAGCTTCCCAAATATAGGATAACAGTAAGAATAGTTTTTTAAAAGATACATTCATCTAAATCACAAATATTCAAGTTCCTGAGTCAAAAATTGACATTCAAACATTTTCAATTGCAACAGAGATTCAGGAGCAAGTAGTTTATAGCAGAGATGGTCTCAGGAAACACAGGGAGAGAAGTAGGAAGAGAGAGAAGCCAGAAGTAAATAAAGGGTTTGTTATCATGTGAATTACCACTGAGAACTGAGGAAAACTGTGTAGATCAGCATGGCTGAGGTGAGGAAGCTGGGGGTTTTGTCCACCAATTCCCATCAGTCATTTGTTGAGAGCTGATCCCAGGGGATGCAATTCCTTGAACTTCTGACCTGCCCATGCTCAGACCCAGCCTACTCAGGCAAACCATTTGGAAGTCATGGTTAGCCTGCACAGAGATGTTGAGGGGACGTGGATTGGGCACTAGCCATCTGTAGCGCTGGCCACAGCCAGCATATGAAGAAGAGATACTTCATACACTTCTCGTTTTCCTGCTCCAATATGCAGAGTTTGATCTAGTAATTAAAAACCACGTGTGCTTGGCAAACAAAATAAAATTTTTATTACTCCTCTGTCCATATTACTTACTAATTCATTCTTTTCCCCAACAAAAATTTATTATGATCTTGAATCTAAGTTGGGTGCTGGAGGGCAGAGATTAAAACATAAATTAAAAACACTGTCAAACAAGACATAAAAATTACTAGCCATAAAAGCAAAGGCTGATAGAAACTGACTACATTAAAAGGAAGACCTTCTGTTCATTTAGAGATAGAATAAAGGAAGGGGGGAAAAAAAGAAAAGCTACAAACTAGGGGAAGATATTTGAAAAACATGTAATTAACCAAGGATTAGTATCCAGAATATAAAAACAACTTCTAAAACAATTAAGACTAAACAAAAACCCAATGGAAAGATAGGCCATAGACATAAACAGGATTTCACTAAATAGGAAACATAAAAGGTCCATAAATATATGAAAAGAAACTCAATCCCTTTAGTTATCAGGAAAATACAAAGTAAGGTGATAATAAGATAGTATTTTACACCTCCGAGATTGACAAGTAGGATAATAGCAAGTGGTCTGAATACATAAAGAATGCAGGAAATCTTGCCCTTTGCTGCTGTGTGTGTGTAAACTGGCACAAGGACCTTAAAAAGCAATCTTGTTCTACCTTGTACTATCCCCTCTGACACAGCAATTCCACTCCTACACATATACTTTAGAGAAGTTCTTGCATACACATATTGGAAGACATGTTTGAGACTGTTCACTTCAGCACTGCTTATATCCCCAAACTGCAAACCCAAAGGTCCATTGCAAGAGAATGAATAAATAAGTTGTAGTACAGTCTTATCAGAAAACAGTATACAGCGTGAAAATGAGCAACATGGATGAACTTCGAAACAAAATATTGCATAAAGAAAAGCAAGATTTAGATTATTTTCTTAACTCAAAAATAAAGCAAAGCCAAACAATATATTGGTAATATATATATAGGCAAAACTCCACATTTTTAAGTAGGGAAATGATAAAGGTAAGATTCAGGGGCACAGTTACTTCCAGAGTGAGGCAGGGGAATTGGGGTAAGGAAGATGCACATAGGGAGATACGATAATACAGTCACGTTTCACTCCTTAAGTTAGGTGGTCTAAGTTCATGGGTATTCATTTTACATTTATGTTCTATTACTTGTACATATGTTACATATACGGGAATACCTCGTTTTATTGCGCTCCACCTTATTGCTCTTTGCAGATACTGCATTTTTTACAAATTGAAGATTTGTGGCAACCCTGCATCGAGCAAGTCTATTGGCATCATTTTTCCAAGAGCATTTGTTCACTTTGTGTCTCTGTGTCGCATTTTGGTAATTCAGTATTTCAGACTTTTTCATTACTATTATATTTGTTACTGTGATCCGTGATCAGAGATCTTTGATGTTACTACTACAACTCACTGAAGGCTCAGGTGATGGTTAGCATATTTTAGCAAGAAAGCATTTTTTAAATTAAAGTATGTATTTTCTTTTAGACTTAATGCATTGCACACTTAATAGACTATAGTGTGAACATGATGCACAGGAAACCAAAAAATCAGTGTGACTCACTTTATTTCGGTACTGGCTTTATTGTGGTGGTCAGGAACCAAACCCACAATATCTCAAAGGTGCATCTGTATTATGTTACATACGTTCTTTTCCATGTATCAAGTATTACATGATAAAGGATTACTAATTAAGAAAGTGATCATTGACCGTCCATAGCTCACAATCCTGTGGGGAAGTCTTCTTGCAGAAATGCTAAGTGCTGTGATGGGAGAATCACAACAGAGGGAGTAAGGAGTCCAGATGAGGGCAAGAAGGTTTCATGGAGAAAGCCTTGAAAGGTGAGCATGATCAGTTGAGTGGAGGCAGCAAACGCGTTCTAGGCAGGGGAAACCGAATGAGCAAAGGATTGACAGAGACTGAAGCCCGCTGACATTTAAGGTGCTGAGACGGGGTGAGGTGACGGGTGGTGGAGGAAGATGATACTCCAAATAGTTTGCTATTGAGTGAATGACGAGATCTGGATTCTTTTACGGCAAGGCACAATTCTCACATTTTTAAGGGGACTTCTTACCATTGCTCATCTTTTTAGGGATGGACCCTATGCGGTCTAAAACTCCTGAAGGAAAAACCACTTCTGGTTCCCACTTCAGACTGGTGGTGTTGAGAGAGGGGGAGGAGAAATTAAACCTGTCCGCCTCCTTCTTTCTGCCAGTTGCTCACCCCAGACCTAAGGGTCAAGTAATCGCCTCTAGATTTGTAGAGAAAGTCATACTGGGTGGTCTCCCCAGGATTAAATGCCAGGATCATTGAGAAAATTTCATCCCATTAGAGGCACAGAGGCCAGACGAGCCCTCTATTTGTGGAGCTGACTGTGCCTTCTGTACACAGGTAATTTCCCAAGTAGTTCAAATAACTTGGAAGGGCAGAGAGTGCACACTGACAAGAGGCATACAGATGACAATGCATCTGTTCATACTGGAGCCTGCCCTGTGTGGCCTGGGAAGTGAAGCAGCCATTTCCCGCGCCAGTTGGCATCACAGTTTAGCCTGGCACCGCGGGCAGACAGATAGGATCCACGGCTCTCTAGGAGAGGTCCAAGGCATCCATGCCCTGGACAGAACCTTCCCTCGGAAGGAGTGTGGCTAATATGTTCACATTTCTATGGTGTTCGACAAAACATTTTGTAACAAATAAAAATTATACAGTGATAATGAAATCTATTACCGAGCAATACTTCCAGTGTTTATAGTAAAATGTTTTCATTCACCCTCATTTTAAAAACTTTGAACCAATTCAAACTTGTTATCACACTCACTGACACACATTAGTAAGAATACGTCCATTTCACCAAACCCAAGAATTCTCTCTCTATCAAAAAAATAGAAAAGTCTATGGGAGACAGACCAGGGTTCATTTTGTGTATCTTTAGCAAATTTGAGATCTTTTAATGCAGATAACATCGTGGTATAATTTCCACATAGAAATACTTTTACTTAAATTGTTCCAATGGATTTGTCTGAATTTATATCAAATATACATAACATTTTTGGTAGATGGAAATATCGAGAATAAAAGTTGTTTTTAAGATTTTCCATCCCAGTTACACTTAAGAGTCATTTCCATATGCCATTGAAGTTATACTTAAGAGTAATGTTATACTTAAGAGTAACTTCCGTATGCCATTAAGGTATGAATCTGAGAGTTTTAATCTTCCACTTTTGTTTTCTAGTAAGCACAAAGGATATAAGAAGCAGCTACTACTAACAAGATATAAAAATCTGTAGTGCGTGGGCATATCACCATCCCAGTTAGGTGGGAGTGCTAATTTCATTTCTTCCATGCCAGCAAAGGAAGTTTCAGATGTTTCATGTCATATATTTATATGACTTCCATTCCCATCATTCCACTAAAAACCTTGCTCTGAGTTTGCCAGCAGCCTCCATCCCATCCAACCCAAAAACTTTCATCTTCTTCATTCTCCTGTTTGACTGGGCTTATCTCCTGTCTATACTCTTTGGGAAGACAATGAACTTTTCCCCCGACCACTGTTTCCCCACCTACAAGAAATCATATATTTAGGAGATTATAGAGACAGTGACCACTAACATTTAGTGAAAGAAAATCAGTCAAAACAAATAAATAACAAGAGTTTCCTAAAAGTGAGATTACTACAGAAGAAGATGCAAAGCCAATTGTAGTGGTCTCTCTTCCATTCCTGGACATAAGGGGTTCCACAACCCTGGAAAACCCATCACCACCATCAATTGGTCAAATGGCCTCGTGTCTTTATGGCCCTAGTAGATTTCTTCATATTGTAGCTAGTTGAATGCAGGTCTGTATTCTTTACAACACTCCCACAGGACCTGGTCCAGTCCCTTGTATTCAATAGGTAGTCAGGAACTACCTGCTGAAGTTAAATGAGGGAACCTCTTGAAAGAGGACGCATTCCCCCACAGGGTTAAAAACAACTATTCACAGTAAGTTTGTAAAGATTAATTTTCTAGTCACAATATTTGAAAGTATGTACCAGAGCTGGGATTTCACTCCTCCCCATCTGCTTGGAAGTTTCTTGGTGTCACACAGAAAAGAATAAATTGCAAGTGGAAGGAAATTCCATCCGGGTCTCTTCCCTGTGAGCAAGCACCTTGACTCTCTTTGAAACGGCCAGCATTGAAGGCTCCATTCATGCCGCCCACATTAGGCCCTTTCTTACACTCCTCTGTGGTCCAACAAGGGAAGACCTATTCTGTGCAAGGCACTGCACGACTTTGTTTGGCAGGAAGGGAAAGGGGAAGAAGTGCAGCCCCAATCTCCCCTCAAAACTAGTACTGTAATCTAAGCAATAGATTTACCTCAGGTAATCATGTTTATATTGTAATATCTTTGCCCACCTTAGCTGCTCAGCACACTGTTAAGACCCGGGGAAGTAAACAAACAAACAAAAAAACCCACTTCCTTTGTGTGCCCTCAAATAGTTGAGGCTAAACCTGACTTCCGTTCCCATCATTTCACTAAAAACCCTTCTCTGACTTTGCCAATAGCCTCCATCCCATCCAACCAAATAACTTTCATCTTCTTCATTCTCCTGTTTGACTGGGCTTATCTCCTGTCTGACTGGGCTTATCTCCTGTCTATACTCTTCGGGAAGACAATGAACTTTTCCCCTGACCACTGTTTCCCCACCTACAAGGCTGGGTCTGCTGCTTGCCCTGCTTACCCAAAGACCCAGCAGGCCTCCATCTGGGCTTCTCTACCAGCGATTCTTCCCTGCGAGTAGAGTGAGAGAATCTAGCTGCTTAGCAAAACTCAGTTGTCTCTGAAGACAGAAGAGGATTCTCAGTACTATATATTTAGCTCAGCTTTTCCCCCTCTCTTGTAGTCAGTGAGCCCTTTCCATTCACAAATACAGAGATCTCTCTTACGTGTGAAATCTTGAAACAAAACAAAACAAAACAAAAACCCAACAACAACAACAAAACAAGCTCATAGGTACAGAGAACAGATTGGTGGTTTCCAGATGTCAGGGGAGTGAGGGGTGGGAGAAATGGGTAAAGGGGGCATACATGTATGAAACAGAAAATATAAATAAAAATAAAACTAAGAAGTTAATCAGAAAAAAAGACTGATCCCTGGTAGGGAAATGATCATTTTAGCTATACCACTGCATTTGATGTTACAGCAGATAATCTGTACTCTAACTAATGATGTATTCTTTATAATTGTCTCATTGAATCCTCAGCAAAACTAAATACCACACAGTGTATAAATGCACACAGCCAGTAAGTGGCCAGGGCAGAATTCATACCCAGATCTGTTTTACTCTCCATAAATGACTGATCATACGTTTTGTGAGGATAGATTTTACAAGTTTAACTTGTTTTATGAATCTAACTATGTCCCCATGTCCCGCCAAAAACATGTACAATAAATAAAGTTGAAGAGCTAATACATGTACACAAATATAACACTGGAAGAAGTGAATAAAGAAAAAAAAGTAGAGAAATGTCTTATAATCTCCAAGTTTTCATTCCCAAACTCACCCTCTTACAGGATTCCCATGTCTGCACCTCAGGACACTTTCCTGTGCTGATAGACTATGACTTTGGAAACACATTTAACTTCTCCCTTGCCCCAGACTCTCTTACCCAGTCTACTTTCACATCCTTTTAACACTTCCTGAAGCATCATTTTGATCATGTCACCCTCACTCTCAAATCCTGTGGGGACTCTCAGTTCCCACATCAAGGAAGAGACCCCATAAACCTTTACCAGAGGCTTCACATCACAGCTCATCTTTCCCCTCACAGACTCCAATACACCCCCCCACAAACTTCCTGAAAGACACACACGCTCCACAAATAATGCAGATCTTCCCTATCAGCCACCTTGCTCTGAGTTCATAGCACAACACTTGCTAAACCACCCTCCCCGTTCTTGATAATTTACTAAGTGGGCATTGGTTCTGGGTACTGTGCTTTACCTTTTGTGTTCATTATCTTAAACCCTACCCTTCCATACACTGTGAGGTCAACATCACCATCTCTGCTTTGCAGATGAGGAAATTAAGGCTGAGAGAGTTGCCCATGATCACACACCTGGTATCAGAACCAGGATTTGAACCCAAGTCTGGCTGACTCAATAGTGCACGCTCACAGGTACTACACACTACTGTCCACATGCCCATCAGGATGGTACATGACAACATGCACTCTGTCCATGCTGTTGTGGTCCACTAATACAAAATTAATTAAACGTATTCTTAAATTCCCCAGATGTTTTTCAGCATGATTTTGTCAGTCGATAAACACTCAAAGGTCTATAAATTTTTCATGTTCTGAAAAAGGGCCACCATACTTTAAAAGATTGGAATCCAACTCCCTCATTTTACCTAGAACCTAGAATTTGGTTGGAAGCCTCCTCATCCTCTAAGATTCAGATGAAATTGCCTTCAACCACCCAGGTCCTTGACCTGTGACAGTCCAGAGCCCTACACAGCCATGTCTACCAATTCCCGGCAGGGAAGAATTAAGTCTTCTCATTGCCCTCTGCCACCCACGCTTCAAAGTTCTCCTGGTCCACTCCCACCCTCCCCCACGCTGCCTTCCCGTAAAACTCACCCTCTCATTCAGTTTCTAGAAGATGGCCAGTCAAATCAGGCATTTCATGAGTTTTATTTGATTAAAGAAGGGAATAGGTTAAGATCACAGCAAATAAGAACTACACAGTATTGTAAATCAATTATACTTCGATGAAAAAAGAAACCCTATTAATTAATTAGTTAATCAATTTTTAATTTAAATGTTAAAAAAAAGATTACAACACGGAATGTGTGGTAGTCCAGTTTGAGGTAGTCAAAGAAAACCAGAACATCTTTCTCACTGATTCTGTAACTACATTTTTTTTTTTTTTTTTTTTTTGCAGTACACGGGCCCCTCACTGTTGTGACCTCTCCCCTTGTGGAGCACAGACTCCGGATGCGCAGGCTCAGCGGCCACGGCTCACGGGCCCAGCCGCTCCGCGGCATGTGGGATCTTCCCGGTTACAGGGCAATTACTACATCCCTGGCACCATGTTAATTCCTGGAAGCAAAACGGTGAAACAGACATTGTTCCTGTCCTCAGGGAACTCACACTTGGAAACAGACCACACAAACAGATGGTTACTGTACAAAACGATGAGTAGGTGTTCACAAAGTACTCAAGGAAAAACTAAGAGGAAGAGACCACCTCAATCTGGAAAGCTGGGGAAGGCTACACGCCAGAGCTAAAATTTTAAATAATACCTCTTCTGTGAAGATTTTGCCATGTCCAGACATCTGAGTGAGAAAAAGTACATTCTAGGCAGAGAAAAGCATGCATGTGGCTTACATATTAAAGGACCGGTGAATAGTTGCATATAGATGGAGTATAAGCATTAAAAAAGGATGCAAGATGTGAAGCTAAAACAGTAGGTCTGAGGCATATTATGGAAATCCTTTTCTGTGATGCTATATGGTTTGGCAACTAGGAGTCATGACATGATCAGATCTGTATTTTGGAAAGACACCTGGAAAGTTCTTGGATGAAAGCTAGGAGAGGAGAGGAACCAGAGGTTATTACAATGGTCTTGGTAACCAATGGGGAGGTGATATTTAGGTCATCACTGGAACCTGACTCACAATAGATACTCAACAAATGTTTTTACTTAATTGAATTTGTCTCACTAGCATCTTGCTCAAATATAGTGAGCAACTGGCCTTGATACAGTATCTTTTAAAACACCATCTACGGGCTTCCCTGGTGGCGCAGTGGTTGAGAGTCCACCTGCTGTTGCAGGGGACGCGGGTTCGTGCCCCGGTCCGGGAAGATCCCACGTGCCGCGGAGCGGCTGGGCCCGTGAGCCATGGCCGCTGAGCCTGCGCATCCGGAGCCTGTGCTGCGCAACGGGAGAGCCACAGCAGTGAGAGGCCCGCGTACCGCAAAAAAAAAAAAAACAAAAAAAACACCATCTACATTTTGAATATTGAAAATGCTCAGGTGCCTGATCAGGGTTAAGATGACTTGGAACTAACTGAATATTTATAGGTCACGTATCACATACTAAGCATCATCTCTACATTACCTCATTTACTCCACACAACAACCTTTCAAGATAGTATTTTTCACCATTTTACAAAGGAGGGAAATGACGTCAGAGGAATTAGTGAACTAGGGGTCACACCAGAATTGGAATTTGATGTGTACCTAACTTCAAAATCACCTGTAAATTCTGGGTATTATGGCAGCAAAGGTCACTGGTAAAGCCACATTCTCCTTGATCACATACTTCAGAATAGGATTCACAGGAATGAGACAAGGTTGTGGATGAGAGATCTCTGGCCTAGGAAGAGAAGTTCTGATACTGGTTCCATTTTTTACTACCTACGGCAGCAAACCACAGTGAGTTAGATATTGTCATAACACATTGCATAATTCCAATAAGGCATTCACATCTCAACTACTCTTGGTTATTTCCAATTCAGTAATAGATCAAACAGACCCACTGTTTGGTGGGCTGGGGGAGGGTAGAAAACTCACTTAACTCCTAAATACCATTAAATATTTAATAGTATTATCAGGAGGTAATGCCACTTTCCATAATACATTTGGCTTCAGGTACACTGGAATCCAAACTTCTGACATCCGCATACACTGATAAATTTCTGACCCTGAAGTTTTATTTCAGTTCAGATCTCCAAAATCTCCTTAAGCCAATCTACCAGGAACAACGCCTGTCAACAGAGAGACAGAACGTCATCCACAAAGCCTTTAAAGTTTTAAAAACAAAGCCAAAGGAAGCTCATTTGGGAAAGGTCTTTTCTTTCTTTAAGATGAGAGATGGAGCACAAATGAAGCATACCATGGTAAATAGGAACTGTGCTCCCTTGCAGTCATGCACTATAGCCATTAAGCCTTAAGGTCTTCAGGTACCAAGCAATGCATATGATAAATTTCTCAAAAACATCCCAGCCATAACATAGTTCTTGCTGATTGCTCATTTACCCATAATGCATGCTGTCATAGCAAAGCCTGACAAATGACAGAGAAAGCTCAGGTTATTTTTTACACTGACTGCCAAGCCCCTCACCTCAGATTATTCATTTATTAGGGCAATCACTGAGGTCTGGGTACTTAATATTGTTTTCACCAAATATGAAAATGATCTACTTGCCTATTCTTCAGTTCCTCCTAGGGCAAGCCATTTATCACCAGCTCAGGATAAATGACTGCTTCATTATAGCTATAATTTATGAGATGTTAGAAGTAAAGAGCCACGCCTAGAGACTTAAAGCTTTAATATGGATTAAAATAAGATAATCAATCAAGCTAATACAAATTTTTCGCTCAGCATTATTTCTTGTTTTGAAATAGCTTAATAATTTTGGAGGGGAGGGGGGATTTTAAGCCATGTTGAATATCTCATTATCCAATAACATGCATGTGTATCTGAGGCAGTATGTAAATAGATATAGGATGAGATACTACCAGGAAAAAGGAAATAAAACCATGCCACCAGCTGTGATTGACCAAAATCCTTATTTTCCTTAATGGTGTCTGATGAACTGGAGGCCAAGGAGTTTGAAAAGCAGGTATGAGCTTAAGTAGCCTCTTCTCTCCAATTTTCTTATTTCTCTATAAGAATACCGCAGAAAGATCATGGCTGCTTTATTTTTCCTTATTCTCCCTACAACAAAGAACTTACTCTAGGGAGAAAAGTTATGTTTCAATAACATTTCAACAATTTTGCTTTTTTTTATGACTGAGGCAGGGTTGCACAACTCATAATTTGGACAAGAGCAGCTTCTTGCTGTGTCTAGGGAATAAAGAGTATTTCCCTCTAACATAGCATTACGGTCTTAAATTTTTTTCTGGTTTGTATCTTGATTTTATGGTTATTAAGCTATGCCAAAACAAATATTATTTCTAAATTATGTGTCATGCTCAAAACACTAACATAAACCTAATTGACCACTTGAGCAAAAACCTTTGAAGACTGTATGGGAAGTTCACAATTTAATGCTTTAAACACATACCACCGGGAAGAAATCACCACAAGATTTAACAAATAAGCAGTCTAAAGCCAAAACACAAAGACGTTAATTAAAAAACCTTCCAGAAGTTCTTGCCATTTTCCTAAGACCATGTTCCTTGCAGGTGAGACAAATGGGCCCCAGCTGCCTCCAGGCAAATCTTGAAGGATACTTCCAGCAAGGCCTGGTGACTGGAAACTACTCAGCCTTGAAATTAACATCCCTAGGAAAAACCTTTTCCTCCCCCCTCTAGACAATGGCAGCTTACATCTTCAGGACAAAACAGAAAAAAAAAAAAAAAATGATGACAAAAAAGGAGGCCAGAGAAGACAGCTGAAGTCACGCTGTGTTCTTCTGAAGGTCCCTTCATTTCTTACTTCAGAGAGAGCATGGAAAACACACTGATCCTGATAATGGCTTTGATCAACGTGGCCAATCTCCCCACTTTCTTACACACACGTACTACTGAGTTTATGTTAAAGGAGTGAAAGCCGGGACTTTCACAAAAGCTCTATGTCAGGAGGTGTGATTACAAATGAAGCCATGAATCTGTGTGAGAAGAAAAGGATCTTTCACAAGCTCATAATGGGAACTGAATGCAAAAGTCACAGAACTGTAATCTAGAGTATGGCAACCTATGATATAAAATAGTTCCACCTAGCGCAACTGTTTTCCATTCAGTATTATTTTCAGCAATAAGAGCCTCTGAAATATCAGACTGGTTTAAGTTAAATTCCAACCTAGATCTTTGTTAGCTAAAGGGACATTTTTCAATCTGGTCATTTTTCCCCACCTTACATATAATTCCACAACAGCACTTCAACAGGGATAAAACAATTTAAGCTCTGAAGTTGTTCAGTGCATGTGTGCATGCGCTTTTCATACCCTATGCATTTGGACAGAAAATGATTCCCTTCTCTCTGTCTCTCTCACTTGGACCTTAGAGTTGAGACGGTTTTTTAAGAAATGAAAATGCAAAATGTAGCATTCACAAATGTACAGCATCTTATTTTCAACATAAAAGGTACTAAAGATATATATGTCTGGGCTCCACGTATAAGGAACTCTGCTTGTAAAAATAAATAAGGATACTCACTATAAAAATACTAACCATCTTAGCTGTGAAAAGCCTTCCAGTGGTGATAGAGAGAAAGGAAAGCGGGTAGAAAACCTTGATTTGACTGTTGGGTCTTTGATTTGTTAGTTACATGTTTATTTGTTTGTTTGTTTAACACTGTCTATACCTCCAGGTACTCCACCATCCGTGTCATCAACTATGGCAAATCTCCCTTTTCTTTCTCACGCCTATTTCTACAAGGTTCCTGATAGTGAAGGAAAATATTCTAGGTCGTGGTGAACAATGTTACGGTCAATTATATTTTGTATGCTACACTTTATGCATATGTCTTTTTTGTGTGGTATCATTGATTATTATTGTGATTTTTATTTCTGTGTTAAATATAGTTGGCACAGAATACTTCAGTAGTGAGATACACACAAGTAAGTTATAGAAGACATTGATAATGTTTTAATGTAAAAAAAAAAAAAGCCCCATAGGCATATTGAAAATAAACACGGTTTCCTTTACGGTGGGGCATAAAGCACCATCATTAACTGAAAATTCTGAAGCACAGAGATGAAGAACTACTTTTTTCCTTTACATTTGCTTCCCTGTTTATGTGACGAAATTTTCAAATCATTTCTCCTCTCAGAGTACTAAAGTGTCCAGTAGTGCTTCTTTATACATGTGATTCCTCAGGGTGGATGTTCCCAAAGAAGAGTTATCAGCAATAAAATCTTTGAACGGATCAAAGCTTCCAACAGGAATCTGATCAGAGGTTTTGGTAAGCCATGTCACCACAACTCACGCACATGTCCGACCACACAGCCTGGTAGGCTGCCGGAGCCAAGCTGCCTCCCTCAAAGGCCGGGTGCTAGAGGGAAAGTGTGCATCTGCTTCAGAAACACAGACCAGCTCCTCATTTGTAGAACAGCAATGGTACAACAACTTCAAAAATCAGTGTATGGAAAAGCCCTTGTTAAAGTGAAATGTGCGACATGCACATGTGACAGATCGGTGTTGCTGTTATTATTATTTCTCTTTAATCACATCACTCATCTTCATGAGTGGACCAGAATTTCGAAAACATTTACACTGAATTTGAATTTAGTTGATTCCGTTGAAGGAATACCAATCGAGCACCTACCATGTAGGGGAAAACAGTGCTAGACAGAAGGGGATGTGTATTACAGAGGTTAAGTCCCTGCTTTCTAGAAGCTCACAGTTTGAAACAACTAAAATGTGGTTCTGTGTTGGCTTCATAGGGGCCAGGTTCCCCACAGGACGTAGGACTGACCAATAACTGACTACACACACTTATCATATGTGTGTTGAATGAATGAATGAATGAATGAATACCAAGATACCTCATTTGCCTGTTACGCCTGGTTATCATCCTTATTTTCATTATCTACTGAAAATTCGATGTGAATATTTCCATTTTTCTATAAGGTGTGAAAAACAATATAAAAATCATATTATTTTTAATAAGTTAGTCCTAAGAAAAAGCAAAGGTAGGTACATACTTTTCTATGGATTTCATCGCCCTCGTCATTTCTTACATAGTTATACACAGGCTCTTAAATGCTAGCTTTTTATGGGAAACTTCTCAAATGCAAACAAACATATTTCACTGAGTAAAATCCTGACATGAGTGGAATGAAAAAATAGTAACTTAGGTGTAAGCTGCTAAGTTACCAATTAGCTTCTTAAAACAACTGAAAGTCACCGAGAGCCCTCAATACACAGAGGTGGTTAATTAATTAACATTAGATGTGATTAATAATGAGTCTTGTTTAATAGCAAATATCTGCCTGCAATGGCTGCATGACAGAACAAAAAGCCTTCAGAGAGCAAAGCAACTATATTTATCCTGATTGTGTTTGGGATTTTAACATGTTTTGTGCAGGCTGACAAATGGCCTATTAATTATCTAATGTTGTCTGACAACAACAGCTTGATAAAGATGTATGTTTTTGAATCGCTGGATGGAAACTGCTGGAGAAGAGCCCCAGAGGGGCCTTGCTGTCCTAAAACTGGGCTCCAAGCCACAGTGACAGGCAAGACAAAGCCCTATCTCCCGCCACAGCCTTCGCAGATAAAATATGACTTGGCATTAGGGACATTTTTTTTTTCTTTCAGAAAACTGCTTCTGCAATATCTGATTAGGAAAAGGAGGAGTAGGTCTTTACTAAATTGGGGTTAAGGCATAATCAATATCATATATGGAGTGTCTGGACTATTCTGCATAAACACAGGCACTTCATGTTATTAAGGAGTCTATAATGCCGAGGAAGCATATGGCAGGACACTGCAGCTCTCTCTCTTCTTTTTATTTAGAAGTTTATCTTCCAACCTGTTTGACAGCTGCTCCTAAGTGGTTTCACAGTGCCAAATTATTTTTATGATTGTTTGATGTTTTATTCTCCCATTTCAGTTAATGAGATAGGATCCCACAATGGCCATAATTCAGGGCTGTCAGAACTAAAAAGCATGCTTGTGGCAAGAGAGCCTGATGGTAAATAAGGCTAAAAGCAAAGGATAATAAAAAACTCTGTTATCAGAGTCGCCTTTGCAATCAAAACTTGTTGGGGTCAGAGCCTTCCTTTCTTTGTGTGGCTTCTGGATGTTCCCAACCCAGTGCAAGGTCCCTGTCCACCCCACTCCATCGTCCATTTTGACCCTGCAAACAAGTCCACATCTCCTTGGAAAGGCGTATGAGGAAGAATATTAACTAAGAAATGTGAGAAGGTCTTAAGGATATGGAGTGCTATATTCTAATTAAAGGGCTTGTGCATCATTTATGGTGCCAAGCGAGTAATTTGTCATACACTGTAAGAGAGAAATTCTTCAACAAATAACCTTTACAAGAGTCTTGAGAACAGCTTCATAATTGAAATCCCTAATGGTTTTGCTGGGAACTTTTATTAAGGTTTGAGGGTTTGGTTTTTTTTCCCTCTCTCCCTCAAGAGTTTATAGCAACTTATGGTTATAATGTAGCAACTTTCTTTCAGAAAAGGAAGCCTTTTTTAAATTATATTTACAAATGCCGTAAGCATTGGCAAGGCCATTTCTGTTGATAACCAAAATACAATGATTTTCCAGAAGAAAACAGGAGCCTTGTTCTGTTTTGTCCGTGTGTTTATTTTTGCTTTTGTTATCCCTAATGCAGAAAGAAGCTTTAAGAGAGATGCTACAAAGATAACCTGAATACGGAATTATTTTATCTTACACTGAAGTTCCCAATCTTTACTTGACTGTGACATGACCCCCGAAAATGTGACAATAAAAAAATTCAGAGTCACTACTAGACTGAGTCTGTTAATAGAAATTATTATTCAAAAGTTCAAAAAGGGAAAAGCTACCACTTTCCTAAACAATATTTCTTTCTTCTTATTACACATTTAAAATAATGGTCCTTCATAGGCAGAAAATAGCATGGCAAAAACTCAAATAACAGTAAGTCCCATAACTAATTATAAAGCCTGACATGCCTCATGCAGAAACACTCCCCGATGAGTACCACAGATTGGCTGCTTTATAAATATTTAATGCTTGCCAGTAACCCCGGTTTTTCTCTCACATCTAAGCCTAAATCATTTGTCTCCTCTTACAATCAGCCGTGTCTATGTGGTGTCATCATGTCTGAACAAGTCTGACTTACTGCATGTTTTCCAGGATACAAAACTCAGGACATGACACATCTCCATAATGTGAAAGGAACAATTACACAACTGAAGAGGAGTGGGGAAAAAAAGAATTTTAAATGAGCTAAGTGTCATTATAAGGTTAGTTCCAGAGAACTCAAGTCAGAAAATAATGACTAGTATTGTCGACAATTATCAAAGAGACGGCTCTTACAATACTCTTCCAGTGACCTTGAATTCCCTTCTGCAACCAAATAAAGTTATATGAAGATCAGCCCCACTTCCCCCACCCTCAGTTTAGGGATGTTCGGACCCTTGGTATCATAATATGTATCTCCTCATTTATAATGAGCCACTTCCAGGGAAAAGTGTGATGGTCTCTAATCAGGGCTGGTAATGGATCTTGGGTCATTAGGGAAACTTGGACAACTAAACCAGTGGTTCCCATTAAAGGGATCTTAGAAGGAGTTAAAGGGAAAATTCCTTCTCTGTGACTCATGAGCTGTCACCGACCCTGAACTCTCCTAAAGCCACGAGTATCTCTATGAGAAGGACTCTCATGGTTCCAGAGCATCCCACAGGTGAATGCCATCACCTCAAACACCAGAACCACGTCTGGCAACTCCCAGAACAGTAAACACACAAACAAAGCCAACGACACGTCATGGGTGAGGCAAATACCCTCGGGAGAGCTCACGTACCCTCGGGAGAGCTCACGTACCCTGATGGTGCTTGGTGTACAGCCCCTCCATCCATCTTGAGTATGAAACTCAGGAAAGCCCAAAGCGCTGAGACACCAGCCACGTCCACGCCACCATTTTAGCTGGTCTGGTTTGTCCATCATGAATGTTGCTCCCATTGGCTTAACCTGACTAATGTTTGTGAACATAATTCCATGTGTTCACTAGCAGAGAGCGTTTGAGCCTGGTCCAGGCCAGGGGCTGCAAACTGGTGGCCTGCGGGCAGTCTTTGGCCTACAGAAGTGTTTTATGTCATTCCCAGGGTTTTTCTTCTCCTTTAAAAAAAATGATTGTACTTGTCAATGTTTAACAGTGAAAGGATTTTACATGAATAAAAATCAGATTCCCAGCTTCTTGAAAATTTGTAACATGGAAACATGAGATCCACACCCTAGGAGAGAGACAAGGGAGGGAGCACAGTTCAGACATCACAACCATTCTCAGATCCTCCATAATCCCTACATGACTCTTTCCTTCATTCATACTTCTCACCTCACTCCTGCTCTTGCTTTTAAACAATACACCAAATCTAGTCCAAATTTCCTCATTGCACAAAATAGAGGTCCAGGGGATTTCAGGGGAAGAGATCAATGTCACAAAACTCGTTTGCTGAAGAAGTGGGTTTCGATCCCCAGCCTCCTAGTTGCCAGACCAAGGCAATTAATCATTATATATTCACCAAGGCAGTCATGGCCTGTTTTCAAGGAGCTTGGTACCTAGCAGGGCACAGAGGATACATTTGTAAATGGCTGTAATAGGGCAAAAAGTTACTCCTGTCGCGGGAAAAGAAAATATAAAGTACCATGGACTTTCAGCATCCACACCACTTGGGAGCTTGTTAGAAATGCAAAATTTCAGGTCCACCACAGCAGACCTCCAGAATTGGAGTCTGCGTTTTAATAAGCCCCACTCCACGATCCAAATTCTCTGCTCTGGGGGAAGGGCTTCACACCATTTCTGAGTTTTCATCAACCACTATATAAGGTTGGACCCTCACGGCTACATGGTTCTCTTGGACCCTGTGCCCACCGTAACACTATGGACTGAAAACATAACCAATGTTGGTAACAAACACAGTAGGATACTAAATTGGAATTCTTCCTTCAGCCCATAGAAAGAAGAGTCCATGGACGTTCTCTGTGGGTGTACTTTTGCAGTGTGAAAAGCTAAGGACTGAAACCAGAAGACACACAGGAAGCAGGCAGGAAGACTTCATGTGGGGCAGATCACCGGCAGGATGTCTGAGACAAAAAGTACATCCAGGAAGCTGGGCTGTCTGCTGTCCAAGCAGCCAGACCCAGAACCAAACATTATTAATTACTCTCCAGTCCCTCCAATCACATCGTGCTCCAGCCCCGTTCATGCCTCTACTGCTGTTCTCCACGGCTGGAAGCAGCTCCCCTGATGCGGCCCTGCCACATGTCTGACGGTCCCTTCCAGGCACCTCTTCCCTGACCAGAAGAGCAGGGATCTTCACTAATTTATAGCCCATACATGGGGTATCACTCCGGAGAGGCTACTGGTCATTCAAATCCCCAAGAGGATTTTTTTCCTTAATTTAGAAACTCACAGGGCTTACTTTTGAACTACAATGGTTTTGTTGGGCTCTCAGTACAGAATCCCAGCCAAAAGATTGAAAACTAGGTCCAGAGCATGAAGATAAAATGATGAAATAAATCAGTACAGTACATAAAGAAAGATGTCCTTTGGAAGCGGGAGAAAAGGACAATGACCTGAAAATACTCAGCTCCTCTTGTCTGGTTATATCAGACCAATTTGTATGTGTGCAGAGAAACAGGATATACATAAAAGCATAATATGAGAAAAAATGAACCACAGTCTTTCCTTTGGCTCCATAATTGTGTTTCAGACAGAAAAATGAGACTATCCCCTTAAACAGAATCTCTGATGTCCACGTTTGAATAATAGATGTTCCCAATTATTACTAAAAGTGTCACCTCTGAAATACGAGGGCCACATACCTGTGAGGCCATCAGCCTTCCAGGCACACACTGAGGATTTGGAATCCTTGTTTTGTTTTCCCTTGTCTTTCCTTCCCCTTCAATGAGAGCGAATGTCTCTGCATTGTTCACAGGCATGCACAGAAATGTGATGTAACCTAAGCTAGGTTTTCAGGTGTTCCTTTTTCCAAGCACGAGGAAAGAAAATAGATGACACCACAAGTTTAATACTAATTGATTTATTACCTGCCTAAGCAAATCCTGGGCAGTGCAATGGCAGGCTTGGACTTAAAGCAAATGATTTACAAGATAATGTTTGACTCTGAGAAAGGGTAATCAGACCCAGATACAATGGATGATAGGATAATTGAGAAGAAATAAAAGAGGATAAATTGCCATGTGCTAATGAGTTTACAGGCCCTAATGGGAAGGACATCCGTTTTAACACTCAGGTTATGAGCTAGGAGCAAGTCTTTTTCTCCATCTACGCCCCCACCCCCTTCAACTGCTGAAGATGTAGTGCTGAAACAAACCAAGATTAATGGTATCCCACTCATTTACTTAACCATTCTTTACACCTCAGACAGCTTCCTGTATTAAATGTATAGGGCTCTGGTGCTTATTTTTTAAAACCAACTTTACTCCACGCAGTTCCTGTCAGCATATGCCACTTACCCAACATGGCCTGGATAGAAATGGTTTCGGCTCAACCACTTGGGCAACAACTCTTCTGCCTCCAGGGTCCCTGGGGGCCTCGGAGCCTGATGAGTTGATGCCGTTATCTGCAAGCCTTTTGGCCTCACGGAGAATATTCCAAACCATTTATGCAACCTGGGTGCACTCACACTCGGAAATGGTTGCCTGCGCAGCAATCACGTCTCGCCCCATGATTCATTTTTATATCTCACTCACCCGCCATCCCACATCACCAGTGAGGACCGGTGACACTTTATTGGTATGTTTGATTACTGCTATAGCCATCTGAATTTTTCACAGGATGTGGGCCTCTGGTCCAAATGGAGCCACACACTGTGCTAAGGGTACAGGCTATAGAAAAATAAAGGGGCAGTGGTGAGCCGAGCTTATTGGGAAGTAACGTAGAGCAAGGAGACTGAGAACCTATTCCCTTGTAATGTTTCCACCAAATGAAGTTTAATATGATGAATCATGGAGTGACTCTGACACTTCCTCGCCTCGCAAAAAGGCAGCTCAAGTGACGCATTTAAACATGTCTGAATGATGACTTGATTCCCTTACACAAAAGCCAAAGGAGCACATATCCAAAAGGGCTATTTCTATCTGTATTGGGAAGGTTGCTTGAGCATCTCACATTTGCTTGGAAAACCTGAGTGTTCATTTCATGTTTCCTGAAGTGATGCCAACCAAACTGGACTCTTCTTCATAGGAGTTGATTCGATGGTATAGTTAGATCATAAATCGTAATTCAGTGATGCCTACTCAAACCGTAATTATTCTCCTGACCTGGTACTTTGTGGAGCAACGTTTTAGGGATGATTTGAAACTGACAACCTGAAGCCTTCTGCACCAAGCAGTGTCACTGGGAAACTACAGGCAATATTATTTTTCCACTCTGTACATGAGATTTTAGGAACACCTGGCTGTTTCCAGTTTCTGACACTAGTAAAACTTCACTGGTCCATTATAATTTGGAGAAACCAGTAAAATCATTTTAAGTTTGTCATACTAGTTTATACTTTACTAAGTATTTTTACCAGAAAAAGTGACTGTATCATAGAGGAAGGCTCTTTTTTTTTCCTGTTCTTGCTGAAAATATCTTCAGTAACGTAGAAGAATTTGCTCAGCCTAGTCAATAGCTGAGATTCATTTTAATGAAGATGATAACTATTTATGTAGAAGTGGATGAGTCTAACATACTCTTCAGGCTTGGCCTTCCCCTGCCTTCCCCCTGCCCCCCGCTTCCCAGGTAAGTTCTGCTTTCCCTTATCTTACAACTTTATACATTAATACTTTACATAGCAAACTTGTTCTTGGGTATACTTAGAGTCACCTCCAGTTCAGGCCACTCATTTTGGTTGAATTCTCACAGTTTCAGGGGTGCTCCATCCTATAGTCTCTGTGCAAAAGCTTCTGGTGCTGGGCAGTAAAGAAACATCTGAGCTTGGAATCCATAAATTCTCTGAAAGACTAAAAATGATCATTTTAACCCTTTAGGCTGCCGTAGTCCTTTTCCAAAAACTTTAAGAACGGGTTTTCTCTCTGGTAAAGCTGAAGGAACCCAATTTCTCAGGCAGATAAACTGAGTCTGAAGAGTTGTTCCGTGGTTTCCAAAGGTCACGTAAGGAGCAGAAAAGCTGGGAACAAATCATGGGCTCTCTGACTCCCATGTCCCCTTTGGGGACACTAGACAATACGGACACCCTCCATGAACTGAATCCAAAAATTGTAAAAGATAAGTTGCTTCCTTATATTGTTCAAAGAGGAAAAAAAAGAATAGCTTTCCCACAGAGAGCAAACAAATAGTGAATGGGCCTCTCTTTACCCTATAGAGTGCTGTGTGAGAATGTTATTTTTTTCTTATGTGAATTCTTAAAAAGTCCATTTGGATTGCTGCCTAACACAGAACACTTCAGAGCAGACCTATTTTTTGTCTAAACAATAGAAGTATCGGGTCATAGAATTTCGGAGTTGGAAAAGACCTTGGAGATTGTGGAGTTCAACACCCTCATTTTACAAACGAAGAATCAGAAAGATTAGGCGGCCTGGACATGTTTACAAGCCTTTCATAACAGAGGTGATTAAACAAATTACAAGGAGACTAAATCTATTTGTATGAAGGTTCCAATTATTCTAGGGAAAAAAGCATAAGGATGTGTTATCTGAAACACATTTATTATTTTACACGGTAAGCCTTGACATCTGCCCTCCCAAAGAGTTAGAGGAAATCTCACTCACAGTGGATTCAGTGGCACTAGGAGAAATTGAATAAATATCAGTGGATTCCCCTCCCCCAAGGCCAGTCCATTACAGATTCCACAGATCCAGGTTTGGTCAATAGCTTAAAGAGGAAATGGAAGAAATTAGCAAGGTAGCAAAGCTTAATGCAACACAGGATGAAATTAGAAGAGGGTCAAAACATCCATGGAGGGGAATCAGATAACCTACAGGTAAGTCTAAGATATATGAAAAATCATGTTCCAAGTTCAGTTACCAGTTGGCCAGAGCCTTTTAAAAAATAATCCCTGTCTCTTATTGGGTTGCCTTCCTTGCCTTCTTATTCTCTCTCAGTCAGTAAACCTGCAGCCTCAGAAGCCGGCTCCTGCAGAAAACTAAAGCTCTTTCTGAAATAGACAAGCAGTTGCACCAAAAGGACCTTCTCACGAGGACCTGGACACAACACAACTGTTTCGTTCTGCTAGATTTGGAACTTCTACTGGTCCCCACTCCACCTCCCTTCTTTGCTTATTTCTAGGGAAATTAATTGAAAAACTGTAAAATGAGCCACTTTAAAATGATTCAAACTGTGGCCTCATCTGACTCACCATCTGGGACAGAAACCATGATGTGGATGGGTGTTCAAATAGATGTTTTTAGAAAGACATTTCTACATGAAAAAGATTGCAACAAACACAAAGCTTAAGGTTGCTGCCCAGAGGAAGGTGATACCCATGACTAAGTTTTGGAGAATCCCAGAATTTTAGGACTGCAAAATCTGAGGCTCTGCTTCCAGAATTTTTATTTTACAAGTGGGAAAACTGAGCTTTAGGTTTTCAGAGATCTGGCCAAGGTCATGAGTCGGTAAATATCAGCAAAAGACCCAGGCTTCTGGGTTCCCACTGCAGTGCTTTTTCCAGCAATTCTGAATACGCTCACACATATCTAAAAAGACAACAGCAGAACAACAACAAAATATTGCTCTCCATTTTTAAAAAGATAGGTTTCTGGAAGTGAGTGTATAAATTAATCACAGCTGTCAGTGGGTACAAATTTAACAGTAGCTAAAAACATACAGCTGATAAGACACTCTTTTAACTCCTAAAGGAAGGCAAGGTTTAAGGCATCCTATGGGAAGGATGCCTAGTTCCAAAGGGCTTACAGACTAATGGGGGCAGTGGGAAGCCTGGTTAGCTGATCTCACGCCAGGCCTTTACATCATGTGTGCTCACAAAAATTGTGAACTGGTACTTTTGTAGCAGAGTTACCTTCTAACTCTTTCTGTGTTATAAAGCTTTGTTTTTCCTCTCCGAATTCACTACCAGAGCATGTAATCTGGCTCTCAATCACCAAACCCTGGTGGCATTCTAAAGAGCAAAGAGCAAATCTTAGATGTCTCTGAGTAGATTTGCCATGAACGAAAAGATCCAGTGAGAGACACGCTCTCCTAACAACTAAATCCTCTAGCTGGCGGAGGAGGTGGTGGACAACAGTGGGAGCCTATTCAATTGCACCGGCTTTCAATCAATAGACAGGAGCTCAATGTACCAGGTTTCAAGCACTATGTGGATACAATTTTATTCTTACACCAAAATGCAAAGCTGTTGATGAGAAAATTGCACCTGTGCTGAATGATGGACTTAATGTCAGACAGCCAGATGTTTTCACTCAGAGCTCTTCCCATTTCTGCCAGCAGGTGGAAGAGGAAAAAGAAGGCAATAGTGTTTTTCTAGACTAGGAGTTTCTTGAGAACAGGGAGTGGGAGGGTGTCAATTTTACATCATTACATCTTTAGCATCTACTACAGTGCCTGGCACATAATAGATGCTCTGTTTCTTAAATTCATATGATGGGACTCAAATCAGTTAATTTTCCTATTTCGTTTGCTGAAGAAAAAAACTGAAGACTATTGAAATTTTATGGTCTGTTAATTCTATTTATCCATATTACTCTGGGAAGACATCCTTGTGCACAACTGAGCATAGTCTTGGAAAACGGTTTGAGATTTTTTTCCTTTCAAATTCAGCAAAGAAACTTGCTGCTATAAAGATGTCGTAAAGGTATTCTTTATTGGTAACTGCATATGCCAAATGCAAATATAGTTTTACATTCTAGACTTTAACAGAAAAATATTTTGAAAATGTCTTAAAAACAAATTTTTCCAGTGTCTAAATTATTTTTTATGCAACTTCAGCCCCCCCAAAGGCAATTTTTAACAACATGCTCATATGTAAAACATATATACTGACTTTTTATTTAGTAAATCAGAAAGCGAAATATAAGGAACTAGTTTTCAAAGCCCAGTTCAATAGGACAGAAAGTTTTCTTGTTGGTGGGCATGAAAGCTCATGTTCATCATTTAAGACAATGATGCACTTGGACAAATGCTCAATTCAAATATTTCATGGAAAGTGTGAGCACACATTTATATGCCTATGAGCATACAAAATAACACACACGTGTAATTTTACAATGCAATTCAAGTATAAGGAAATGGACTCCCATTCCCAGGCATGGGGCATTAAAAAGGAAGCCATCCCACTGGGAAATGTAAGGATTAAGCACAGATTCCTGTGTGGCATCATTCATCTTGCTTGGTGCTCATGTGAAGACATAAAAACTCCATCTGTTCCCTAGGCATACTCAGTTTGTTGTTCAGATGGTTTGCTTTAAAGATTAATTTGTAATGGTTAAATTAGTTATTTCAACTGAAAAAAGTGCACAAAATGGGTCTGGGCATCTGGTTTTGCTAAAAGTGTTAAGAGATATTTAAGCAGCTGAGTGCCATCCCTACTTAAAGGATAAAATGAACAGCAGTTAGATTCTGCTTCCAGATAGATGAGCCTCCATCAGCATATGAGTAGAAACAAAATAAAAGAAGACAATGACTCTTTTTTCAACTCTAAGGTCATCCCCAAATATACTTAGACTTTTGACTTAGATGATTTAACCTTATCAGAAAATTTTCTTTAACTTGATCTGCTTTGATAGTACAACCTTAACTATTTCTGCCTATCAAGTTATACATTGCAATCTTCTAATTTCCTCAATGGTCACTGGAGTTGGAGGTAGTTGTGAAGAGTGCAGTAAGCTGGCCTCCATTTCCTCTTAAATGGCAACTTGTGTCCTCATTGTCAGGGTGTCAAACCTCATATATATGCTAATTATATTTTATTAAGTATAATTTTATTGGGAGAATTGAAAATATGTAACGTGAAATGTTTTCTTCGTTCACCTGTTTTTCTGCAAGCGATTATAGTTTCTGTACACATTTGACCAAAGAAGGACCCTACTCAATCTGACGAGTTTCCATGAAACTTGCTGAGAGACACCCATGGAGTGGAGAGGGCCAAGAGCAGACCCACCAAGTCAGCCACAGCAGTCTGCAGAGCCAAGGCACAGGGGAAGCCAGAGCCGGCACATCCAAGATGTGACCCCATGGATCCGACGAGATCAGGTTTGTGCAAGTATCCTTACACATGTGCATGTTAGAGGTTTACCTTTGGGGTTTTCCTAACATATCCAAAACAAATAACTGAGACACTGGAAAGCAATTTTCTGTTAAATTTTAGAGTGTAAAAATGTATTGCAGGGCTTCCCTGGTGGCGCAGTGGTTGAGAGTCCGCCTGCCGATGCAGGGGACACGGGTTCGTGCCCCAGTCCGGGAAGATCCCACATGCCGCGGAGAGGCTGGGCCCGTGAGCCATGGCCACTGAGCCTGCGCGTCCGGAGCCTGTGCTCCGCAACGGAAGACGTCACAACAGTGAGAGGCCCACGTACCGCAAAAACAACAACAACAACAAAAAATGTATTGCATTTGGTATACGTGCTGAAATGTAAGGTACATCTTTCAAAGAGTCTTCATACATCAATATTCTTTTTTGGATTTGAAACAAAAGAAAATCTCAAACCACTCTCCAAAATTCATCCTGGTTGTCCATAAGGATGTCTCATCAGTGTAGATTTCATATATTCTGCTTATCGGAAAGCACTCATTCACTGATTATTACTTTATTTACCCTTGTTCTTACTGCTATATAACTCATTTACCCTTGTTCTCTCTGCTTTTTCTAACTCTCACTGGATTAGAAGCTGCAGATTAGAAGGGTACTAGGTGAGAAAGAATGGGGGAAATTCTCCAGAGAACCAAGGGATTACTGTTCTATTCATTTAAATCTAGTAGGCTTTACGGTCATATGTATCACCTTAAATGGTATCTCTACTTCGATATCAATTTATTACCTACAGTAATTTCCCTCTGTTCACAGCTATCCCATTTCAGTTAAGTGAGAAAAAGAGCAGCTCTACCACTGTTCACAGTCATAATCATCAAATTTTCATCTATGTTGAGAATATAATATTCAAGGTTCCTTTCTTCCAGTAAGAAATTAAACACTAAATAGTTAAAATGTGAAGAGGTCCTCAGAGATTTCTTCTGTCTTACTGTCACTGTGTCAGGATCCAGATACCAATGTCAAGTATATTTGATATTTACCTTTGTATGTGGTAAATCTTACAACAAAATAATTAATCATATTAGAAGAAAAAATAAACACATTACTAACAAATGTCTTGGTTTAAGTTCTCATCTATTTGTACCGTATTTAAGTTCTCTCTGGTGTTTTAAGTTCTTTCATTTTTTGAGGCAGCCTTGTTTACAGATTAAGAGCTTGAATTCTTGAGGCAAACTACACTGGCTTTGATCCCAACTCCGCCAGTAGTTAGCTGTGTGCCCTTGGACAAGTTGCTTAACCTCGCCGTGCTCTAGTTGCCACATCTGTACAACTAGGACAATAATAATATGTATTTCCTAGTCTTGTTATGAAGATTAAATGAATCATTATATGTAAAGTGCTCAGAATAGTGGCTGAACACAGTAAGCTCTCTATAAGTGTTTGTTATACAAATGAAATAAAAAGCTTAAAGACAATCATCGATTAGATTCCATTTGGACAATGCCAGATAAATGGCCAGCACTTTGCTTGTCTTAGATTATCATCAAAATGTGATCTCTCTCGTTTTACACTGATTTTTTCTCTGTGTGTTGACATCCATTTTAATATAATGACATCATTTCATTTCACTTTGTCCCCAGCTGTAAACAGTGCTATTGAACACTTGGTTGGGATTAATTTATCTTTCACATTCTCATATGGCTTTCTCAGTGTAAGAAAATCCTCATGATGTACTAACCAATTTTATTTCTAGAAAATTCAGTCTTGGAAATAAGTGATTACTTCTAAGAATTCCCATTAAAAATTACAAGCTCAATTACAACTCATCTGGCATTTTCAATGTTTTCTTCTTTTGCCTAATTATGAAATCTATCTTCATCTTCTGGGTTTGAGCTCATAATATTCTGAATATAATCTTTACACTTTATCTGATCCCATTCTAGGTAAAGGTCTTCAAAAACTACATCACTTAGGAACCGGGACGCAATCATGATATAAAAGCACGTGTCTGTACAAACTTGCGCTCTTAAAACTTGTGTCCACTTTATTTTGATCCTAAGTTGTATTTTGCTGCCATCTGAACACTGGACAGATAACAATTGCAGAATCAAGGTATAAAAAACAGGAGTAGAATAAAATCCCTAGCCATCATTGTTACTGGTGGCTAGGAACCCATCAGTCTAACAGGTAACTTCCAAAAGCCCAAACACTTGATATGCATATGCCAAATGGGCTTCCGGCTGAATAAAGTGAATACCAATATTGGTATTTAGAAGTGGGTCCTTCTCATACAAGCCTTGGTGCACACCTTTGACCCTTAACTGGGGTCCTCAAACATTGCCTGTGATGATGACTCCCGGTGAAGGCTCTGTGCTCTGCTTGGCTGCATTTCTATCTGAGTGCCAACAGCAAGATAAATGAAAGACTGGTTCACTGGAGTACTGGTGGTTTGGGGGCTATTGATTTTTGGTCCATTCTCTTTAAAAGTGAGATCTAAAAAGTTGACAGAGGGTCATTAATTTCATCATATACTTGTCGTCTCATCCATAACCAATCCAGGGTCTGAGTGTGCTTGTCACTCTGTGTTTGCACTTTATTTGTTTAGGGTGTTCTTGGCGATTCCACTTTTTTTTTTTTTTTTTTTTGCTTTTTGCCCCTTTAAATAACGAAAACAAGACATTCCCATCTGTGGGCCTTTCCTGAAATTGATTTGAGGATGAGAAAATTATAAACATAGATATACAGAGAAGAGACTTGGATAATAGGAAACATTTAAAAGGCTCACAAAAGTCTCTGCCAACTGCCTTCTAACCTTGGTTTAAAAAAGAAAAACACATAAAATTCATCAATCATAATTATTCAATTAGCCTCCAATTGAATAAACACTTACAAAGGTGAACTGGTGGTTTGTTTTAATGAAATATTAAAATCCAAGTTGACAACATTCTTTTACGAAAAGCTTGTGGGTTCTTAATAAATGCTGTTGAAATGTATAAAAATAATTCATAGTAGTGACCATTAATTGAGTTTCTTTGGCTATAAGTTCTGAATAGGTCTACCAGTCCTTCGAGAAACACCAAACTGAGTTTAAGATATCATGAAAACATCTTACTGTTGTGGTTTTACTGTGTTATGATGGCGGGTTTATTTTTTGTTTCTTTTTTAACAGGGTAAAGAGAGCTTGGCAGCCTCCATAATTATTATTGAAATAACCATCAAATAAAATCTTTAAGCCTGGCTGAATATTCAATGAGCTGTATAAATCTGGAGTGCATGAAACAATAGCACAGGCCAAGAGTAGAAATCCAGGGGAATAAGCACGGCATTTTAGATAATTCTGCACCAGCCATCTGAGACAGCGCTGTCCTACCTGACTTGTGACCTGGTCAATTCTATGGTATCTGTTTTGAAACCCAATGGAAGACGGCAAGTAAGGAAAGCAAAAGAAAATATGATTAAGCTCATGGGCCAAGGCAAGGAAATCCAGTATTAACAATATCACAAGCTGCCAGTAAATCTCTATTTTATAGGTGAAGAAATATATTTCTACTTTAAAGTGTGTTTTTATATACCCTTGACTGCCCAACTAGTTAAACTACCAAGGGAGCTCTACACGATTTAGAAGTTAATCCTTCAGATGGCTAACAATTGAATGCCTCAGCTGTTTGTAGTTTCCTACCGCTGGCTAATTTCATTTTTGTTTCATATGTTTGGTGGTAAGCTTTCATTGCTCACTGACACTGAGGTTGTAAGTCTAGTTAATTTAGTTAAGATGAGGCTGGGAATGTTCAGTTTTCTGCCGGCTACAACTAGACCTGGGAGAACTTGCAGTGAACACCCCACAAAGAAACTCAATGTGGAAGAAAATTCAGATGACCCAGGTCAGGGTCAGCTTTAACAACCATAGAGCTAGGTAAATAAACATCTTTATTTTTTTTAATACACCTCTATTGGAGTATAATTTCTTCACAATACTGTGTTAGTTTCTGTTGTACAACAAGGACAATCAGCCATATGCATACATATATCCCCATATCCCCTCCCTCTTAAGCCTCCCTCCCACCCTCCCTATCCCACCCCTCTAGGTCGTGGCAAAGCACCGAGCTGATCTCCCTGTGCTATGTGGCTGCTTCCCACTAGCTCTCTATTTTACATTTGGTAGTGTATATATGTCCATGCCACTCTCACTTGGCCCCAGCTTCCCCCTCTCCCACCCGCCATGTCCTCAAGGCCATTCGCTATGTCTGCATCTTTATTCTTGCCCTGCCACTAGGTTCATCAGTACCATTTTTTTTTTTTTAGAAATCAAAGAAGAAATAAAAAATACATAGAAATAAATGACAACGAAAACACAGCGACCCAAAACCTATGGGATGCAGCAAAAGCAGTTTTAAGAGGGAAGTTTATAGCAATTCAATCTCACGTCAAGAAACAAGAAAAATCTCAAATAAACAATCTCACCCTACACCTAAAGCAACTACAGAAAGAAGAACAAAGAAAACCCAAAGTCAGTAGAAGGAAACATCTTTAAATGTGCTAAGGCATCTGAGATCTGAAAATGTTTGATGCTTTGCATTATCTCAGACTCTGAGGTTGCTTTCTTTGGCCAATTCACTCCTCCTCTTTTAAGTTCAAGTTATTTTCCCGCAAAGCCCTTGCTTGAAATTGTAGTAAAGGGCAAACCCAATGGCCTTCATGTGCTTCTTACCACCAAAATCCCTAGATTTTTTTGCATCTACCTATCCCTAATGACGGTCAGAAAGAATGGATTTCCCCAAGCACTTGCTCTATCTCCCTCCACTGTCCCAGGGCTCCCTACACTTCTTTTAGCTGCTTAAAGGCACAAGGCTCCTTTCCATGTTCCTTCCCATTGGTTCCTCTTTCCTCTTCACCAGATAACTCCTCCTTTTCCCTTTATCTGAACACAGGCATTGCTTGCTCAAGGCATCTTTGCTAACTCTTCACACCAAGTCTGGTCCACTGGTCCCATATTCTCTCTCTTATGCACCCCACTGCATACTTAATTCTTCATAGAACTAAACAAGATTGTAATTAAACAATTAATAATGAAATGATGGAATTAACTTTTTAATGTCTGTCTTTCTCATTAGAATGCAAATCTCTGTGTAGCAGGACAATAGCTGTCTCATTCACTTTCCTATGCTCCAGGGCCTAGCCATACACTCAAAATTTTGTTGAACGAATGAATCCAATCTAGGATCAGTTACTTCACTGGCAAAATGGAATAAAAAGGAATCCTTGTTTCTTAATGTTGTTGTTAGGATCAAATGATTGAACAAATATGTGAAAAACACTTTATATGTAATCAAACGTTATATGCAATTATTGTAGTAGTTTTTGTTGTATACCTTTCTGACATATGGAAGCAATTTCTTGAAGGAATTTGTCAAATGATGACTACTCTGATCTTCCTTCATGCAGAAACAACCAGCTACTAGCTGGAGAAGAGTCCCACAGTGTCCCTCATCTACCTCCACATGCCCTAAGCAGACCATACCGCCTAGGAATCTAATTTCAGACCTTCATCATTCCATATTAATCCTCGTCTTATTTAAGTTAAAAAAACATTTAGGGACACTGTAATAGATATTAAAATGTAAAGTTCTTCTAGGACAAAACAAGGTTCTGCCTAGAAGAATTTACATTCTAATAGTGGAGATGGACATAGACATAGGTCATTATAATTCCAGCCAAATTCTGTAATAGAAGGAGCCATAGAGTTCTATCGGATCATAAGAGAAAGGCACTAAACCCAATCTGGAGCCTCAGGAACGACTTCATGAAGTAAATGGTGACTGAGCTGACTCTTAAAGAACGAACAAGCTTCCCCAGATAAAGGTGGTAAGACTGTTCCCAGCAGAACAAGCAGGATGTACAAGATACAAATGTGTGAAAGAGTATGAGGTCCAAATGGCCAATTGGTGGACTATCTATAGGATCCAGTCTTTATCTACAACATCTCAGTATTCTAACAGTTGCGTAGGAATCTAAATCTGAGACGTGGTTTTATTAGCTAAAAGTAAAATTGCCAAAATTAGAATTGCCAAAGCCCAGCAAAATCATCTATGAATGACTTAAAATCAAAATCCCTACTCTGTCATACCTATTCTAGCATCAATTAAATGGAGCTGTTTTAAAAGAGCTTTTCTCCACAATAATTTTCTTTCTGAAAAACCAATCATGAAAGTATGAAAAATGTACATTTCAGTGCTTAAATATGTCTTTTCCTTCTCCTACACAGAAGCCCTCCTCCTTTTCTCCCCTCCTGCAGTGCCCCCTTGCATTCATAAACTCTCTGTGTTCAGAGAGATACACATATTTCTTCTAAGAAGCCATTAATTTTTGAGTTTGAGAAATATGAAATAGACAACGTGGGTAGTTTTTCCACTTAGAAGAATTTCCCCGTTATGTTTTGACTTCTTTTCTCACACAGCTGAAAAGAGATTAATAAAATTTATTTTTTCCATTAATTGGCTTCACAGATTGCCATGGGAGATGGTACCCAACCAAGTCAAACAAAACAGAGAATGCCCAAAGCACACATTTACCCCCAGCCAAGAATATATGGTCATCACAGCTAGCCTTCCCAAGAACCTGATAAAAGCCCAGGAGAAGTCAAACCTTACATAAATTGCTGAATTATCCTCTTCTCCAAGAGGTACCCAAGCATTAGAGAAAAATAAGTTTCCCTTTAAACTAAAAACATTATCATCAGCCAACATGTGCCAACAAGCATACGTTTATGTGATTATATCACTTGTCAAATCATTTCATTTTTTTGTCTCACTAGTTTTATTTTATTATTTTTTTACATCTTTATTGGAGTATAATTGCTTTAAAATGGTGTGTTAATTTCTGCTGTATAACAAAGTGAATCACCTGTACGTATACATATACCCTCATATCCCCTCCCTCTTGCGTCTCCCTCCCACCCTCCCTATCCCACCCCTCTAAGTGGACACATAGCAGTTGGAACAATTCTAGCTTATTGTGAAGCTCTTCTAGCTAGAAGGTGGGGCTTTGGTAAGACACTAAGTCACAAAAGATGCACCCCAGCTATTGAAGAGACCTCCTTCTATTCACAGTCATAAGAAAAACCAAGGGAAAAAAACACTTTTTTTTAATCCTGAAATCCTGTGTGATTATATTTAAACTCTGAGGTCTAGGGAGCGCTTACTTTAACATTCAGAAGAAATCCAAAGATTTGGATTTCGACTTATGGAAGAGAGGGGAAAAGGGGGTTCCTGATGACAACGAAAGCACAATCAGATCATCTGAGGTCCTCCTGACCAGTTATAAATGTATTCCTTTAATAACCTGTCGTTCCCGTTGAAGCTCACTGCTGGTGGGATAACACAGCCCTACAGCCACAGTCTCTACCATGGAGGGAGGGGTGTGGGTGTAGGTGTAGTGGGGGCGGGGCATAAAGCACTATTCATCACACTGGCCCCCTCTACCCACGTCTATCTGTTCTATTCCCAGTCAGAGAAGAGAAATTCTGAGGGGTCGCGAGTCACGGCATTTGATGTGTAAGCTCAGTAAGTCACAAAGGAAGAAATACCTTGAGAATCCTCAAGGTCCTATTGCCAGAGTGTAAACTGTGATGAATCTGATGTACCTATCACCCAGGAACAGGGTGAAACTAAATATCACTTTTGGTTGTTCATCAGGGACCTTACGACCAGAGAAAAATGCCCATTTTAAAGATTTATATATTCAAATAGCTAAAGATGAGCCTAGGCCATTTATTTCTAATTACAATAAGAAAAGCCTCTAAATGCCCAACATTTAAAAAATTTGTTCATGTGTATTTTTGCTTCAAATTTTCTCTTAGTTTGCCTCAGAAGTAGAATAGGTTTCTGCTTTAAATTCCAGGCTCCTATTCTGTCCAACTCACACCTAGCAGGCTTTCAATAAATATATTTAAAGGGAAGCAGATGTACCACTTAATCAGATAATGGAGAGCACTGATAAAACCAACTCAAACTTCTCAGAAAAGTCATAAATTCTTTGGGCTCAGAATGAAACAAGGAGGAAAATGAATCCCCACTGAGTAATAATTATTCTTTCTTGGATTCGTAAGCTCCTGTGGTACTGCAGCAAAGTGTCCAAGTTCTATATGTTAACCACTCTCCTTTTTTATGTGCCTCTAACTTCTGTTTTTTCTTTCCTCCTACCTCCTCATCAAAATACCTTGAGTCATATTTTTATAATCATTTAGGTGAACAAAGCGCTTCTGTGTCCCTTTTATTTCTTTCTTCTGTTTCTTCTCCCCTAATTTTCCACTTATACAATTCACTCTGTTTAGTGTTTTTCCTGACTGTTCCATTCATGTCCTCTACTTTCATGGTGGACTTTTGTTTACACCCCCTTGGCTGTGGCAACCACGCTTTGTTGCCCATGTTCAGGAACCTTCAGTTTAAGATCTTCAGCTGTGTAGACTCAGGCTAGACTTCCTGTTCTCTGGAAGAAAAAAATGCAACAAAATACTGCCATGACTGCATGTGGAAGGGTTCTGATGGGTTTTCTCTCCCAATTCAAGAGATGAAATCACTTAAGGGCGCTCATAACATTGAATAAGAAAATAATGATAATAATATAAGTTGTAATGTTTATTTTTTTAATTGCTCAATTTATATGGAATCCTACTCCTTTTTCTTCAACCAACAAAAATTTCATGGGCAAGGTCAATGATAATGATTACAATTAAGGTGAGGAAAATATGTCACATGTTCCCGTATATCAGTCAAAACATTTACTGGGCCCCTACTTTGTGACTGTCTGATAGCTATCAATATATAAAGACACCACCCAGATATCATGCCAACTGTCAAAGATTTTTAAATCATTGATGAAATGTAGGCAAGAGTTCATTAGGATCCAACAGTCAACTGGTTTTCAAAATGAGTTCCACAGCAGTAGTTCCAAATCTGTACAAGAATCAGAATAATCTTGGAAACTTTTTAAGAAATACAGAATCCAGGTTTCTGCCCTGAAACTTATGAATAAGGGTGTCTACAAGTAGACTCAAGAATTTGTATTTTTAAAACTTCCCTGGCTATCAGAACGATCACCCAATCTGTAAGTTGCTGTCTATCTGGTCTTCATTCTAATCCACCGGCTGGCCAAAAACACAACAACAGATAGATGAGGTCCCTGGCCACTAAAAAGAGAGAAAAGAAAGACCACTGTCTCCAAATGTTTCAAAGCTGGAAGTTTACCAACACAATCTTGAGAACACTGAGCGGTCACTACCTTTCTGTTGTCTTTCAAGTTATGTGAGTGAAGCACTGTATTTGGACAGCTAGAAGCTATTGGTTTTGAGTAAAAGAGAGGGAAGCTAGTTATAGACATAGCAAAAGAGGAGGAAGAATAGAAAAAAATATACACTTAATTGAATCTATAGGAAGGTTTTCAGAGAGAGAGGACACTCTTGTGTTTCTCCTCTTTTTTGTCTATAAGCACAACTCGACATGCAGATGGGTCAGTAGCTAAGAGAAGTGGGCCAGCTTTGAGAACACTGATGAACATGGCCAATGATTCACCTTGTCACCAACTGCCCCCTCTCATTCATGAGATAAATTTCTTTTGTAATCGCAGGTGGAAGGGGGTGGTTCAAATGGACCTTGTGGAAAGATCTACATCGTGAATAACTGGAAAGCAACCATTCTAGAAAGACAACTGTAGCACCCCAATGTTCACTGCAACACTATTTACAACAGCCAAGACATGGAAGCAACCTAAGTGTCCATTTACAGATGAATGGATAAAGAAGATGTGGTACCTATATACAATGATATATACAATGGAATATTACTCGGCCATAAAA